>NC_138344.1:89712873-90312873 GCF_046562875.1 Panthera onca
GATAAGCCTATCAATTGGGAACAAATTGAGAGGAATGGACCTACATGGTAGGGAGAATAATGACAAATTTTAAATAACAGGAGGAGCAATATCCAAACCCAGGGAATTTCATGAAGAGTAAAGATTACGTAGGCAAATAGAAGTGAATACAATCATAGCTAATAAGAATAATGACCAAAGAGAACTATTCAGCTTAGTAGTTTGAGATCTATCTCTATGTAAACCCGTTTTAACTTATCTGCATCTGTATCTTTCTCTATATTTTCATATTGTTTTAACACTTTTTAAAAATAGGAATACACTTTTGAAGCTAATATCCAAGCTATGTGAGCATCATGTCTAGTGGGTAACCATCAAATCCATTATTGGAAATCAAACAATAGCAGTGATTATTGTTATCACCAATACTATTTAACAAGGTTCTGGAATATGCCTAGCTGGCTCAGTTGGTAGAGCATGTGACTTTTGATCTGAGGGTCTTGAGTTTGAGCCCCACACTGGGCATAGAGATTACTTAAAAAAAACAAAAGAAAATAAAATTAGCAAGGTTTTGGAATGGAAATTATCATTATTGTTTTATATTGTTCTCATTGAAGTATACTAGAAAAAAAATAAGTGTTGGAAATCAAATTTCTGTTTATTATTTTTTTAAATTTTTTTTAACGTTTATTTTATTTTTGAGACAGAGAGAGACAGAGCGTGAATGGGGGAGGGTCAGCGAGAGGGAGACACAGAATCTGAAACAGGCTCCAGGCTCTGAACTGTCAGCACAGAGCCTGATGCGGGGCTTGAACTCACTGACCGTGAGATCATGACCTGAGCCGAAGTCAGCCGCTTAACTGACTGAGCCACCCAGGCGCCCCAAGTTCTGTTTATTATTAATTGCAGATTAATTTTTCAATCTGGAATTCTCCCCAAATCAATAAATATATTAGAAATACTAGGGATTGATTCATATGCCTGGTCAGAATATAAATATGTACAATTGAGGAGGTTGCTTTTGAAAATCAGCAATAATAAAATGCTTCTGTTGTCAAAATAGTAACAAAAGCATAGTATACCCGAGAATGATAGCAACCAGATATATAGAATTTTTTAAGTAAATAAAACTGTAAGATATCATGAGGGAAACTTAAGATACAAATAAATGGCATTAACAACTCTTTTGGGTAAGATGTCCCAATATTTTAAAGATATCATTTCTCCCAAAATATTTTATTCATTTATTAGAGTCCCTGTATCACCCACTCCCTACAAATCTTTTTCTGGGACATGACCAAATAATTCCCAATTTCATTTGAAGAATAAACCTGTATGTTGAAAGAATAAATCAGGAAAATTATGGCAAAGAATAATAATAATATAAAACTTGCTCTGTTAACATGTCAGTTTCTAACATGTAATTAAAATATTGATGAAAAGGGGGCACCTGGGTAGCTTAGTTGGTTAAGCATCTGACTCTGGATTTCGGCTCAGGTCATGATCTCGCAGTTTCGTGAGTTTGAGCCCCGGCACAGACTCTGCTTGGAATTCTCTCCCTCCCTCTCTCTCTGCCCCTCCCCTGCTCACGCTGTCTGTGTCTCTCTCAAAAGTAAGTAAATTAACTTAAAAAAATAATATTGATGAAAAAATTGACAAGGAATTCATTGGGACTAAAAAGTCATAAGGGAAGCAGGCCCAAGTAAATATGGCAATTTACTTTTGAGGCTAGAATTTTTACAATCTTGAGAAAAAATTAGATTATTTAGTAAATAGTGTTGACGTAATTTTAAATTTGGAAAATACTTAGAGAAGATATTTATTTATCACCATAGGTCAAAATAAACATTCAGGTATTAAATATTTAGCTATTCAAGTACTAAAATAAAAAGAAGTGAATAAAATTTATTTTTGTAGTGCTTAAAGCAAGAATCATTAAGAAAAAAAGATTTCAGTATGTAAACATTATTTTCTTTGTTAAAAAACAGAAACAAAGTTAATAAGTCAATGATATACTAGTTAAAGATATTTGCATTGCATATGAAGGACAAAGATTTAATATGTCCATGATATAAATAAAAACATGACAATATAAAAAGGACCAGCAATGATTAGGCAATTTATAATAGGCAAAATGGTCAAAGCCAATAACAATGAACATATAACTAAATTCATTGGCAGTCAAATATGTGCCTCAGTGCACAAATATGTGCAAGTCTGTGAGCAAATGGGAATTTACATGAACTCCTTGTTGGAAGATAAATTGATAGGTCCTTTTGAAGGGCCACCTGATTATATGTATAAAATTTGAAGGTAAATAAAACTTTTAGTTCAAAAAATCCACACTGAGAAATATCTGTTAAAAATAATTTTAAAAAATATGAATACCAAAATATATTATAAAACTAGAAAAGAAAAGCATCTTAAATTATACAAGTCATGGTTAAGTTAAAGTACATTGCTGTATACAAATACACGCACATACACACACACGTACTGGAATATGGTGCGGCTACCAAATACTTAAACTAACATGTCTACAATATACACTTAGGTAAATACTACAGGCTACATGTGTAATACAATCCGATTAGGTAAAAAAGAGACAGGTAGAGGAAAAGGGAGAGAGACATGATTTTAATATGCAGTTGCTGGAAATATATACACCAAAATCACAAAAATGATGCTGGGCCTATAAATTATTTTCATTTTCTTCTTTGTACTCTTTTGTATATAAAATAAGCATATATTAATTTGTGGCTGGAGACATAAGCCTATTTATAAGTATTGTCTTATTTATTTTGACATGAAAACAGCAAATACATTCTGTCCTCAGCTCATGGAAAGAGAGCAAATTGTGCAGATTATTTGCTATTACAACACTGTCAAGAATCCTCCACAACCACAGTCAATTTGAGCTTCTTTAATGGAAACTTTTAATGAGTGTTCGAGTTACGCTATACTAATGCAGTGTTACTCAGATGACTTTCGCAGATAATGTTGAGATCATTTTAAATTTGGAAAACATTTAAGGTAAGATATTTACTTATCACCAGAGATCAAAATAAAGACCCAAATATAAAATATTTAGGTATTCAAATACTAGGATAAAATGAGGTGAACAAATTGTACTTTTGTAGTGCTCCAAGGCAAGAATCATGAAGAATTTCAGATTTCATTTCTTAAACATTATGTTTTTCTTTTTGATAAAAAGAAATGAAAACACAGTTAATAAGCAAATGATAAGTTGGTAAAAGATATTCTTAGTGTAGATGAGAGACAAAAGTTTGATATATCCATGATATAAAGAGAAATATAACATTATAAAAAGACTCTTAGGATGGAATGATCTCCATGTGTTGAAAGGGCAGAAGAAGGTGATTGTGTCTAAAATGGTGTGATAAAAGAAAGTGGAGGGAGGGATTGTGTTCAGAGACAGAGAGAGAGAGAGAGAGAGACGCCTTCAGATTATAGAGAGATTTGAGAGTTTCACTGTAAAGTTTAGGTTTTAAGTGTAAGTATATTCCATTGAAAATTTGAGGCAGGAGAGTAACTTGACCCCCTAAACGCTTAAGAAAGATCACTCTTACTCAGAAGGGAGGCTGGGTGAGGAGTATGGAGACCAACAGAATGGCTGCTCTACTGGTATTGGAAAGAGGTAAAGATGGACTCCAGAAGGGCTGGAGAAGTGGAAATGGAGAGAAGTCACCAAATTTCGGATATATTTTGGAAATACAGCTGACAGGTCATGCTGAGTGAAACAGTAATGTTCAACCACTGAGTTTTTTGTTTTTCTAATTGAGGTATAGTTGACATAACATTATATTAATTTCAGGTGTACAACCTAATTCAATATTTATAAGTATTGCAAAATAATCACCCCAAGAAGTCTTGTTAACATCTGTCAACAGTTACAATTTTTTTTCTTATTATGAAAACTTTTGCAATCCATTTTCCTACTACTTTCAAATGTGCCATACAGTATTTTTAACTATAGTCATACTTCTGTACATTACATTCCCATGACTTATTCATTTTACAACTAGAAATTTGTACCTTTTGATCCCCTTCACTCATTTCATTTACCTCCCAGTCTCTTGGCTAAGGTAACCATCAATCTGTTATCTATATCTATGAGGTCGGTTTTTTGCCCTTTTTAAAATTTTTATTTTAGATACCGCATATCAACGAGATCATGCAGCATTTACCTGTTTCTGTTTGACTTAAATCACTTAGCATAATATCACCAAAGTTTATATGTGTTTTTGCCAATAGCAAGATTTTATCCTTTTTTATGGCTGAATAATATCCTATATATATATATACACACACACACATATATATGTATATATATATATACAAGAAAATGTTGTGTGTGTATGTATATATATATATATATATATACATGTATATACATCCATTTATTTTGAACACTTATGTTGCTTCCATGTCTTAGGTGTTGTAAATAATGCTGTAATGGGAGTGCAGGTAATCTTTATGAGATACTGATTTTATGTCCTTCTGATAAATATCCAGAAGTAGGATTACTGGATCATGTGGTAGTAGTCCTATTTTTAATTTTTTGACTAATCTCATACTGCTTCTCATAGTGGCTGCACCAATTTATATTTCCACCAAAAGTGTACAAGAGTTCTCTTTTCTCTACATCCTTGCCAACACTTGTTATTGCTTGTCTTTTAAAAAAAAAATTTTTTTTAACATTTTATTTATTTTTGAGAGACCGAGCACTAGTGGGGGAGGGGAAGAGAGAGAGGGAGACACAGAATCTGAAGCAGGCTCCAGGCTCTGAGCTGTCAGCACAGAGCCGGATGCGGGGCTCAAACTTGCAAACCGTGAGATCATTGCCTGAGCCGAAGTTGGACACTCAACCAACTGAGCCACCCAGGTGCCCTTGCTTGTCTTTTTGATACTAGCCACTCTGTTAGGTGTGAGATGATATCTCATTGTGGTTTTGGTTTGCATTCCCCTGGTGATTAGTGATGTTGAACACCTTTTCATATACCTGTTGGCCATCTATATGTTTCTCTGGAAAAATGTCTATTCAGATCCTCTGCCCATTTTTTAAATCATGTTGTTTGGTTTTGCTATTGATTTGTATTAGTTCATTTTATATTTAGATATTAATTACTTATCAGATATGTAACTTGAAAACATTTTCTCCCATTCTGTAGGTTGCCTTTTCATTTGTTGATGGTTTCCTTCTCTGTGCAACCTACAGAATGGGAGAAAATGAAATGAATGTTGTCTGAGCAAGAAGGATGTTGAAAATGTGAAGAAGGTGATGAATAATGAAAATCTGATAAGGTAGAGAAGAGGCCTCCATAAGATCAGAAAACTGTTGAAGTGATCATTTTAGAAGAGTGACTGGGAAGGATTGGATGTGATAGTCAGATAGGAGGTGCTATTCTCAGTTATGAGAGGTCTGTTGTACAACCATATGCTTGAGTGACTGAGGTATGATGGAAGAAAATATCACTGAGCCAAAGATACAAGGAAATAAAAGGCCATGGTGTTAGATGGATCATATTTCTGACTTTAAATGTAGCTAAGAATGATGAGGGTGTCATTTGTAGATGAGGATACAGTAAACCAGGAACCAAAAATCATGATTGAATGAGGAATATGATACAAAGAATGTCAGCTGGTGAGAACAACTGGGAAAGATATGGAATGGAAAAGTCTGATGACATGCATTTCAAAGGAGTTGGGGTTTTGAAAGCGGGAGGAAACAGTTAAAAAATACCAGGGAAGAGCAAAGAGGACACTTACTCTACCTCTATGCTTTTCTTACTCTCCTTATTTACTTCCTCTACTTCTGTGTATCAGAGGAGGAAAAAGCCTCTTCTTGAGAAGGGGAAGGAGAAGCATGTCTTCAAGAAGAGCCAAGTATCAGAGTAATAAGTTGAAGTGAATTTCAGAGAAAAATTAGAGAATCAGAGAGCAAGTTTTAAAGGGAATAATAGTAAGTCTTGTGAGGGAATACAATACAATAATTGAACTATATTGTTTTAAATACAATAATCACAACAATTGGTGTTTTAATGATGGATGAGTGAGGAATAGTTGTAAGGAATCATAGCAATATCTCTGGTCCTTAGGTCTGGATGTTATTTAAAATATCAGGGAACCTACCACCAGGGACTAATGAAATTTTGTCAAGGAAGGAAAAACTTGCAGTGACCATTCAAGGAAGTTGTTTGTAGTCTTGGGAGAATGAATGCATGAAAAAGGAGGTGATTGAAGAAGGGCTGGACTCTGGGTGGAGGAGGGCTCTGGATTTTCCTGTGGCTGGAGGTATTTTTAAGTCATTGTAGAACATAAGTCAGGAAGGTATCTGTCATCTCCTGAATTGCTTAAATCAGTGTCAATGCCAACCACCATCTAATGGGCTTTCCTGTACGACAAAGGCTGGAAGAATAAAGGCTATAGTACCCAGCCAAATTTCAACAGAGTTTCTGTATGTGTTTTAGATTTTGTCAATCAAATGGATTTGAGTATGAATTGAATTTGGAACTGAGTTAAGGGGAGGAGGGCACAGGAAGAAAGCCATCGTCATTCTGCTGGTACAGATGGCGAGAGGGCAAAATGCTTGTGCAGTTGGCAGTTCCCAGCCCCAACACCTGGTTTTAGTGGAAATAGTAGCAGCTCCTTTGCATTATTTTTGGAAGCATAGCTTGGAATCTGCCTCTTGGGCCCTGTCAGTGGATTTTTAAAAAGTCATCTCTATACCCAATGTGGGGCTCGAATTTACAACCCTGAAATCAAGAGCTGCATTCTCTACTGACTGAATCAGCCAGGTGCCCCTCTCTTAGTGATTAAAAAAATATTTTTTAATGTTTATTTTATTTTTGAGAAAGAGAGAGAGAGAGAGAGCGCACGCAGGGGAGGGGCAGAGAGAGAGAGAGAGAGAGAGAGAGAGAATCTGAAGCAAGCTCTAGGCTCTGAGCTGTCAGCATAGAACCTGACCCTGGGCTAGAATCATGAACAGTGAGATCACGACCTGAGCTGAAGTTGGCACTTAACCGATGGAGCCATCCAGGTGACCCATCTCAGTGATTTTTTTAAACCATTGTATATCCTATGATAAATGTCCTTTGCTTAAACTACCAGAGTGAATTCTTTCCTTTCCTAAAACCACCCCTCCCCAATGCAGATGATTCACCTGAGGTTGGGCAGCCGATCTAATATTACATTGGTTGGGAAGTTAAGAAGTATTAACTAGGATCATCAAATTTTCTCTCATGATTTTTTTTTAGAAATAAAGTCATTTATGAGAGATAATGGATGTTACTTACAAAATTTTTTTTAATCTTTATTTATTTTGAGAGAGAGACAGAGTGTGAGCAGGGGAGGGAGACACAGAATCAGAAACAGGCTCTAGGCCCTGAGCTGTCGGCACTGAGCCCAACATGGGGCTTGAACTCACGAACCATGAGATCATGACCTGAGCCGAAGTCGGACGCTTAACCGACTGAGCCACCCAGGCTACCCCATGGATGTTACTTATAAAAGGTGAGCCTCATTCACTGGATAATTGGAGAGAGATAATCTTGAGTGCATTAGTAGTGTGTGTGTGTGTGTGTGTGTGTGTGTGTGTGTGTGTATGCACATGTGCATACGTACTCATGTAAGCATATGTCTCTGAAATATTGCTGAGTAGCTTAGAAATGCTATAAAGTGACTCTTGATCATGACACTGTTTTCCCAGAATCAGAAACTGCCCTCACCAACATACTATCGATTATTTTCTCCTATTCACCTTTCTATTCTCAATTAGACAGAAATGTTACTTGAAACAAGTCACTCATTAATTTCTGAGATATTTATGGTAAAGCCTATGTGTGTGTCAGCCAGTAGGCTAGGTGTTGGGAATACAGGTAAGGAATGAACAGACAGGATCCTTGACTGCATCAAGCTTTCTGTCTGCTACAGAGGTAGATGCTAACAAAACATATTAATTAAATATGATGAATATTTTGAACAGGGAAGACTTGGGTTTAGGGAACAACTTCAATAGGGGGATGTAAGCTTGTGTAGGTGGTTCTTCTTAGGGAAGTTTGCTGCCAACTGATTTCTGACAGATGTAATAGGTTTAACAATACATACGGTAGCAAACGCAAATCTCAAAGGCTTGACTTAACAAAAATTTATTTCTTGCTCCCTTGAAGCAAATGGAGGTTGATTGGGTGGCTTTCCTCTCAGTGTGAACCCCCATATCCTTTCCTTTCTTCCCATTTCTCTGTTTTCTCTAGGGTCTCCTCAGATTCCCCTGCTGCATCGACAGAATTCAGCTGCCCAAAGAACTGAGCCGATTTGAGCAAGATTGTGTATCTGATACTTAATAATTTCAACCTAAAAGAGATTGCTCACATTCCACAGAGAGCAGTCACATGGGCCTGCGGAGATGCACGGGCAGGGTGGAACAGAGGCATTTGGGAAACACAGTCCTTGACAGAGTAACTGCTTCCCAGTACTCTGCAAAAGAGGGAGACATTTACCAGTTTAGTAGCTAGTTGTCTCTGCCACAGGAACAGAAACAAACACACTTGCATTTTTGAGAGATAACTAGCCTCATAAAAAGCTGACTTAGAGAACAATATGACTGAAAGTGAACTGTTACTATTATTAACTTTAGTACCTTTGAGAAAATGCTGGGCTTAAATAGATATTTTCATCCAGCACATAGAAAATCTAACCCTTTAAATTTGGGTCAGAGATTAAAGTGAATAGTGGGTATGATGTGCTCTGGGAGCTAATGCTAGTGTTCTCTGGAAGTAATCTCCTAGAATTTAACCCATGACCCCATTTACAAACTTGAAATATTTAGGAGAATCCCAGTGGTAGAAAAAAAGTGAATTTGACACAAATTCTACTTTCAGTTATTGTGTAATCTTCAAATTTAACCATTGTTATTGACATGTTTTTATATTAAATTTCTAATATCTGAGAAATCAATGCAAACAATGGAGAAAAGCTACAGAATTTGAATTGTTACAGAAGAATTGCAGGGTACAAAAAACTCAGTAGTAATACAAATGGGCCTGGGACAGCAAATTTTTTTTCTTTTTTACTTTTTAAAGTTTTTTAAATGTTTCAAAATTTCTAATGTTTTTAGAAAGCAGACTGTGATAGTGTGATTTGTAATAAAAAAATATATGTATCTGGTCTTTGTCCCTGTATTTTGGCACTGAGCTCCTAAAACTCTTGGAATTTCCAGACAGAAGCAGCAAAGGTGTTTCTTGTTATGTTAATGGAGTGACTGTTAGACCCCCCCCCCCCCCCCCACCTGAGGATGGCAGCTGGTTGCCAGGAGAACCAACGTTTGATTGAGAGTTGGAACTCTAAGTCCCACCCCTGAGCTCTGGGGAGGGGCAAGGGCCTGGAAACTGAAACAACTGCCCAAGGCTAACGATTTAATCAATCATGACTGTGAAATGAAGCCTCCTTAAAAACCCAAAAGGGCAGGGTTCAGTTTCCTGGTTGGTGCATGCTGGGGGAGTGGCCTCCGGGAGAGGGTATGGATGCTCCTAGCTCTTTCCCTCTCCCTTGCCCTATGCATCCCTTCAGCCTGGCGGTTCCTGAGTTATATCTTTACCATAAACTGGCACTCTAGTAAGTAAAATGTTTCTCTGAGTTTTGTGAGCTGCTCTAATAGGTTAATTGCATCCAAGGAGGAGGTTTTGGAGCCTCTGATTTATAGCAGGTCGGTCAGAAGCAATGGTAACAACCTGGGCTTGTGCCTGGGCATCTTAAGTAGGAGGGGGTGGGGGATAGTCCTGTATGTAGGACTGATGCTATCTATCTCTGGGTAGATAGTGTCTGAATTGAATTGAATTGTAGGACACCTTACGGTGTTTGAGAATTGCTGGTTGGTGTGAGGAAGCCTTCACACACACATGTTGGGTCCAGGAACCCAAAATAGAGCCTTTTCTCCAACTATTTTTGAAAAAAAAAATTAGCAGTAAAGCTGAAAAAATACATTTCCAATAAATTTTCCTCGAGATGAGTAATATTTTGTCACATATTTGTTCCCTCTTCCTGTTTCTTTCTCAGATAAATGGATAGCTAGCTAGCTAGAGATACAAGTGTTTTGCTGACTAGATGAGCTATTGTAGTTATCATGACCCAAGACCTCTATATACTTGAGTGTAAATCTCCTCTAAGAACCAGGACATCCTCCCATATAAAAATAATACAGTTTGCCATGCAAGAAATGTAACACAAATGTGATACTCTTATCTAAATACAGCGTGCGTTCAAAGTTCTCTAATTGTCTAGTCATGTCATTTATAGCTAGCTTTTAACCTAATCTGGGATGCAAACAGAGATCATGCCTTGCACTTAGTTATTGGGATGGCTTTCTCTGCCTTTAAAAATAATATTTTAATGGCATTGACATTTTTGAGGGGTCCAAGCTAGTCTTTGCAAAATGTTTCTGAGTCTCGTTTGTCTGGTCATTTCCTCATGAGTAGGTTCAAGTTGAACATTTGTCATAGGGTATTGCATTAAGACGCCTGTGATACTAGTTTCCCCCATTATTGCTGATGTCACGTGTCTATGTAGTTAACAGTGGTGTCTGACTTACTTCTCCATTGGAAAGCTACTACCTTTTTCCCTTTTGTCATTGATAAGTAATCAGAGAGATGATATTTTAGGAATATGTAAAAATCGCTTTCCTTGACAACTTTAATCCTATTGAAGAACATTGACTAAACTGAAGGGTTAAAAGCTTATGGCAAAGTGATTATTTCTATTTTGATTGTTCCCGTGTCACTCCTTCCCTACACACTACCTGTCTCTCTTGTTTTGTCCGGCCCTCTTTTCCTTCCTTCCTTCCTTCCTTCCTTCCTTCCTTTTTCCCTTTCCTTCTGTGACTTCACTGCAGAGTCATGGATTCAATGCTTTATACCTACTGTGATCTCAGTTTCCTTTTCTATAATTCCACTAGGCAAAGACATTGTGGTGGTGTCTACCACATCTGAGATACGTTGCTGCCTCCCACACAGTAAAATGTATGTCATATGCAGAGTTGATTTGGGGAGAGCACACAGAATGATGCCCTGTACATGATAGTTATGAAGTATGTATATCCTTTTGATACAACTTCTCAGTTTTCCAGTATTTCCTTACTTCTGGCACAAGAAGGTTGCTTTGTCCTCTTCCTACCAGTCTTGTTATCAGTTATGTCTGCAGGAATTCTAGTTCTTCTTAATAGGATCTGTGTTTAGAAACCAAGGTCTGAGCATTAGGTTTAATGATGTCTTTTAAAAAAACAGCCTTATAACAACAAGTAGAAAATAAGTGAGGGCAGGGCATTCCTACAGTACTGCTATTGTAGTAGCATAGGTATTTTTAGGTCACTGGAATTTATCTAGAGAGCAGTGTGTTCAGTGGCTAGGAGTGTGCACTCTACCACCACATTACACAGTTGTTGTTGTTGTTTTCCAAGCTGCGCCTGATCTACCTTTGTGACTTACTAAGTTATTTTATCTCTGTACGCCTTTGCCTCTTCATCTCTAAAAGGGGTGTAACATAGAACTTACCTCATTGAATTGTGATTCCGTTCTTTTGTTCAAGGTATTTTTATTGAATACTTAATATGTGACAGATACTCAGCTGTATACAAGACAGGCAAAATATATCTTGGAAGCCTTCATTGTCATGGAGGGATAGACTCCCATCCCCTCCAAAACAAACAGACAAACAATATATATGTGTATATGCTGATAGGTTCCAAGGGAAAATGAAACTGGCTAAGGGTGGGTGGTTTTGGGGAAGCCTGCGATTTTATACAGACTGGTTGGAGAAGTGCTCAATGATAATATTTGAACAGAGACTTGAGGCAAGTTGAGCACTAAATCATGCTAATGACTAGGAGAGTTTTTCAGACAAGAAACTGCAAGCACACAACCCCTTAAAAGGGTGAGTGATACCTGGAATGTTCTAGAACAGGTGGCCATGGTAGTGGACCTGGGTCAGTAGGAGGCACAGTTAAGTGGCAAGGATGAAGCCATGTCAGGAGGGCCTTTAGAAATTTGTAGAGACCTGTATTCTGCCTGGGGTGTGAGGAACCATTAGAAAGTTTCGAGAGAATAATGGTGACACTATCAGATATGGTTTAAAGAGATTGATTATTCTGGCTAATTGGTTAGAGAACAGACTTGATTAGGAAGAGAAAGAGTAGTTATTGCAATGATCCTATATTATCCTGCAGATAGGGTGTGGCAGATGGTGGGAGGAGGTCAGATTCTAGATATATTTTGAAGATGAAGACTGCAGGATTTGTTAGGTCAGATGTAGAATGTGGGAGAATAAATGAAATCAAGGATGGCTTCACAATTTTGGCCATTCATTTTAGGGCTATGATAAAGATTACATAGATAATTCATATAAAGCATTTTCAAACAAGGCCTAGGACGTGATAAACCATCAATATATATGGACTTTTTACTATTTTTCATGAGTGTCACTCTTTTTTCCACTCTTTTCTTTATGCCTTTATGTTTGTTTTCATGTTTTTGACTTCTGGATTTTAACTTGGCTGACACCTTAATGCTTTTTCTGTCAACTGCTAACCATCTAGCTATATAAATTTTAGTAACGCAGTAATCTTAGTGCCAATGACTAGAACTGAAATCAGCATATAGTTCACTTACTGTGTAGCTATGGGCAAATTACTAATCTCTCAATTTCATCTCCTATGAAATGAGGGTAATGATATTTACCTCCCAAGGCTATTATGAAAATTAAAGAATATCTAGATTCAAAAATGAAAGTCACTACAAAGTATGAGTTATTGCAGTTTTTATTGTTGCCTACACTCTGAGAAGGCTCTTTATGCTAATCCTAGCCACTTAAAGGCATGAAAGAAATGAATTTGAATGCATTAGTCATTCACACTGAGTTTTATTCTTGTTTGGTGATATTTGAATGTTTTTATTGGTGAGATTTGTTTTTTATATTTCGCAGTTTGGGATTTATTGAGACCTGAGCAGCTCTATTGAACCACTTCTAAAAAGATTTAATGAACCCAAATCTTTCACTCAGGATGAACATTGGACCCAGGAAGGGAGTGAGGCAGAAAGCAGTTTTGAATATATGTTTAAGTCATTCAACCTAAGAGGGCTCCACACCTTAGTGCATATTAGATGCTGCCAGGGTACGACTATGGAACACTACTGTTAGGTTTTGAATGCCTTGATCACATATGCAAAAAATAAGGAAGGAACACCAAGGGACTGAGGGTGGCTTTTGTTCACCTCATTTCAGTTGTTAGGTTCTTACTGAGACTGAAGTTGGGGGGAAAAAGCCCTGTATGTTTTTCTTAAACCAGGTAGGAACACATAGCACCACCACTGTTCATTATTTTATAGGAGTTTGCGGCTCACAGGTATCTCTTCACGTAGACTTATTTTAAACTAAAAATCCTCATTCTCTCACCCATGGAGTTATGCTTCTTAGCCTGATATAATTATTCCTAATTATTAGAAAAGGGAATTGAGGCCAAGGGAAACTAAATCACAGGGTCATTGGCTTACTAAGTGGAAAGACAGGAATAGAACCTTGTTTTCCAGTGGGTCCTCTGTATCTCCCATCTACATTTCGTACCTATGTTTGCTTATGAAATATTGGTCTTTAGGTATCAGAACTGTCCGAATTAGCAGAAAAAAAAAAGGTGATAGTTGAGCTTTTGCATTTCTTTATAAAAGTTTTATGGAGAAGAAGCAAGGTTATATTTTAATTAAGTTTTAAACACAAGACAGATAAAATAACTTCACAATCCTGTTTTCAGTAAAGGTTTGGGGGTCCTTATGTAATCTGTTCAGCCAGCATGTGCATATGCATTTCACTTTTACCATAAATGATGTAAGAGCAAGTAGAAAACTGTGCTTGTCACCAGAATTAGTTCTCCTGTCTGACCCATCTCAGGAGAATATCAGAAATGTAGCATTTTAGAATTAAATATAAAATAACTATAAAAATAGTTACTGCATTTGGTAGGAAGCTCATAAGGTAACTTGAAAAATTCCTTTGTAACTAAGATACAAATGGGTTTTAAAACCCTTTCATATTTATGGGCACCTTCAAAATATGGGAAGAACATTTAAAGCCATTTAAAATATTTAAGTATTTTTTTAATATTTATTTATTTTTGAGAGACAGAGAGAGACAGAGCATGAGTAGGGGAGAGGCAGAGAGAGAGGGAGACACAGAATCTGAAGAGCCTCCCGTCATGGGGCTCTAACTCTGGACCATGAGATCATGACCTGACCCAAAGTCAGATGCCTAACTGACTGAGCCACCCAGACGTCCCTAAAATATTTAAGTATTTATAACTTGTTAGGCAATATTGTGATCACGTGATGAAGCCATATATATGTATGTGTGTGTGTGTGTGTGTGTATGTATATACATATATATATATACACACACACATAGTCATTTTAAAAGCTTAGTTATAAGGGGAATAGGTATGAAACAACTTAATAAGTCCAACCCCCCCCCCCCTTCCCCTTCCTTTTCTTTGTCAAAGACACCTTATGGAATTTATGAGTCTTAAATATATTTGTCATCAGGAATATTCTTGCTTTCTTTTACACAGAGAACAGGAATAGGAATTGTTTGGTTAGGTGAAAGAGGCTTTTGAATATGAGATTTGAAAAAAATCCTGTAGCCTGTATCTGCATTTTTTCAAGCCTTAATTAATGTTTATGAATTAAGCAGGAATTTTATTTCTAAGTCATCAAAGATTGTTACAAACACAAATAAAGTATCCTTTTAAAAGTATCCCACATTAAATCAAAGGCACATCATCAAAGTAGGGGCACCTGGGTGGCTCAGTCTGTTAAGTGTCTAGCTTCAGCTCAGGTCATGATCTCACAATTTGTGGGTTTGAGCCCCACAACAGGCTTTGTGCTGACACCTCAGAGCCTGGAGCCTGCTTGGGATTCTGTGTCTCCCTCTCTCTCTGCCCCTCCCCTGCTCATGCTCTGTCTTTCTCTCTCTAAAAAATAAATAAAAGTTAAAAAATGGAAAAAAAATAATTCATTTAGGTTGTAGTATTTTCACATTATTTTGTTTTTAATCATTTGCACTGTTCTGAAGATCACATTTAAAAAAATTTTAAAGACATGAAATAATGCATTTTTATTTGTTTTTAAGTATAACCATAACTATAAAGTAGAGGAACTTAAGACAAAGACCTAATTTGCATCATACACAGACAGGATGGGGCAATCTAATACACAACACAATGTGAATCTTTCCAAACAAGTTTGCTAAAAATACAGCTCCCATGTTTAGTGTTACAAATAAAACAATCTTCTCATTTAGAAAAATCAAGACATCATCTGATTAATAAAGCCTGTTCTTCCCCCTGTTTTAGAGTTGCTTGTCTTCATTTAGAAGCTGTAAATTCATGAGGAAAAAAACAGGTTTTGTTATGGTCTATAAAGATCTTAGGAACAAATTACAAATATGCACTTTTTTAACAAACACAAATGTTTTCTTTCTCAAAATGTAAACATTCAATAAATAAAGCAAACATAATATTCCAAGTATAGAAACACTAGTAATTCATTTATGAAAGAGGTATATTTTAGTATATATTTGGTGGTGGTGATGTAGAAAACATTGGAGCTCAAGGAAGAATTCTTGAGCCGTCTTCTGGGCAAAAAGGTGGTTTTATTAAAGCACAGGTACAGGACCCATGGCAGAAAGAGCTGCCCAGGGTTGACTGGTGACTGATTATATACCTTCAAGTTGGGAGGGGGTCATGGACAGTGTTAAGCCTCTAAGGAGTTTTGGAAGCACGGTTTCCAGGACCTTGAGGGGGCTAGCTATTGTTAAGATAAGGTTATTTACTATTGTCTAGTAAAATATGAGTCATGAGACCCTTCAGATGTATTTCAGTGGGCCATAAATTTGGAGGATTATTGCTAACATATATCTGGGGCAGGGAAGTGGGTTGGAGATACAGGAAGTTTCCAAAGGGATTTTTATATGTTAAAGAAGACTTACTGGGTCCTGGAGGTCTGGCTCATGTCAAGCTAAGGTTGCCTTCCACCCTTAGCAAAGTGTCATCATCCCCGCAGCTGAGTTCCTAGAGGATTGTCACTGCCTGTTTCAAGGACTTGTCCGTGGGCTGTAGACAGTAAGGAAATTTACTTTTTCACTTGCCTTAGTTTCCCACATCAGTAACTTTTTTTGGTCTTAAATATAAAAGCACTTCACCAATAGAATCAGGCCATTATTATTTAGTCTCCTTATCAGAGGAGAAACAGTAGAATTTTGGCTCTAGGATCAGGTGACAGGAAAGGATTGAAATATCTAAAAGTCATTTGGCTGGAGAAAAGTGTTTTCTTGAGACTTGGAGGCAGTCATTCATTGCTTTGCACTTACAAGTATTCCTCAGTGAACTTCTTCCCTACAGTCTTTAGAATAAAGCATAGGATCTGGACTCCTGAAGGGGTTCCTTCCAGCTGGAGCACCTACCAGCAAGGCACCCTTGTGAGCATGCAGAATGCTGTGCTGTTGAAGCTCGATAGCCACCTGCAAGACCTTGATTTTCTCCATGCTGGCCTCTAGCTGGAGCTGCTCCCTTGGGCACTGTGGGCATTCTCGCTGGCCCCGGAAGACAGGGTGGCCAACCGTGCTAGGTGCCCTCAGGCCTGAATTATTACATTCGTCTGTAGTCTAATAATTTACAAAGTACTAAATAATCAACAATTTAATACTACTTTACCATTAATTAAAGGAACAAGAGATTTTCTTAAATCTTACACCTAAAAAAATCATTATTTTTGGGGGGTCCTGTGCTTAAAGAGTTAAGTTATGTCACAGGAATCTATAAATCATTTTAGACCCAGTGCAGACAATAGCTGTTAGTATTTTACATTTCAATAAGATATTGAAAACACATTTGTCAGAGATGTTTGACCTTGAGAAAATACCAGACTGATTTTCCAATGAAAAGACAGGCATTTTTATTCATAGAATTATGAATGGGAAAGAAGAACCTATAATTTTACTTGATATACTTGTGGTAAGTGTGTGATTGGCACTTAGACCATCTTCCTTTAATCACGACTTAATTAATACAACTTTGTTCAGGAAAAGTGGTGAATAATAATTCATTGATGCTTTAGTTATTCACTTTTTACTCTCTGAAAGTAACCTCTAAAATCTTGTATCTTTCAAACCGTTTTTTTTTTTCGTTCAATGTGTGCCATGGAATTCATTTCTAATGTATCAAAATTTTCTCATGTAAATGTAAATAATTTATAATGAACTTCATAAAAATTTTGCATATGTAGCCAATGACAGATATTTATCCTATTAAAAGGTTGAATTACATGTACCTTTTTCAAAATTTTTTTAATGTTTATTTATTAGTTTTGAGAGAGAGAGCATGTACACACGAGTGGTGGATGGGAAGGGGAGAGAGAGAAGGAGAGAGGGGATTCCAAGCAGGCTCCATGCTGACAATGCAGAGCCCAATGCTGGGTGGATCTTGAACCTGTGAGATCATGACCTGAGCCAAAATCAAGTGCTGATTGCTTAACAGACTGAGCCACCTGCACCCCTACCTTTTTCAAATTTTTAGCATAAGTTTCCCAAATACTTTAATGCCTTGAAAATTTTTTGTTTATTTTTCATTTTAGAAAGAAGGACAATCTTTATTTACTATTAGTTTAATATTACCTATGCCCTTGGATATGATATATCAATGGTCACTACATTTTAATACATGTAGTTTTTGTTCAACCCATCAGATAATTTCTAATCACAGATTTTTGTTTTTTTAATGTTTATTTTTGAGAGAGAGAGAGAGAGAGAGAGCAAGTGAGCAGAGGAGGGGCAGAGAGAGAGGGAGACACAGAATCTGAAGTAGGCTCCAGGCTCTGAGCTGTCAGCCCAGAGCCTGACACAGGGCTTGAACTCACAAACCACAAGATCATGACCTGAGAGGAAGTTGATGCTCAACTGACTGAGCCACCCAGGTGCCCCTGTAATCACGGATTTTAGGGTTAACACCAGTTTATCTAATTAAGCAAAACTGGTTGCACTTACTTATTTTTTTATTTTATTATTTTTTTTTTGCATTTACTTATTAATTCATAATTCTCTTCCTTAATTGTTCTTTTCTCCTGCCTCTCTGTATACTGTTTTTATTGTTGTTGTTGTAGTTTGTCTTAGCCCCCAGAGCCTCTTTCTACTCTTTGGTCATCTCTCAGATCCTGTTCATTGCCTTTCTTTCTACCCAGAACTATGCTGGATCAAAATTTTTGAACATTTGCAAGGCACTACTTATATACTGGATTATAATTGTATCCTGGCCCACAGCCTTGATTCTCCCACTCCTAAAGTCAGAAAACATGCTGTTTTAGTCCACATGACTGCAAGGATTTTCTGTGCATGTTCAGAAGACTGGCTTGCATAAGACATTAGAGGATTTATTTATCCTTTTGTTCTAGAGATTGGAGCAATTCATTTGTCATGTTTACCTTAATGTAACTACTTAGATTATGTGGATCAGTGGTACTCCGATGGTAGGTAAGTCCCCTGGAGTGCTTGTAGAGATACTTACTGTTGGTCAAACATTCTGATTCAGTAGGTAGTGGGTGCTACCTGGGAAACTATAGTATTAAGCGAAACCTAAGTGATTCTGGTTCATGTGGTCCAAGGATTATACTCTTTAATAAAAAATGGTAATATTTCCCCTTCTATGAACTACTTAGGGTAAGAAATTAAAGAAGTTAGGATACTTTGGCCAAGTCCTTTACTTTTTTCTACCTTTTTTGCAACAGTAAGAGTAGCTCTAGCCCCAACTTTGGATTCATTACGCTTAAATCTCTTGCATCCTTATATGACTTGAAATTCATTTCTATGACGTACAAAAGACAGACCCCAGTTTCAGATGGCTTAGAGGAAACTTAACTTGCAAGTATATCACTGGTTCTTCAAATTATTAAAACTAAGAGAATGTTTTAGAGACAGAAGATACATATTGTAGATAATTTATTCTAATCCCCTGCTTCTAAATGAAAAAAAAAATATCTAGTCTTTTTAAAGGTTTTCTAAATTAAACATAAGCTAGTTATTTGTATCATCACTAGTAGAAGACAGGTCTCTTCAATCTGAGTAGGAACTTCTCCCCATTGAAGCAATATTTTATTTTATTTATTTATTTTTGAAGTTTATTTATTGAGAGAGAGAGAGAGAGCGAGAGAGTGAGCACATGTATGCACGAATGGGAGAGAAGGAGGAGAGAATCCTAAACAGGCTCCATGCTGCCAGCAGATAGCCCAATCTGAGGATCAAACTCACAAACTCAGGAGCTCCTGAAGCAATATTTAAAAATTTTTACTATTTATGAGAATAACCTGAGGTACCTATCAAGATGAATATTCCTGGACTCAACCTTGGAAATCTTGTTATAGTAAGTAGGGAGCATAGGAAACTTTTTTTTTTTTTTTGGTAAATGTTTATTTATTTATTTTGAGAGAGACAGAGAGCATGAGCGGGGGGGGGGGGGGGGGGGGGGCAGAGAGAGAGGGAGAGAGATAATTCCAAGCAGGCTCCATACTGTCAGCATAAAAGCCCGATGTGGGGTTCAAACTCATGAACAGTGAGATCATGACCTGAGCTTAAACCAAGAGTTGGAGGCTTAACCAACTGAGCCACCCAGGTGTCCCAGGAAACTATCTTTTTAACCATCATCTAGGGAGATTTGAGTATAAGTGGTCCAAGGACCACATTATGTGAAATATTGTATAATATCCTGCTAAAAGGATTGAAGAGTTAAATAAATAAAACATGATAACTAGCCTTAATTAGTTAAGGAAAATCATTCAACTAGGCTCCACAGCAGGCCCTGGGCTAATAGATTTAGTCTTTACCCTTCAAGAAACCCACTGGTTAGAGGTGGTGGTGACAATTAGGCAAATGAATTATTTACAGCGTGTTAGATGACATGGAGCACAGGGAAAGGAGTGTCAGTAAGGCCATCAGGAAAAATACCCAGAGAAAGTGACCTTGATGGGGTGAGTAGACTGTGACCTAGGGCTCTCAGGCAGTGCGTGTAGCTTGGGCGGGGGGGAACCATAACAAAAATTTGTGATGAGGGAAAGCATGACACATAGGATTGTTACAGGATATAATGTATGTGCTTAGCACCCATCGTAAACATTCGGGAAATGCTTGTCATTATGTATATTTAACAGCAGACTAAGGCTGTGATAAATTGGAAAGAGAATCCCATGAGAGACATTGATTTGGGAGGGCCTCAGGCCACTTGAAGCTTTATATCAAATAGTGAACAAATACTTAGGGCGGATGCTACTGTCTGTAGCTCATTTTTATGAACTCACTAATAAATTATTTGTGGGAGAGCCAGCAATTTTCTAGGACCTGGGCCTTGAGCATCTGGGAAGATGAAATTTCAAGGAGATACCATAAATGGTATCAAATATTGCAAAAAGGTCAAATGTGAATAACAGCTGAAGAGTCTCCAACAGATAAGGTTGTTAGCTCTTGATGACATGATTCTGATGTGGGTGGTTAAGAATAGTTTGGAATGCTGATAAATATTCACACCCCTGCCTTCCAAATTGGGACTATTAAATTAGAATCTCTGGGGTATATGGCTTAAGGATCTTCACTAAAAAAGTATCTGGGAGATTATTTTGCAGACTGGGGTTTGAGAACCAGTGAACTAGAGAAATGTATTTCAGTATGTGGTAGGAACAGAACTGAAAAGCTTTAACCAGTATACAGGGGAGAGGAAGTGTAGATAAAGTAAGTGTAGATAAGATTTGTTATGTAAGCAAGGCAGGAGTTAGGAAGATGATTAGGTCAATGGAGGATTTTTGTTTTTATATTTTGTTTGAATTAACACAAACCATGGGAGTCCTTAAGTATGTTATTTTCTGATTAGAGACTTCAGAAGATACTCTGGGATCATTTGCTTACTACCAAATAACTTGTATCTTTATTTGAGTTCTGAGGCTGTAGGTTTTTATTAATTTGCCAATACAGTGATCTAATTTATCCAAAAGTTAAATATTTAGGAATCTTCAAATTTGAAGCACATTCCCCCCAAAAAAAGACTTAGTAAAAGGACTTAGTAAAAAGATTTAGTAAAAAGACTTAGTAAGTGGATCACAGAGCTGGGATGTGAGAAGGGCAGAACAGCATTTTAAATTGTCACATCATTCATTTTAATAAAAAGTTTTTAGGTTCTTACTGAGAGGTAGTTTAGCACACCATCCTCATCATTCTTTTTTTTTTCTTAGTTACTTTGTTTATTTTATGTATGTATGTATGTATGTATGTATGTATGTAATCTCTGCACCCAACATGGGACTTGAACTTCTGATCCCAAGACGAAGAGTCACATGCTCTTCCCCCTGAACCAGCCAGGTACCCTTTAACACATCATTCTTAACACCCATGTTTATATTTCTAGTACTAGCATAATTTTTATGCCAGATAGCATTAAACTCTTTAACTGTCTTCTATGCTAAATACCAAATAATGACTATGCAACCATGTTTGTCTGCAAAAAGACTGTCAGGAAGTTATGATAGATGCTTCACTTCTGCTTTCTAAATCTTGCAGAATTTCAACTTTTGGTTGACTCTCACCTGGGCAATTCAGAGAAGGAAATTCTGCGAAGCATAGTTTCCAGCTTAACCAAGCTGCCACAGCACAATCACCCCATAACTTATATTGGGAGTACTTTGTATTTAGGAGTCTTCTGTACTTTGTATTTAGGAGTCATGATGGTTCCACATACGTTATGAAGTTGTGCCTTGACAACAACAGAAGGGATGCCATGTGAATCAGAAGGCAGTCTTTACTATTGTTCTTATTTCTCCTCTTCCTCTTACTTTATAAAGAGGTAGCTTTTATTGACTATGGTCTGCATGAACTGTGGAAATTGTTTACCCACAGTTTAATTTTATTTTCTTAGAAACATGAGAGCTAGGGTAACATTATCATTTTCTTCTAACAGATGAGAGAGCTGAGGTTAATGGATATTGAGTAATTTGGCAAAATTATAAGATCTTTCTATTTAAAAAAATGTTACTCATAGTTTGTTAGATTCAGGAGTATAGTCAAACCACTGTGCTATGGAGAGAAAAACTAGGATTTCATTGTTAGTTTGAATAATGGTAAGAAGAATGACCAGAGTTCAGGTAGGTGTTTATACTTCTTCCTGTTTGGAGAGGACTCACTTTGATCCCTTGATGTAAATAGGCCAGAGGTTGACAGAAAGGCCAACCAGAAGGTCACAGCTCACCAAAACAAAGAGGACTGGGAGACATAGTACAGAGCCTCACAGGACAGAAAGAACTGATAGGAGGTAAATTGCTTGCCTTGGTATTGGTAGGGGAAAGCCTCCTAGTTTCTAATCTACTCTGAATCCTTTGTGTAGAGACAGAGCGGGAAGAGTACCTAGAAATATCTAGTTATCAGAAAAAAATAAGAATAAGGAAGGATCAATTGAATGGAGTATAATTTTCCTTTTAGAAAACGTTGCTCATATGTAAAGCAACTGCTCATAAGAATTATTCCATTCTTCACTTTCTAGCATAACGTGACTGTCCATTTTAGTTGTGCATTGATAGCCTAGTGAGAATCTGGCAGAGAGTTTGTTTGTTCATATGTGCTCTGTAAGCTGGTCTTCATGCAGACAAAGCAGGATATGGAGCCATGAACTTGGAATTTGAGAATGTGGGAAGAGTTACTAGTTATAGGGAGAAAAAAGGTAAATGATACCTGTCCAGTCTAGTTTATAAAGGGATTATACTTAAATATTAAGGTGAGCTGATACAAAAATCAAATATGTTATTCTTTGAAAATGAAAAATATCTCATGGGAGGGATACAGCTTGATCAATATACATTAAACAACAAAAATAGGTTTACTTTATTATTTTTAAAAATTTTTTAATGTTTATTTTTGAGAGAGAGAGACAGAGTGTGAGCAGGGGAGGGGCAGAGAGAGAGGGAGACACAGAATCTGAAGCAGGCTCTAGGCTCTGAGCTGTCAGCACAAAGCCTGACGCGGGGCTCGAACTCACAAACTGTGAGATCACGACCTGAGCCGAAGGTGGACGTTTAACCAACTGAGCCACCCAGGCACCCCCAAAATAGGTTTACTTTAGATTGGAATTGTTCATATGTTCACAGTAGCAATCATGATAATATGTTTTCCATTATTTCTTTCCTCCCCTTTTTTTCTCACATAATAGTCCTGAGTGTTACAAACACTGGGAAAATATCCTCATTTACCTCACCTTCCATCATTCCCAGAAACATAACTACAAAATTAATCTATCCTTATAAGTGTTTGCAGATCATTTGTATGGAATACATAGGAGTTAAAGTTACAGTAATATTCTCTCCCATAGGCAGTTGCTAATTTTATCTGAGTGCTGTTACACCTTTAGTATTTATTTATTTATTCATTCATTCATTCATTCATTCATTTATTTATATTGAATTGTAGTTGACACACAATGTTTCAGGTATACAACAGTGATTTCACAAGTTTACATGCTATTGTTTAAAAAAATTTTTTTTGCATTTTTAATGTTTATTTTTTGAGAGAGAGAGACAGAGCTCAGATGGAGGAGGGGCAGAGAGAGAGTGGGAGGGGGAGACACAAAATCCGAAGCAGTCTTCAGGCTCTGAGCTGTCAACACAGAGCCCGGTGAGGGGCCTGAACCCATGAACCGTGAGATCATGACCTGAGCCGAAGTTAGATCCTCAAACGACTGAGCCACCCAGGTGCCCTACATGCTATTCTTTTAACTAAATTTTAAAGTGGTGTCCAAAATCGCTAATAAGTAAACAGTATTTAAAAATGCAAAATGTATGCTATTTCTCTAACTGCAAAAGGTAACAGCACGCCACAACATGTTTAAAGCAATTTTCAGTTATTTGTGCCAACATTTTGTATCTTTTTTCCTAGTGGCAATTTTTCTTGGTGGTATTTATTACTAAGATTAATGAGTTTGACTTTCACTAGCTTGAGAGCTAAGTAAATAAGTTCTTAATTTACTTGGGGTGTTTTAGCACTCAGACATTCTGGAATTTCTTTTTTAATCCAATGACATTAAAAAACCACTTAGGAATAATTATACAATGTACATTCAATCTCAGAAGAATTGTTTTTCTACTGTGAGGTAGAATCCAATCAGAAAGAATTTTTAAAAGACTTTCTCCTAACGTGTTTGTATTGATTGAATTGAGATATGGTCCACACAAATCAATACATGAGAAGACAAGTTGTGTGTGATGACAGTAATTCTATCTGCAGGGTAACTGCCAAATGTCTGGGTACCAATGATTGTATTTCAGCTGGCTGGTCAGCACATGATAATTTGTCAGTAAGTCATTTTGCTTTCTCTGACTTACAAAATAATACTCATTTTCCTCAAAATATACATTTTGCTTACTATATCAATATTATTATATTATATATGTAATATATATATTATATATCAAGACTCGAAGGGTTGAAAATGCCCATTCTTAAATTTGACTTCCTTATCTGGCTCTTCAGAGAAGGGATGGTCTCAGAATCCACATGCTTCCTGGTTTCCAGTATTGGTTTATGCAAGAAGGTGCTTGTGGCCAGGTGTAAGACAATGATACGCTACTGCAGCTACTGAAATGTTCTCTACTAGGGACATTTCTGCTTACCAAGGCTAAAGAAAACCAAGGGAAGTAGAGCAGCAGATTACATTAGGAATTTCTATAAGGGACTATCAAAGGCAGGGGTAAGAAGTACCATTCAGAGAACCATGTAATTGGGTGGGACTTAGAAGTCTCTAATCTATCCTCCATCCAGTGCAAGAAGCCCAGCTGGGTATTTTCTCCCACCACTTACTCATTTCTTGGATTGGCAGTGTTAATTACCAGTCAGTGAAACACATTTTACATAAGTAAGAAATGATAAACATCAGAGTACCAGAAAAACAACCCACAAAGAAGAAATATTTAGGATATTCAGTTCAAGGGCAAATACACTTTACTATCATATGATCCTGCTTAGTTTCTTACCTTTCTTAGTTCTGAAATTTTTAGTAAAAACATGCAATTTCTATTTTTAGAAACCAGGAATGAGATGAAGCTGAAGTTCTCTTCAACAAGAGAATAGTGGTTTTTTAAAAAAGGCCCATTGCAGTTTTAATGTCTACAACTGATACCCACTATTCACCTAAATTACAAATTACATTTCTTTTATGATATATATGTCCATTTCTAGTTAGAAATGTAAATCCAACTATAATACTGTGTTAAATTTATTTTTACATCTCTCATATTCCATTGTGACTGAATATTTCATAAAATTTAAGTTACCAACTTTGTTATCAAGGCATATTTTGCATCAGTGTTCAGTATGTTTGGTTGTATATTAATTCATGGGTATTTTCTTTTAACCAGAGAGATTTCTTCAGAGACCACTTCTCACTCCAAATTTAACCGCATTCTGTTTTGTTCTCTTGGGAAGAATCTGTATTATTAACAGTAATTGAAAGATGGTAAGAAGTCACATATTCTAAGAGTTTTTACATTATGTCATCTGGATGTCTGTAGGTGCCTTTGAAAGCAAATTGTTTAATCTGTGCTTTTCTTGTTTTGTCGACACCCTGAGTAGTAATTGTGGTTACAAGGCATTGAAGTCCATTTAAAGTAGTTTTACACTTTTTTTTTCTTTTTTGGTAGGCAAAGGGAAGAGTGCAGTAATTTTATTATATGATTATCATGACATTGGAAATGTATCTCTGGGTTGTAGAGGACATTTTCTGCAAAACCTCATGATTGTAATTTTGGATCATTGAGGAAATGTTTGAAACCAGTTTGCACAGAAGAGTTTCACAATTTAAAAAATCTCAAAATCCTAGCCATAGAGGAAGATACTAGTTTTGTCCCCATTTTTCAGAAACGAAAACTGATATGGGACATGTTTAAAGTATGCTGTGCTGGGCCACACTAACCAACAAAGATGATATATTTTAGTAGTTTCCTTAATGAATATTTCAAATGAAATATACTTCTGTGAATGGCTAAGTGAATCATGCAATAGATTTTGCATTTTTTTCCCCTCTGTGGTTTCTCAAGGCTCTTTTTAAGTAGGGAGCATGCATGTTTTTGAGGGAAAAATGCGAGCTAGAGGAATTAATTTTCAGTTGATGAAAGTGTTGTTTTTATTGTTGGATTTCATTCTTTTAAAGTTTCAATTTTGTATTTTAGGAATTGTTCAGCTAAGGAAGAAAAAAAAAGCCAGGAAAATTCTGACTTCTATTAGGACCTTTCCATGGGGTAGGAGGTTCTTTGCAAGGGCTTGTCAGCAATTACTTCTGGAGTTTGTGAGTAGTAAGGATCAAGGTAAACAGAACATATTGGGCTGTTGGTTTAGACAAGAATGATGATATGACTTCAATATGCAATGTTGGTTGTCACTCACTCCTTGTTTTTTTCTCCTGACTCTATATTCTCAAATTTTATGGTTATACATACATGCTGTCCACATTAGGGTTGGAGTCACTTCATTCTAAAATTTGATGTAAAACAATAATAGAGAACAAAATCACCCTATACTTAGAAAGGGGGATATTTGGTAAAGTTGATATACTCTAGCACTGCTGTTTAATATAATAGTCGTAGCCATTTGTACTCTTTAACACTCGAAATGTGGCTCCTGTGATGCAAGAACTGAATTTTCAATTCTGTTTAATCTTAGTCAATTTAAATTTAAATAACCCCATGTGGGCAAACACCCCTGGGCAGTGATGTGTGTAGCTCTAGAAGTGACTGCCAAATGTCCATGCCCCTGACCCTTTCCGGAATATGTGGAGTGCTGGTTCTTTCTTAGGGCTCATTGACACCTACCTCATTGACAAATTTGAGCATTCTTTTTTCCCTAGTGTGGGCCCAGCTTGAATAGCTAGATCTCTATCTATAAAAGTCTTTGGTTAGCCGACATCTCCTGGTCATCCTCTAGCTTTGCACCACTGGTTGCCTGTTTGCTTTCTCTGAGTCTTCTTGTAATTGGGACTGGATCCTGTTCCTTCCAATTCTGGCTTATGCTGACAGCTACTGAGCATGCCTTCTGTCAGTTATAGCCATTTCCAGTTGGTGATTTTCGATTCTTGGACATAGAAGTTCCTTTCAGTAATGTGCAGTGGACATCTTGGCTGTGTTCATTAGGGCACCATAGCTAGTTTCTGCAGCTGTCATAGATGCCTGCATGTCAAATCTGGTGATGAAGCTGTCCTTTTTCATTTTGTTGCTGCACAGCTGGCTCATTTGGCAAATTATTTAATCTGTTTGCTCTAGCTTCCTTATAAAACGGAGATAATACTCATATCTAGCTCACTTGGTTACTTGAGGAATAAATGAGTTAATACAAGAGAGGGGCTTTGAATGGTGCTTGGATATATGATTGTGTATAAATCACCATTAGTAACAGTACTTGAGTGGTTTACATCAGATGCTCTGTTTAAAACGATTTCCATTTAGCTCTTCATTTTTATTACATGTCAGAATATTATAAAAATACATTCTTTTAATTTTTTCTGTAATTTAGCCTGAAAATGTTGTAGGGGAGGCTTAAGAAAGTGACTATATTACATATTTAACTTCAAGAACTTGAAATTTTCATTCAGTGCTCAATTTTCATCCTAAATGATCTAATCTGTGACCTTGGGCCATTAAATATGTGTGCGTTTTCTTTTTCTCTCCTATCTCACATTACTGTCTAGTTTAATAACAAATCCCGGGTCAATAGGAACTTCTTAGAAGGTAGTTTAAAAAACATCAATTATTAATTACACATGCCCTTTTGAGTTTTACTGCTACCCAAAAAGGTTTAGAATTTTCCACGCAGAATCCCCTCCCCAAGCCCAAGACAGCTTTTCAAATAACTTGTAAGAGAATCATATTACATTTATTGGCTAGGATTAGTGTCTCTCAGGTTTGAAATAATTTGTTAATAATTGGTGTCTTTACCAGATACTAGGCAGATTTCCTAAAGAATAACCAAGCCAAGGACACTGTGCACTTATCTTCGTTCAGAACCACTGACTTTATCTGTTGACTTTAGTTCTGGCTTCTGTTCTTCTAAACATTCAATTCATATATAAATATACACATACATGTATATATGCATGTATATCTTGGTAATTTCTTGTTGTTTTTAAGCATTTGTGCCCTGTAGAAGAGAAGGAAAAAGTGGAAAATCAAGATGAATAATCTTGGCAGCTATGTTGTAGAAATATATAATTTTGTTTACTGAGACAAATGACTAGTCGTGTTGTGAGAAATGGTTAGCCAACTAGCAGAAAACAAGACAAAACAAAACAAAATCCATATTCCAAGATGAAAAAATAAAACATTTATGTGTAAAATATGAACTCTTAGTAATATAAGAGGAAAACCTGAGAGAATTTATAATCTTACAATGGAGAAGTGCTTCATAACCATAACTCCTAGTCTGGAGCCCATGGAAGGAAGAATGATAACATTACAAAAATCAGTTACATTAGAATAAAATCTGTATTGCAAAAATACCAAAATCAAATACATAGGCCGGGAAAACTATTTGCAATTTATATCACAGGAATGTGTTAATATTGCTTAAGATTTTCTAGAAATCAAGAATAACACAAAAATTAAACCTGTACACAAAGGGAAGACATTTTTTTAAAATGTTTTTATTTATTTTTGAGACAGAGAGAGGCAGAGGGTCAGAGAGAGAGGGAGACACAGAATCTGAAGCAGACTCCAGGCTCTGCACTGTCAGCACAGAGCCTGACGTGGGGCTTGAACCCACGAACTGTGAGATCATGACCTGAGCCGAAGCTGGACGCTCAACCGACTGAGCCACCCAGGCGCCCCAAAGGGAAGACATTTTTAATAAAAGAAGATGATGAAATGGTTCTTGTACATAGGGAATTATGTCTTAATCCTAACCCTCATGTCCATCAGAATCCTATAGAAATTCAAATCCTAAAGCAACATTGATAGAATTTTTTAGTCTCTTGAATTGATGGACATCTGTAAGCTTGTTAAACTCACACTATAGGTATAGTCACTAGTAGCAAAATAACACTCTCACTTGTTGCTTGTGAGAATGTAAACAGTACATCTCCCATGTTGGACAGTTTTGCAAGATCTATAAATATTAAAACTCCATGAATATTTTAACCCAGACATTTTTTTCTCCCATGAATTTATTACTGGTTCTATGGTTGAATATTCATGATATAAAATTTGTATAAAAATTATACTGTTGGGTGCTTGACTGGCTCATTCAGTGGAGCATGTGACTCTTGATCTCGGAGTCATGAGTTCGAGCCCCACATTGGGGGTAGAATTTACTTAAAACACATACACACCCCCCCCCACACACACACCAAAATAAAAAAGCATTAAAAATTTTATACTGTAGTATTATTATAATAGCAGAAATAACTTAAATTTCTGTAGCATTTGATGGTTAAATGAATTAAGGTATGTCCATACAATGGAAACCTCCCCAACTGTAATAATTAACTAAAAAAAAAAACAGAAGAAGAATAAGGAAGTTTCCTATACAGAGATATGAAAGGCAGCCAAGCTATAATGTTAAGTTAAAGAATCAAGGCATTGTGGGAGCTCTTTCCTTTCTCTCTCCCAGCCATTTTGGCAGCTGCTCTTGTTGGGGCTGTCCTGCATCTAAGGCATGGAGGTGGTGGCTGAAAAGAAGAAAAAGTCAGTGGAGTCGATCAACTCTAGGTTCCAACTCATTATGAAAAGTGGAAAGTATGTGCTGGGGTACAAGTGGACTCAGAAAATGATGAGACATAGTAAAACAAAACTAGTCATCTTTAACGACTGCCCAGCCTTCAGGAAATCTGAAATAAAGTAGTCCACTATGTTGGCCCAAACTGTTGTCACTATGTGGCAATAATATTGAATTGGGCACAGCATGTGGGAAGTACTACAGAGTGCACAATGGCTCTCATTGATCCAGGTGATTCTGATATCATTAGAAGCATGTCAGAACAGACTGGTAAATTATAAATCATGCAAAATTTTTCCTTAATAAAACTGGCCAGACCTTCTTAAAAAAAAGAATCAAGTTGCTATATGGCATGTGAAGTAAATAACATAATTCAAAAATACAGTCCAATAAAAATATGTGTTTGTATATTCATACATATATAAACCTCTGGAAGAATGCATATTACTGGAACTTTCATATAGGAACTGGATGTATGAACATAAGGATTAGAAAGAAACTTTTTACTGTATAATTTTATGTATGTTTTGATTTATGAACAGCATAGATGTATTACCTATTCAAATATACATATAAGTTGAATAAAAATGTTAGTTAAGGGAAGTATCCCTTTGAGAAACTCAAAATAAATTATATTTCTATAACTTATGTTTCAAGCCATCTGTAACAATATTAATTTCATTTATTATGTTGGCACAGTGGATCTTTGGGCCTCTGAAGCTCATTGTTTTAAATTTCATATTTGGTTATATTTCGTTAAGTTACGAAGTCATAATTCCTCACTGGAATAGTCCCGAAATTTGTATCGTTTTTATTTCAGCCAATAGCAAAATGAAACCCAGGAAGATTACCTTTGCGTAATGTCAGAAAGCACGACTGTGGGAGAAATGGACTAAATTTTCTATTTTCTAACTTTCAGTCAGTATTCCTTCAATGATGTTGAATTCTATTACATTGCACTATCATTTCTTACATGTTCTATTTTAGTGTTAAAAGCTTCTATTTTATTATTTTGTAAAAACCTTGAACGGCCTCTTCAAGGACAAAATGTTAGCAAAATGGAACATGAGAATTATGAACTAAAAATATTAATATCTATTTTTCTTTTAACTTATTAGTCTGTTAAGATCATCCTTTGCTACAAAGGGAATTCATTTTCAAATATGAGAATACTTTAAAATATGTCTAGAATATTCTACAAAGTTATGTAAAGAGATTTCTATTAAGAAATTTTATAATTTAAAGACGAATCAAGTTCTTAATACAATAATTGTCTAAAATGAGAATTTGGACTTTCTTTTCTGAAGTCTAAAAATTGTCTTAATGGGAAACTAACAATTATTTTAGCCTAAAAATGAAAGACAACTAACTGGCATTTCCCTCTTTAAAGTATTGTCCCCCCACTCTTAACATCTTTTATTTGCTGCTCTTACATCTTAGAGACCAGATGCTTCAGCTTGTCATCTGTATTTGTTCATCCTCGCCTCTGTTGAGGCAATTAATCCTTGTTTCTTTCACTCCAGTACCACTTTCGACAATCCACCTCTCTTCAAACAAGATTGTTAAATAAATCTTTCTAAAGTACCACCTTCTGGTATCACTTCCAAGCCCAAAGAAGCTCCAATATCTCACAATATGTTCAAGAGAGATAAAATGCCTCAGAGTCAAATCTTGATTCCAAATCTATTTATTGAGCATCTAGGCATGTTGCAAGGTCTACAGAGACTTATTTCCTCTCTTCCCTATATCACTCTTTCTGGAGGTCAGAGTTTTAATTCATTTTCAAGTTCTGGCTCTCATAGGTAAGCAAGGGCCAGTACCCTTCCTCTAGATGCCACAGTCTCCTTATTTGTGAAATTGGAATGATAAAGTATACTTACATTACCGTTGTTAGGATTCAATGAAGTTGATGCATGTAAGATGCTTTGGAGATGTGTTTGGTATATAGTAATCACTCTACAAATATGCACTATTTTTACTCCCTTCCTCCTTGAAGAGTCAGGGTTGTGTTTGACTTCTCCCTTAGGTATATCTGTTTCCTGTGTTTAAGATTCTCTTCCTCCTCATCTCTACTTATTCAAATTCTGTCCTTCCTTCAGATCACAGTTTAAGTGGCTTCTTTCTGATACAGATATCTCTGTGCACTCCAGCCAGACACCTAATAGCACTAGACTGCAAATTCCACTTAGCTCTTAATCACATACTACTCAGGAGTAGAGATCATGTTTTAATTATTTGATTCCATCAATGCCTGGGTGCTGAGGCTTCTTTCACAACAAGACAGAATCAATAAACAACAAATTTCTTACATGTTAGGTATATACATCTTCCGGACCCAACTTGGAAAAAAAAATTATGACCTTTAGTCCTTTCATCATATTGGCAATCCACATGTCTTTTATTTTTACATGATACTCATTGGATGTTCCTTGAATATAAGAATCCTGTCACTGGGATTTGTGAATGGGCTTCAGAAGGGCAGCAAAGCCTCTGAAATTGCAGAATTTGGGGTATGGGAATATGTGTATTTTCTCCAGGCGAAGTGGTAGGCCCACAAAAATACTAGGAACCATTCTTAATGATTTGTTTTTATCCACGTTTGGTAAGTAGGAACCAAATTAATAATATTCAAATTGATCATGTTATATATCTTATCATTTGCTTAAATTTCCATGTTTTCAATGCAAGATATGCATTTTAAGACTTAAGTATATGAGATTCTTATGATTCCATTTTTATTGTTTTTTTTTAACTAGATGAAGACTTAAAGAATATTTCTTTTTTTTCCCCATAATTGTCCAAATGAAATTGATGCTTTTAAAAAATGAATGGTGAGAGCTGTGCCTGTCTGGCTTAGCTGGTAGAGCATCCAACTCTTGATATTGGGGTCATGAGTTGAAGCCCCATATTGGGTGTAGAAATTACTTAAAAATTAAAAAAAAAATAATATAAATGGTGGTTTGTTAACTTCCGTCAAGATGAAGTAGGGAGCTTGGCAGAACTCCTCAGCAAAACAAGTTACATGAAAATTATAAAATATTGTTACTTAAAGTCTATTGAAATTGGGGTGGTTGGCTGCCTCAGTTAGAAGAGCATGTGACTCTTGATCTCAGGGTTGTGAATTCATGTCCCATGTTGGGTGTAGAGATTACTTAAAATAAATAAATGAATAAACTTTAAAAAATAGTTTATGGAAATTAACCATAAGGGAATATAACAAACAAATATCTATTCAAGAGTATCTACTATATTTTTGAAAGAACAGCAAGAGACTGTGGCATTTGAACCATGACTAGCTGCATTACCTTTATACCACACAGCTCCATGTTAAGGAGGCTCTATTATAGGCATATGTAGCCAAAAGCTGAAAGGCTACTTTTCTACCACATTTCAGTCTAGGATTATGATTTTACCCTGAGAGGACTCTTATGATTAGTGGTTGCCAGGTTATTGTTTTTCCATTCATTTTATTTACAATTTGTCTATGTCTTTAGCCTATTATACATTCTAACAATCTCCCTTTACAATTACTGTTTTGCTTTTTACGTGTTTCATTTCTTCTTTATATGTTTAATATTAATTATATTATCTATCCAATACTACCTCCTACCACTTGTACAATTATTTTTTTTGTAAATGTTTATTTATTTTTGAGAAAGAGAGAGGCAGAGCATGAGCGGGGGAGGAGCAGAGAGAGAGGGAGACACAGAATCTGAAGCAGTCTCCAGGCTCCGAGCTGTCAGCACAGAGCTCAATGTGGGGCTCGAACTCATGAATCGTGAGATGATGACCTGAGCTGAAGTTGGATGCTTAACCAAATGAGCCACCCAGGTGCCTCTTGTACAATCATTATATCAGCATATTCTATAAACTTCAAAATACATTGTTACTATTTTTTTGCTTTAAGAAGTCAAGAAATTTCTACTCCTGATTGGAAGCAGAAGTCTTCTTATTTATTGTTTGATTATCTTCTAATTACTGTGAGACATGTTAAAATCTTGGATTTGTCTATTTCTTCAAGTTTTGTAATTTTTCTTTAAATATCTTGATGCTATAAAAAGCAGAGATTTTAGTAATTAACATTTCCTTTGTATTGACTCATTAAATTTTCCTCTTTATATTAGAGAGTTTTGTTTAAAAATTTTTTTCAATGTTTGTTTATTTTTGAGAGAGAGAAAAACAAAGTGCAAGCAAGGGAGGGGCAGAGAGAGAGGGAGACACAGAATCTGAAGCAGGCTCCAGACTCTGAGCTGTCAGCACAGAGCCCAACGCAGGGCTTGAACCCATGAACCATGAGATCATGACCTGAGCCAAAGTCGGACACTCAACCAACTGAGCCACCCAGGCACCACTAGAGTTTTCTTTTAAAATATACTTCTCTAATGTAAATGAAACTTCACCAGTGGTTTTTTGCTTTTGTTTTGTGTGTGTGTGATTTTTTTTTTTTGAGAAAGCTGTCTTTTTCCATCCCTTTATTTTCAACTTTTCTATGTCCTTTTACTTAAGGTATAACTATTATAAACAGAATATAGTTTTTAAAGAGTGTCTCAATCTTTATATTTTGAATGTATTTTAAATGAAATTCTGGTCTGCTTACATTGTATGCGATTAATATGTTTATAAGATTTTATTTTACACCACAGACAACATGGGTTATTAAAATATTTCTGAAGTTAAAATAACATGATGAGGATTTTACTGTAGGAGAATTAGATTATGTCATTGCTAAGGCAAGGAATGAGGTCAGAGAAATTAGAAAATTATTAAAATTAACACATGTTTGAGATATTGATTTCCTATAAAATCAATAAGGCTGGGGTGGGGGTGGGAATTAACAGAATTGGTGCACAGAGAGGACAGTTGTAATTTTTCCTTTTTTTCTAGTTTTATTGAGACATAATTGACATGTAACACTGCATTATCTTAAAGTGTATGGCATAATGACTTGATATTGTGAAATGCTTACTATAGTGACTGAACTTCCATCATTTCAAAGATACAAAAAATATTTTTTCCTTGTTCTGAGAACTCTTAGAATCTCCTCTCTTAACAACTTTTAAATATACCATATGCAGTGTTAACTATAATCATCAAGTTGTATGTTACATCTCCAGTATTTATCTTATGACTGAAGTTTGGATCTTTTGACCAGCTTTATCCAATTCCCCAACCCCGACCCCCTGCTTCTGTTAACCACAAATTTGGTCTCTTTTCTATGCATTTAATTTTTAAAATTTTTTTATTTATTATTTTTTTCTTGTGTTTATTTTTGAGAGACAGAGCACAAGTGGGGAAAGGACAGAGAGGGAGAGAGGAATAGAGGATCTGAAGCAGGCTGTGCGCTGATAGCAGTGAGCCCGATGTGGGACTTAAACTCATAAACTGTGAGCTCATGACCTGAGCCAAAGTTGGCTGCTCAACTGACTGAGCCACCCAGGCACCCCAGTTTTTTATTTTTTAATTTTTATCTGTAGATTCCACATATAAATGAGATCATATAGTAGTTGCCTTTCTCTGACTTATTTTACTTAGCATAATGCCCTAGAGTTTCATCCATGTTGTTGCAAATGACAGGATTTTCTTCTTTTTCATGGCCAAATGATATTCTATATTATATGTAAATTTTTTATTTGGGAAAAAAAAGGCAGGCTATAGGTTACACTTAGGTGATGGACAACTTTAAGAAATTTGTAGAGCAAGAGAAACCTATGAAAAATAAAGGGAAGGAATCTGAGAGATTACAGGAGAACCTGGATAGTTTACATTCTGAAACTCTTCCTTTTGGGCTAGGGGCTAACTTTGCCAAATGCTATAGAACCTTCTTATTGAAATGTGGTTCTAGGGGCGCCTGGGTGGCTCAGTCGGTTAAGTGTCCGACTTCGGCTCAGGTCATGATCTTGTGGTTCACCAGTTCGAGCCCCGTGTCAGGCTCTGTGCTGACAGCTCGGAGCCTGGAGCCTGCTTCCGATTCTGTGTCTCCCTCTCTCTCTGACCCTCCCCCCATTCATGCTCTGTCTCTCTCTGTCTCAAAAATAAATAAACGTTAAAAAAAATTTAAAAAAATAAAATAAAGTGTGGTTCTAAAACCAGTAGCATTAGATTCACCTAGGACCTTTATCAGATTCTACTTTTAAAAAAATTACAAAATGATTTCCTACACATTAAATCTAAACACTGTATAATGCAGTAGTTCTCGATCTTGGCTGCTTATTAATATTACCTGTGGAGCCTTGAGACACTGCACCATGTAGGCTATAGCCCAGACCAAAGCAGAATCTATAAGTCTGGGACTCAGAAATCAGTATGTTGAGAGCTCCTCAGGTGGTTCCCTTGTAGCCAAGGTTGAGATTCAGTGCTACAGAGACACATAAGAGAACAAGGACTGGAACTAGATGATTCAGAGCAAGGAGAACTGGGGAGGATTTCAGAGGCTAGATTCTAGTCTTTGTTCTGCTATGGATAGAATTATTTATTCTCTGTAAAATCTGTTTTCTCTTTGTATTTTTTTACTTATATTTGGCAAATATTTATTAAGGCCATGCTTTATGCCAGACACCATGAGAGGAGTTGGATTAATAATCTCCAAACCCCTCCAGTTCCTAAATCATCTGATTTTACTGTCTATGATTTATAAATTGGGAGATCATTGGTAATACCTAATGGATTGGTGGTAATCATCTGTATACGGTCACTGTGCGAGTGGGTGGTAAAAAAATTTGCTGGTTGTAACCAAGGAATTGAACGTACAGTATTGATCAGAAGCATCTATTGTATCAAAAATGGAAAAGCGATCCAAGTTGGTTTGTAGAAATGAAACTGTATAAGGCAATGAATTTATTAGAGTATAAGTTGAGGAGAGTTTGAGAAAAGAAATATGGGGAAAAGTAGATGACAGACTTACAGATTTTTTTCCCCATTTTGACCACCAGAGAAGTGACAGGAGCTAGATCAGGGCATCTCAAACATTAATGTACACAGGAATCACCTGGGAGAATTTGTTAAAATGAAGATCCTGACCTAGTAGGTCTTGGGTGTAGGGCCTGTTGCTTTTCAAATAAGCTTCAAGGTGATGAAATGCTTCTGGTATGGAGACCACACCTACAGCAGCAGGGCCAGAAGCTCTCCTGCAAGGTACAAGCAGAGTGAGGGTCTTGCTAAAAGCTAATCTGCTCATGCCTGTTTCTTAGTCCTTGGGCACTACTTCCCCACCCTCACCCTCACCCCTACCCCCAGAAAGATAGGGGCACAACTTTAAAAGATACATGTGAAAATGAGATAAACTTCAGTGAGAGATAAGGCAATATGTCTAAATAATATGAGGGAGGAGTTTGGGGAGAGAGGTTCTGCAGTTCACAAAGGTAAGACTATTTCAAGAACTTGGTTCGTCTTTGAAAGAGTAAGTAGAATCTAGGGTACAGCAGGGCTGTTTTGTTTCCAAATGACTTTGGTCATAGTGTCAAAATCCACATACCTCATGAACACATGTCCTTACCTGTTTATGTGACATTAATATCACATGGATGAGAGCCTTACTGAGAACAGGGTCATTGAGTCAAGACAGATACTAATCAGAAAATGACATGCACTGGATATGGAGATATGGCCAATAGTAAAAGGAAGACTATTACAAAGAGCAATGAGAGAAATAAAATAAAATTAAAATTGAGAGTAACCATGGAAAGAGAAAAAGACCCATTTTTGTCTGTTTCAACAATGAAAAACAAATTGAAGAGGGAAAGTGTATCATTGGGCTATTCACATTAGGAGAAATAGCTGTCAACAACGAAAAAGAGGAGAGGATTTACAGATCAGGAGAAAAGTAATCAGCAAGACATGACTAAAGCACTTTTCTTTTCTTTTTTGAGAGAGGGAGAGAGGGTGCAAGTGAGCGAAGGGCAGAGAGAGAGAATCCCACAAGGGGCAGAGAGAGAAGCGGGGCTCACCCCAAGTGGGGCCCGTGCTCACCTGAAGCAGGGCTGAGGCTTACCCATGATCTGTGAGATTATGACCTGACCTGAAGCCAGATGCTTAACTGACTGAGCCACCCAGGCGCCTGTGCCTAAAGCACTTGTAAAGTAACATTAAGAGTGTACTTGCTACTTGACCCATACATTTTTGGATGAATAGATGCTTGGTGTTGACGCTTTCTCCACCTATGCTCTGCAGCCTAGGGGAGGCAGCAGAGAAGTAGTTGAGCGTGTGCAGAGAGGGACTCATTGATAGCGTCACAGAGGATACTGTTGATAGTATCACAGAACCCAATTGTGGAGAGGAGTAAGGTTTGCTTACTGGGAATGGGAATGGCTGACCATACATTTCAGGGAAAATACAAGTAGCTGGAAATGAACCAATGAATTGAGTGAATTAGAAGGCACTTTGGTTTAAAGTTTCTGATGAATATAAAGAGGGAAATGTTTTACTTTGTGAGATCTGTGGGTGAAAAGATATTGGAAACAGTGAGATTAGAATATGGTAAGAGATGATAAATTACAAAACATGGTTGTACAAGGCACAGATGACTGACACAGAGTGAATATTATCATAAATGGCTTGAGGGAGAGAAGTTTCACAATGTGATTATTAAAGGTAGTAGATGTCTGCAAATTTGAGATGGAAAATAAACCATACACACCAGTTCTTGGATTTATCAAGGAGGGAGAAAATGTATCCCAGTTTTGAACATTTGGAAAAAGTGTATAGTAAAATTATAGATTAATAGGGTTGGGAAAGGATTTAGAGCTAATACAGTCCAATACTTATAACTTATAGATGAGGAGGCTCATAATGAAGAAGGTAAATTACTTGTCCAAAAGAACTGGAATTAAGATATAAGATGATTGACCCCTATTGTTCTTTGTACTGGTAAAGATGATGGCAACAATTTTGACAATATGAGCTAAGGCATACGTATACATACCAAGGGTTTACTGTAGACAGGAACTTTGCTCATAGCTAATGCAAACAAGTTAAAAGGAATTTCTGATTCTAGTTCCTCCTCCAGAATGTTCCCTCCACGAGGGAAGTGACTTTTTAAAAAATTTGTTTGTGTGTTTATTTATTTTTGAGGCAGAGAGAGACAGAGCATGAGCAGGGGAGGGGCAGAGACAGAGGGAGACACAGAATCCAAAGCAGGCTCCAGGCTCTGAGCTGTTAGCAACAGAGCCTGATGCAGGGCTTGAACTCACAAACTGTGAGATCATGACATAAGCCAATTTCAGATGCTTAATTGACTGAGCCACCCCGGTGCCCTGAGGGAAGTGACTTTAATTGGTTTATTCCCTGGTATATCCATAATAGGTATTTGGTATTCCATGTGTATCTGCTAGATATATGAGTAAACACATTTTTTAAATTTAGGATTTGCTAATCAGCTAGCTGCTGCTCTAAAACTATGACTTTGCGATTTTTTTTTTTTTTTTTTTTTTTTTTTGGTGCTAATCACTTCAAGTGCTCATTAAGTATTGATGGACAGTAAGGATAGATAACACTTATTGAACACAGACTGTGAACCATATGATGTACATATTATTTTTATCTACATAACAAGTCTTGAAAGTAATAATTATAATATGGGAGACCTAATGTATTTAAATTATTTCCTACTTCTGAAGTTCCAGCTAGTAATATATGGTGAACTTATTGGGCAAAACATACAGAAGATAATTTAGAAGGAAGATTAATGATTTTCGTGGAAAATAATGTCTCCTAAAACAAAGACGATGCCAGCCAGAGTGGGCTCAAGGAGAAGGCAGGCAAAAACCTCTTTGATCTTGCTCACAGCAATTTCTTACTCAACGCATCTCCGGAGGCAAGGGAACAAAAGCAAAAATGAACTACTGGGGCCTCATCAAAATAAAAACCTTATGCACATCGAAGGAAACAATCAGCAAAACTAAAAGTCAACCGACAGAATGGGAGAAGATATTTGCAAATGACATATCAGATAAAGGGTTAGTATCCAAAATCTACAAAGAACTTATCAAACTCAACACCCAAAAAACAAATAATCCAGTGAAGAAATGGGCAAAAGACATGAATAGACACTTTTCCAAAGAAGACATCCAGATGGCCAACCAACACATGAAAAAATGGTCACTCATCATCAAGAAAATACAAATCAAAATCACAATGAGATACCACCTTACACCTGTCCAAATGGCTAACATTAACAACTCAGGCAACAGCAGATGTTGGCGAGGATGCAGAGAAAGAGGGTCTCTTTTGCATTGTTGGTGGGAATGTAAGCTGGTGCAGCCACTCTGGACAACAGTATGGAGGTTCCTCAAAAAACTAAAAATAGAACTACCCTATGACCCAGCAATTTCACTACTAGGCATTTATCCACGGCATACAGGTGTGCTGTTTCGAAGGGACACATGCACCCCTATGTTTATAGCAGCACTATCAACAATAGCCAAAGTATGGAAAGAACCCAAATGTCCCTCAGTGGTTGAATGGATAAAGAAGATGTGGTATATATATACAATGGAGTATTACTCAGCAATCAAAAAGAATGAAATCTTGCCATTTGCAACTATGTGGATGGAACTGGAGGGTATTATACTAAGTGAAATTAGTCAGAGAAAGACAAAAATCATATGGCTTAACTCATATGAGGACTTTAAGAGACAAAACAAATGAACATAAGGGAAGGGAAACAAAAATAATATAAAAACAGGGAGGGGGACAAAACAGAAGAGACTCATAAATATGGAGAACAAACTGAGGGTTGCTGGAGGGGTTTTGGGAAGGGGGATGGGCTAAATGGGTAAGGGGCATTAAGGAATCTACTTCTGAAATCAGTGCTTCAGTATATACTAATTTGGATGTAAATTTTAAAAAATAAAAAATAAAGTTAAATTATAAAATAAATGAATGAATAAGTAAATAAATAAATAAATAAACCATTTAAAAGGAAAAAAACCCAAAAAACCAAAAAACAAAACCATTAGTTACCAAATGGGAGTTTCTGACGTGTTAGATGGAAAATTTTCCCAGTTCAGCTGCATGGATTTATTGTTGCATTATACCTAAGTAATGGTGTAATACTTAGGGAAATGAGTAATGTGATGGAGAGGTAAATTCCCTCAATTCTTTTGACACAGACAGTTCATTATTGGGAAAGGCTCAAGACAATGGTAATAGTATCATAGCAAAGGAAAATTGAGTTTAGCACACTAATCTGAAAGTCTGTGACCTCTCAGATTTAGCCCATGGGCCAGCAGCAGCATCTGGGAACATTTCAGAAATGCAGGACCTCAAGCCCCACCCCAGATCTACTGATTCATAAACTGCAGTTTAACAAGCCTCCCACCTTAAGGTAGGTGATCCTTAGCCAAGCAGTTCACTGAAACAGAACCACGCAGAGCAGTGACAATGGCAGGGAGATGAGTCTTGCCCAGGAGTAGATGTAGGATTTGTGAAGATTCTGTACTGATATGGTAGATGGATAAAGATGTTATGGGAGCAGAGGAGTGAGAATTTAAATGAAATCTTGGTAATGATTATTGTCAGGACTCCATCTGTAAACACAAGTCAGTGAAGCCTAGAAAAATTGAGGTCTTGTCTACTTTACCAATGAAGACACCACAGGTCAAGAAAGGTAACTTCCTCAAAGTGGTGCAGAGAGTCTGTTCTTGCTCTACTGCCAGTATTTCAAATGAAAAGTGGCCTGTCTAACAGAAAGTATGCCCTCACTACATTTTCACGCATAATCAGGAGCCAACAGAGACAATATGGCCTTTTTGTAATGAGCACTTGGGCAAGATGGCTGTTGATGTGTGGGAAATGCCAAGTTTCTGCTAATGCAAAAAAGTGGAGATGGAAGGTGATAAAAATTTGGTGGTAAAAGGACTCAGTTGATTTGAAATGTCATCAAAAGAGACAAAGCTGACTCAAATGCGAGTTACACAGTAAGAATTCCAGGTGTAGCTCACAAGAATGATAGCAAAAAATCAGAAGAAAGATGAGAGGCCCCCAGAGGTGAAGGTGGCAAAGTGACTTACCAGGATGAAGATAGAGTTGGTTGGGGGTGCTGGCAGGAGAATGATCAAACAGTAAATCCAACATCTCACAGACAACCTACACTTCTGAATTAAGTCAATATGAACACATTGGCACAATACTTAACTAAAATCCTGATTATAAAAAGTCCAGTTTCTATTTAAGGGCTCAGGAATATTTTACAAGCCTAATCACGTTAATTCTCACTCTACTCCCTGGAAACCGATGTATATACAATACTATTTAAATGTATACATTTTCTATTTCTCAGTTGAGACACAGAAAGAACTTGGTGAAACAGCCTCCTTCTCTCAAGCTGAAGTAGTTCAAAGTATATTATTATGTGCTTTAAGTAATCCAGCTAGCTCTTCAAACCATGGTACTCTTGTATCACTGTCAAATTCTGGTGTCTGATTTAATTATTAGAAGATCCTCTTAGATGTCCTGGTAAGACTTCAAGAAGAAAGAAATGAAAATCCAAATTTAAAAATTAGGAATATTTTAAGACTTCAGTGTAGCCATCAAAGGCTGATGATGATGTCTATATTTATCCACAAATGGAATATAGTTGCTTAATTAGCAATTAAATATTGTCATTATTTTAATTACTTAACTTAATTTCTTCCAATCTTTAAAAAGAAATTATGTTTTATTTTATATTTGAGAGAGAGAGAGAGAGTAAGCAGGGGAGGGGCAGAGAGATGGAAACAGAATCCGAAGCAGGCTCCAGGCATCGAGCTGTCAGCACAAAGCCCGATGTGGGGCTCAAACTGATGAACAGTGAGATCATGACCTGAGCCCATGTAGGATGCTCGACTGACTGAGCCACCCAGGAGCCCATCTCCCAATCTTTTTAATGTAGATGATGGGTAGTGATATTCGATGATGAGTCGACTTACATACCATGTGATTATGTTAGAGGAAATTTAAGATAATTAATGTTGCCTCAAAAATGTCTCCTTAGAAGAAAACTTTTCTACAATCTAGCATTGGACTTTTTCCTTTTTTTTTCTTGAAAAATCAAATTATTCTCCATGTCCATTGAATCAAAATATTTCCTGCTTTTAAAAAATAGCATTAATTACTGTCTATTTGACCAGTTTTCTCAGTGTTCTTTTTGAGTACATTTTATTTTCCCCATTAAACAGAATGGCCTTCAGAGCAATGGCAGTAAGACAATGCTCTTTCCCGGCTAAAGTGTTTTCCTTTTTAAAAGGGCTGCAGTTTTTGCTCCTTGTCCTCTTTCCTTTGGGAGAATGACTATTTATAAATACTTGTCTAGAATGCTGTGCACTTTTCCCAGAGTAAATGCCCCAGATTTGATGATCATTTCATTGTAAAAGCCCTTGGAAATCAGTACACTTCAGTCTCTAAGACGGTATTGGCAGGTGGTACAATAGATGTCAAAGTGTTTTATTAGTATTATTATGTCTGCCTTTTTTTTTTTAAATCACACCCTGATAGTGTAATTTTTTTTTCCTTTGGAGGACTTTAACCTTCATGTATTTTGGTTTCTTAATTAAAATGGGTGGAATATATTCTCTACCTTGCAAAAAATACTTCACACAATATATAAGCCCCTCTGACTTTCCAGAATACTCAACTCTTACCTGAATGAACGCTTTGTGTATAAATGCAGAGTGTTTTCACATCAAAGTGCTTTCTCCTCTGCTGAGTTCCAAGTTTTTGAAGTAGGAGAAAAAGAATATACCTGAATTAAGACTATAACTTAATTTTGCACACCCCTGAATTACTTAAGTTGGATGATTGATACTAATCTATTCTCTGGGACCAGAAAGGAATGCAAATATTTTAAATATTTTAATATATGAGAATTGGTGGCATTTTCAGATTTGACTCTCCTAGAGACAAACTTTCATTTTTATTCCCTCCTTAGCCTATACTTAGAATTAGCCTAAATATTGATAATAGCATTACTTCATTCTTTAGGGTTGTAAGTGATTGAATATCTTTTTCTTTCTTTCATTATATGTGGGAAGTGCAGTATTTCCAAATACGTCTCTTCTGGGAACCAGCCTTAATATTTAATTCATCCTTTTTCCCTGGAAGTAGGGGGAGCTCATAATTATGGGCAGTAGATGATTCAGTTGGATGTGGGAAAATGGAACATCAGGCATGTTCAGCTCCAAAGCTGCATAATGTATAAATGATCCTGTAGCACTGGGTTCTGAGGTGCATTTCATCACATTGAGAAGACACTTTGACATCAAGTTGACCCCCAAGATAATGCATTTCTGGTTAAGATTTTAATCAGTGTATCTGGTCTTCAGAGCTAGATTAGTATCACCTGAGTTGGAGGCGGTTTTCTTTTCACCATAATTCTATGAATGAAAAGATTCCTCTTCATGGAAAGTGTTTTATTTTTAATCCTCTACCTTTCCAATCCAGGCATTTGTAAGGTCTAGCACCTCTTTATGTTAGGAGATTCTTCCTGGAAGTCAGCCTCCAAATGTTTTAGGTAGCCATGTTGAGATTCTGTTTAAATCTGAGGTAATTTTTGTGCTGCTTAAATTAGTTTTCAGAAGTATTTACTTGTTCATGATTAGAAACACTTTCCTATCTGCTGAAAGTCATAGTACATTAAACTATTAAATTTCTGAATTTTGATTTGTCATGGGACCAATTATTTTTTTAAATTGTTTATTGAGAGAGAGAGAAAGGGAGAGAAGGAGAAGTCATATAGAGAGAGGAAAGAGAGAATCCCAAGCACTCTGCACGATGTGAAGCTTGAACTCATGAACCCATGAGCTCATGACCTGAGCCAAAATCAAGAGTCAGACGCTTAACCAAACAAGCCACCCAGGTGCCCCTATTTTTTTTTTTTTTTTTAAATTTATTTTTGGGACAGAGAGAGACAGAGCATGAACGGGGGAGGGGCAGAGAGAGAGGGAGACACAGAATCGGAAACAGGCTCCAGGCCCCCTAGCCATCAGCCCAGAGCCTGACGCGGGGCTCGAACTCACGGACCGCGAGATCGTGACCTGGCTGAAGCCGGACGCTTAACCGACTGCGCCACCCAGGCGCCCCCAGGTGCCCCTATTTTAAGGCCCAATTGCATATTGGTCAGGGTTCTCCAGAGAAAAATAACCAATAGGATATATACAGAAATAGAAATATGTATAAGAGGAGATTTTATTATAGATAATGGTTCATGTGGTTAAGGAACCCAAGAAGTCCCACAATCTGCTGACTGCAAGCTGTAGAACCAGGAAAGCTGCTAGTATAATTCAGTCTGAATCCAAAGACCTGAGAATTGAGGGGCTGATAGTATAATTATTGATTGAAGTCTCAGAGCCCAAGAATTAGGAGCACGAATGTCTTGGGGCAGGAGAAGATGGATTTATTAGATTAAGCAGAGATGGAATTTGCCTTATTCTACATTTTTGTTCTACTTGGGTTCTCAATGGATTGGGTGATATCCAATCACATTGGGGAGGGCCATTTGCTTTACTCAGTTTACCAGTTCAAATGCTAATCTCTTCTAGAAACAGCCTTGCAGACATACTCAGAAATAATGTTTTACCAGGTCTCTGAGCATTCCTTAGCTTAGTCAAGTAGACACATAAAATTAACCATCACAAATCCACCCCTTGTCAATTGAACATCTGTACGCATCTCCATAAAGCATATTTAATCTCCAAGCAAAACCAATAACAAGGTCATAATTTCACCAAACATGACACAACTATTTTGTGTATAACTGAAAACACTAATCCCTTCCACATAGAATCCTTGAATGTTTATTCTTTTGATAATCAAATGCTATGATGTGAAATTAGCAATACTTAAATACTAATATAAAGTCCATATAACTTTTGTCATGTCATAAGGGAATAAGAAAGAAAAGAAAAAAAAAAAACAGGAAAGAGAACAACCAGAGTCATTTGCCTAATATTTGTATAGATACATATAAACATAAAAAATAAGGAGAAAACACTCATCACAAATGCAATCCCTATTTCTGTAACAAGTTACATGCTTGTACACTTCTTTTTATAGTCACTTTTTTTTTAAGTTTATTAATTTATTTTGAGAGAGATAGAGACAGCGTGAGCAGGGGAGGAGCAGAGAGAGGGAGAGGGAGAATCCCAAGCAGGCTCCACACCATTAGCACAGAGCGTGATGTGGGGCATGAACTCACAAAACCATGAGATCATGACCTGAGGTCGTGGTCATATCATGAGGTCATGGTAATACTAAGAGATACCTAAGGAATCCCCTATATTCCATACATACTCTTCCTTACATCCCTTGTAGAATAGTAGTCCAATTTCACCTTCGGTATTCAGTATCAATCACTCTAGCCAGCACTTTAAGTTCCTTCCTTGCTTGTTGATTCAGAAGCATGAGGAGCCCAAAATGGACAGGTGACAGTCTTAACTTCCAGTTCGATGGAATCATTGTTGTGTCTCATGGTGGAAGCATTTCTTTCTCTGAAACTAAGATCTCTAGGCCAGCAGAGCATAAAGTCATGGGAACAGGAATCAAAAATTTTGCTAGTGAGTCACTAGGGGTAATGGTGATTAGTGCCACCTGTATTTCCACCCCTTGATTCCTGGACTTATTGGATGTTGTAGACTCTGGGTCTAAAGTTCTGTCTTGTCTAGCAAAAGAGCAGGATGTGAGGGAGAGGGGGATTTTGAAGATACACAGTGTTTGGGGTTTGGGTCAATATAAAACAAAATCCTGGTGCCAGGCAGATGAGTAGATGGTTGTTAACAGCAGATAGGAGGATCTGTGCCTATTAATCTTTGCTAGCCTAGGGAATAAGGAAGATGGGGGGATAACCTCAGGGTTAATAAGGCACCTTTTCTTTTGTTAACCATCTCCACTCTGGGCTGCTTTGCCTGCAGCACAGTGGTCCATAGTCCACTTCACCAATGTACCTAACCTGGCCCTATCCTCCTGTGAAAGCAGCTTTTCTGCTATGGTACTAAATTTGGGGTGCTTCCACCCTGAATATCTAATCTTGTTTATTTCATATACCTATGTATTGGGCCCCTATGTGCCTGTTCCTATTTTAGGCCTTTGCCTTTCCCTCTCTATTCTGAGGGCTCTGCACCCCCTCTCTATTTTGGGGTGCCTTTGCACCTCCCTATTCCTGGCACCTTTGTGCCTCACTATTCTAGGGGTGCCTTGCACCCCCCTATTCTTGGGGTACCAGTCTGGTTTACCCAAACTCAGGTGTGAGCATTTTATGAATTTGTATTTCTTAATTTTTTTTTTCAACGTTTTTTATTTATTTTTGGGACAGAGAGAGACAGAGCATGAACGGGGGAGGGGCAGAGAGAGAGGGAGACACAGAATCGGAAACAGGCTCCAGGCTCCGAGCCATCAGCCCAGAGCCCGACGCGGGGCTCGAACTCACGGACCGCGAGATCGTGACCTGGCTGAAGTCGGACACTTAACCGACTGCGCCACCCAGGCGCCCCAGAATTTGTATTTCTTTATGCCTTGTTAAGCCATTGGTGTAAGCCCAAGGGATTCCCAAGCTTATCCCCCACAACTGGATACTGATTCAGAGCATAAACAGTTTTCTGAAGAAAATTTCCCCAGCCTTGCAAAGTATTGTCACCTCAATGGTGTTACCTGTTATGGGCCCAGTCTTATTTTAAGGTTGAAGTGTTTCCAAAAATCCCTATTATACAAGTATTACTAGGGGAAATCACTTAACTTTTAGTTTTTTAGTGGGACATTTTTGAGGGAATTTTTTTAATAGGACTTAATACTCATGATAATGTGAAGCACAGTGTATAGGTGGAGAGGTTCTCAAAACTCTGGGTCTGATTTGCTTATCACTGCAAACTAGTTAGCTCCATTATTTACCCCAGAACTTCCTACTCTGAGAATATGACCTCTATATTTCTAGGTTCAAGGAGATAATATCTCCACAAGAAATCAAGGGCAGTATATTTTTAAAAGTCTGTGGGCCAACAGTGGCCAAAATAGACTTTTCCAAATGACTACTGGATTTTATCTTATTTTTTAATTAAAGAGTGCTATCTTATTCTCTATATACAGAGGCCATGTTTAGATGGCATCAGCCACAGGTGTAGTTTGGGGAGTTATTTTAAACTCCCAGGGTAGCCATATGATTTCTCTTTCTCTCCTTTCCCTCACATTGTCTCATCTTCTCAGTACTTTATGACAGGTACCATATTGCTTGTACCGAGCCTCCAATGAGAATTTCACATCCATTTTCTAGACTAATTACTTACTTAACATCATTTTCCTTATCCTCATGTCCAAAATATATTGTTACTGATTATATCCATTGCTAGGGTATTTTTTATCCTTTGTACTTTTAAAAAAATGATTATTTTTGAGACAGAGAAGGAGAGAGTGCATGAGCAGGGTAGGGGCAGAGAGAAACAGGGATAGAGGACTCAAAGCAGGTTCCATGCTGACAGCAGAGAGCCCAATGCAGCGCTTGAACTCACAAACCGTGAGATCATGAACTGAGCTGGAATCGAGAGTAGGGTGCTTAACCAACTGAGCCACCCAGGCGCCCCTCTTTTATACTTTATTAAAAACAAATTTGTTATTAATTTGTAAGCTTGTTTTTTAGGTTTGCAGATAGTTCTTCTGCTCTTATCTGTTGTCAGTATTTAAGACAAGTTTCTTTGTAACAACTCACTTCCTTGGCTGATTTTCAAATGTCATAGCCACCATGAAGTATGAAGGATCATGCCACTCTCTGAGCAGCTCCTTGGTTTGCACTCAACAGGGAGTAAATGCCTTTCTAAAAATATTTTGGGAGAGGAAATAAAGAAGATACCTATTATGTTAGCTGGAATATATGGTATATCTCCGGGGAAATAAGCTTATTGTAAGTAATTAGGTTTCTGGATTCTATCTGCTCATGACTTAAATGCTCTTAATGAAGGATAAATCTAAGATATACTTTGTTATATCTCATGTGACCTATGAAATGATGTAAGCAGGGCAGCCAGCTGTATGCTTCATCTATTAATTATAAGGATAAATTATTATGTGGCTTGGCTACTTCTCTTGTTTGTGTCTGGAAACATTTTAAAGTACTAACATACCATTTTTTCAAAAGGAGAATATAACCATTTTTTGTATAAATTTACTAATATAATTGCAAATGAGCCTCAGAATCTATTCAGTTAAAACGTAAAAATAAATAAATAAATAAATAAATAAATAAATAAATAAATAAATATCAAAACAGACCAGCATAACACACTCCTCTCAGTAGCTGCATTTCCTGGAGACTGGGAAGATTCTAATGTACATAAATATTGATGTCCTCATAGCTTCCGGTTTTCAAAGTTTCTTCTTCCACATTGTGAAAATTTTTGAGGTAACTAATGCAATTTTTAAATTGTTACAAATGAAACTAATACAATTTGAGGTTAAAGATCTTACGTGAAAATAATACATATTATTTTGTATTAGAAAATGTCTTTAGTAGTCGTCTAAAATGGCCATTAGTATTTTGGTGATTATTCATTCCTACACCATTCTCTCTCTCTCTCTCTCCCTCTCTCCCCCCGCCCCTCACACGCGCATGCACACACACACACACAATGATAGTATTTTGAAACAATTGTATAGACCTTTTTCAAGTGAGATAAAGCTTTCTCTTTCTTATTTCCTTAGCTTCACTCCTTTTTATCCACATCAGACTCTATCCCTACGCTAAGTAATCCTTGGCAATATGCTTATAATGTTATCTGTCTCATCATGCTTACATATAATATATATGATATGTATGGGGTTTACATATTTATAGTAAATGATAGTTACACAGTCTATACATGTGTCTTTTGTTCTGTATTCTGCAATACAATTTTTTCCATTATATCAAACATACACAAACCCCATACTTATGCATGTAAGTTATCACTGTTAGCTTTTATGAGCCTGGGTTCACATTATACACATTCATTATTTAAGCATACTTTATGGAAATCCTGCCACATCAACTAGCATACCTCCAATTTATTTATTGTAATTCCTTCATAATAAATCTGGTAGTAGTTGGTTCATTCATATACTCATTGATATCATTTATTGATATCACATTGATTCTGCTGATTTTTACCACTAAAACCATGCAACATAAAATATATGATTGTTGTCCATGGATCTTTAAATTCTTTTTTTCCCCCTTGAATGAGGTGCATTTCAAGAACACTTTTTGGGTCAAAAATTCAATGAATATTATCCATTTAATTTCTGAAAAATGCCATAAAAATTTACAGTTCTGTAGCAATATGTGAGTGTCCCCTCATATCCAGGCCATCTGCTCTTCTTCTTCTTTTTTTTAATATGAAATTTATTGTCAAATTGGCTTCCATACAACACCCAGTGCTCTTGTTATTAATTGTTTAAATTTCTGTCAGACTGATGGATGTTATCTAATATCTCACTATCGTTTGAGCATCTTTTCATGTGTTTATTGGTTATTCATTTTTCTTTTATATGAATTGTGTTCTTATTGTTCATTAGAGCTAGCTTCAGCCACATTAAAATGGTAGTGCATTGAACCATATTGAAGGTTGATTCTCTTTGTTATAAAAGAAATCTACAAGTAGGCAGTGCAAGTATTGGTGGCTTTCTGCTGTGACCTGGGTTCTGGGTCCATTCGGTGCTGTACCCTGCTTGGCAAATATTTGACTTGGTCCACTATCACAGGCTGGAACTTTAGCTGTTAAATTCGAGACACTTGGAGGTAAGAAGAGGAATTAGTGCTTGCTCCCTCCCTTTAAAATAAATCTTCCTTAAATGCACATATTCGCTTTTCCTGCCTGTGTTACATTGGCTAGAAGGTGGATGCTGCTGCATGGAGTTATAATATAGGTTGTGAAATATGATATTTTATAGTGTTGGCAGAATACCTGGCTTAACAGCAGGTTTCTGTTACTACGAAGAAAGGCAAACATACATATTAGGAAGCCACAGGCATACTCTGCCAACCATATTCTTTCTTATATTGCTTTGGATTGTCTTTTCCATTAAATTTGAGGTAATTCCCTGATGCCATCATTGCAAATATTAAGCAACGTATATCATTCATATATTAACTTTGTTTATGAAATATCGCATAAAAGTTTTAATTTTCATATAGTCAATATGTCCTTTTTTTCTAAGGTTTCTGTGTTGGTTAGAACACTTCCTCAATCACTGAATGTACATGATTAGATAAAGTTTTTCTAAGACTATTATTGCTTTATTCTGCATGTTTTAAATATTTAATCAATCTGGACATACTTTCCTAAATAATGTGGCTAAGGGTCAAGATTATCTTTTTTCTTAATGGATATTAAGTTTGTTACCACTATTGATTAAAATGATGAAATTTATAACCTTTTTCTTACTGAACAAAAATAGCACCCTTGTCATCTATTCCATTTTCATATGTATTGAGATCTCTTTTTAGACTTCCTTTTCTTGTCTTTTTCCTATTCTTTTGTCAACAACATACCGATTTGAAGTATGTTGAGTATCATACATAATTATCTGAGGTTGGAAAACGAATGTTCATGGGCCAAATCCAGCCCACTGCTTATTTTCGTAAAGCATGTTTTATTGGAACCTGGTCATGCCATCAATTTGCACACCATCTATGGCTGCTTTTGTGCTACATGGGCAGAGGTGAGTCATTGTGATAGAGATCGTATTGCCATAAAGCCTAGAATTCAATTGTCTGTCTCTTTACAGAAGTTTACTCCCCCCAAATGGCTAATTGGGTGGCTCTTTGCCAAATTCATAGGTATTCAGATACTAAACATCTACTAATGTTTAAATATCACGTGTGAACTGTTTTGAGCAATAAATAAGGTGACATATATACACACCAATACAAAATATATAGTTACATTATCAAAATCAATTGTTGACATTAAAAAAAAGACCATCAATTATGCAGAGAATGAGATAGTAAAACATTTTGTATCAGTACTTGTTTCTCACTATTAATGAAGTTGTTTTGGAGATAAACATCCCTAATAAGGGTTGTCTTACATTACATTTTAAATAACTTTGCAATTTTTATTACAGGAAATTTCAAGCTTCCATTTTAAAAATTAGAACAGTGTAATAGACCCCCACGTACACATTACCCAGCTTCCATAATGATCACCAAATAGCCCATCTTATTTCATTCATCTAGCTAATAACCTCATTGTACAATTCAAATTATTTTAAAACAAACCCCCCACATCATATTATATCATCTGTAAATGTTTGAGCATGCATTGTTAACAGTTATGGAATTTTTAAAAAAATTAAAGTTAGGAAATATTTGTTTTAACACACTGTCAATACTCTTATCACACCTAAAAACATACGATTACTTCTTTCTATAATCAAATAGCTAATCAGTGTTCAGATTTCCATATTTGCTTCATAACATTCTTTTCATGATTGGTTTCTTATAATTAAGGTCCAGAGGTGTTACCAAAAGTGCAATGAGTTGATGTTTCTCAGGTATCTTTGAATCTATGAATTCTCGTTCTTTTTTTTTTTTTTCCCTCCTTGCAATGAATTAATTGAAGATGCTAGGCTATTTTGTATTTTATAGAACTCTATCTTATGGTTTTACTGACTACTGCTTTTTTACATATTTTCTGTTGACTGTATTTCTTGTAGACTGATGGTTAGATATAGAGGGTAGATAAGATTTAAATCCACTTTTTTTTTTTTCTTGACTAGTATTCTTTGTTGATTGTGCTGTGTATTTCCAATTGTTTTCTATCAGGAGGTAATGATATCTGGGTTTCTCTCAAGTATGAGCTCTCAGGTATTGAGAACTTGACACATCTGTTATATGTGTATATAGTTATCCATTAGCTGTTCGCTAACGACTTGTTGATCACTGCTGAGATTCGTTATTTTATTATGGTTTGCAAAGTGGTGATATTCTAGGCTTATCATTCTTTCTTCATCTATTAGCTGAAAATCTAGAAAGAAACTCTCATCAAGTATCTGTTATACTTAGGTATAGTTCATGTAAAGGAAGAGCAGGATAAAAGCTTGATTCTTTTATATTATTTACATATTTTCAAAATTTTGGTTTCCTGACACCCTCCGAATATAATCAGTATGTTTTTAAATTGGTTGGATCAATTGCTTGTTCAGTACCACTATTCTTAAGTTACCCCAAATTTGTCTAGTATAACTCATTTTTTTTTTTGCTTCCTAAGTACTTTTAGTTAGACCTCAGTAGTCTTCCTTAAACATTAGATGCTTAACATTGCTTAACATTAGATAATCCAGATTCTTCTTGTATATTTTTGAACACGGTCCTGGAATCTCATTGGGTTTCTGAGGAGTAGAACTTGAAATTACTCTTCATTTTTCACATTGTTTCTGAAACAACCATATTGACAGGCTGATACTTATATTGATTTTCCCATTTATGAATTCTCCTTACCATATTTTGCTTTGATTAGTTCCTAAAATAAGTAAAAGGAGTGTTTTATGCCTATTAAAAATCTCACCTTCCAGCCTTTGTATAGCATTAACTATGGGGTTGGGATTTTCTTTTGTAAGCTGGAATGTCCCTGTATGCCATCCATCTTTATTTAGTTTGTATTTGTTTGAAATTTAATTATTTTCAAAATATGTATTCAGAAAATCCAAATAATATAGTGTGAAAATTAAAAGAAAATATAAGATTATTTTGGAAACATTAAGTAGATTTGTTTCAATTTTACCTAAATATGAAAATATAAATATATCTAATATAAAGATTTGGAGGAAAATATGGCATATTCTGGCCTAAGTGACTTTATTGTTAGATGTAAGGATGCCCAAAGAAACAACAACCAAAGAAACAAAAAGTAAGACCAAACAAATTGTAATACTGAAACTCAGGGTCTGAGTTCAGATTTCTTTCTCGGGAGGGGGGGGATAGATTAACTGAAGTGTTACATATAAATTTTATCTATTCTAAACTCAAACGTAACAAGAGAATACATAGTTCTTTAAAAAAAAATACATTGCCTAATTTGCAACTTTAAAGACTATAGATCAGATTGTTTTTGGGCAAAACATTTTTAAAGTAAGGATATAAATACATTAGATGAGTTATTTCTGCACCCCAATACAAAATTACATGGAAATATTAATATATTAGTTTTATATTAAAATTAATATATAAGTATCAATATATTATTGATACTAATATCAACATATTAGTATGAAGTAATTCTAGATCCTGACCAGTTGTCTTAGTTTACAATCACTGAAAAAAACTAAGGTTAATCAAGTTTCATAGATGGCATATTCTTGCATCATCGGTTATGAAAATTACCTCAGGGCAAAGTCATAGAAAGCATTTAGCATAAATTTTCTAAATCTTTTTTGAAATAGCTAATGTGGTTCTGTTAAATATGTGCTCCATAGAGGGTTTTCTGTTAATGCAAATGTGTTTACAGTAACAACATCAAACCATTTTATGAAGGTAACAGTAGTTCATATCAAGACAATAGTGTTGCATAAGATGCATTTTTAAATTTGTTACATTTAATGATCTATAATTTAATGGCTCTTAATTCTAAAAGTTACTCAAAAAATAACATTTGGAAGTATATATTTAAACTTTGTTTATGAGTTTTTCTCTGAGAGAAGGGAAGATCTGACATCCTGAACAAGTATCTTAGTGTAAATAAGAACACTAGTTAGTTAAATATCACACACACACACACACACACACACGCGCGCGCGCACACACACGTCTTGCAGGAAATGCATGAATACTGACAGAAGCATAAATGAAGTTGAAAATAGAAACCTAGAGAGGTAGGCAACTTACAAACTTGTTAGTTGCTCTCAGAAAGATTTTGAACTTTCTTGTTTTAGATGGGTACATATGGTAGACAGTCAGGGTATGCATCAGATGCGGTAACTCATAGGAGATGACTCTCTAGAGCCAAAGTCCTGGAGAGTGACATTCTTAGTGAATGAGAGAAGTAAGAAAAGATGCTCTATACAGAGGGGAAAAAACAAGCAAACTTTACTGCCTTGAGTATAGCACTAGACCTATGGGAAGTGTGTAAATAGTCTCCTGAGAACTCAAAACCTCAAAGTGGCTATCATATATGGGATAGATTTGTAACGTGAATGTATCATACTTCTGATTCCATGCATTCTTAAGCTGTAAATTATTTTCAAATTAGTTCCTGGTTGGTAGTGGTTACAGACAACTGGCAGATATAATCATAGTTTCTCCCTAAAAGAAACCCTCCTTAAATACAGGATTCAAATAATTTCACAGATAAGATTTTATTAACATAAATCCATAATAAAATGTCGCAAAATATACAAGGGGGAAAAAGCACTATTAATAAGACAATATGACCAAACAGAAGTAATTGAAAAAAAGTCAGACTCAGTGTTTTCAGATTTTAGAAGGATGTCAGAATATAAAACCAGTGTGTGTGTGTGTGTGTGTGTGTGTGTGTGTGTGTGTGTGTAGATACATAGAAAGGAATTTGTAATAACATATTAACACATGTTATATGATATTAGTTATTAGGTGACATGAAAAGAACCAAATGAAAAGAACCAAACGAAACTTCAGGAAATAATAAAATAATAATCTTGAAATTAGTAATACAATGAACAGCAGATTAGACACGATGAAAGGAAGAATTTGTGAGTTGAAGGGAGAACTGGAGTAATTACACAAAAAACATTGGAAGTAGAAATGGGGATATGCAGAGACATGAAGGATAGTTTGCAAATCTACTATATGTTAAAACAATCTTATCTATAAACTAGGCGTATCTTTCTATTTTTTTGTGTGTTTGTGTATTATCTAATGTCTTTCAAGAAAGGATTTAAAAATTTCTCTAATGATTATAATTTTCTCCAGGAAAATATTTTGAATTTTGAGTTAGTGTTGCTTTTTGATGCCTTCTTCTAAAGACGACCCATAGATTAAATGTCGTTCCAAACACAATTATAAAATTAATGTAGAACACAAAGTATCAAGAAGAGCCAAAACAGATTTAAAAAAATGAACAAGTTTAGGCCTTGGCCAAATCAAATAGCAACAATTTTCATATAACTTGAGTAATTCAGGTAATGTGGCATTAGAACTGAGATATTCAAAAAAGAGTCAAAGTAAGAAGAATCTACAAACAAATCCACACAATTATGAAAATTATACAAAACGGAAGTATCTTTGCAGATAAGTGGGGGGAGAATCGATTATTAATAATGCTTTGGGAACAATTGATTATACATCTGAAAATACTTGAGTTTTGTGACTATAGTATTCTAAAATCAGCTGCATTTGGAGTAAAGATTTAAGTGTGAAAAAATGAATCTTTCAAAATGTTTAACGTAAATAATGGGAAACTGTTGATGATATAAGGGAAAATGTTTAATCAATACACAGAGAAAAATGTGCAAACCATACAGAATAATATTGAGAAATGTGACTCCTATTAGATTTTTAAAAATCTGAACATTCCATAAAACACAGATAAGTCATAAGCTTCTCTTTGTCAACATAAACTTGAAGATCTATATGTTACATAACTGACAAAAAATTAGTATCAGGAATGTGAAAACTCTATACACAAATTAAATCTCCACATTCATCTTGTAAAATGGGTGAAGGGCATAAATAGATATTTTCCAGAAGAGGAAATAAGAATGGTTAATAAACCAATAAAAATGAATCCACTATTACTAGTAATCAAAGAAATAAAAATTTAAGGGGTGCCTGGGTGGCTCAATAGGTTAAGCATCCTGCTCTTGACTTCGGCTCAGGTCATGATCTTGCGGTTTGAGCCCCACATTCGGCTCTGTGCTGACAGCATGGAGCTTGCTTGGGTTTCTCCCTCTCTCCCTCTCTCTCAAAATAAATAAACTTAAAAGAAAAGAAATACTAATTTAAAACATATTCAGATACCATTTCACGTCTACCATTTTGGCAAACCCTAAAATATCTATAAATAAAATTGTTAGAGTATACAAGCTAACATTTGTAGTTTTTGCTGGTAAGAGGTAAATCGGTACAATCTCTTTGTGAAACAATTTGTCATTACAATCTATAAACTTGAATATGCACTTATCTTATAACCTGATAATTTTACTATAGGAATATAATTCCAGGGAAGCTCTTCTTAATGCAGATAAGGAGACAAGAGTATTCATGGCTATGTTTCTTATAATAGCAAAAAGTCAGAAATAATCCAAGTGTCCACTGACAGAGCAGTGAATGTATAAAATTGTGGTATATTTGTACAAGGGAATGTTATACAACCAAATAAATGAACTATAAATGCATAAACAGGCGCAATTAATGATATAATGGAAATGGAAATCATGAGACTCAAGAACATGGTTACTGCATATAGGTGAGACATAGAATGGGAAGGAACATAGAATGAGAGTCATTATTATTGTTTTTTGAGATAGTATGTACATGTATGGATGCTTGTTTCTTTTTTTTTTGGCAGTCTACGTATATTTGGTCATTCTTCTCCTTGAAGATCTGCATTAAGTCATGAGCTTTACCAAGATAGTGTCAATGTATTCATTTACCTCCAAAGCTGAATAATATTTGATACATAATTATCATACAAAAATGGCTGCTGAATTGTCTTCATTATTTATAAACTATTCTTGTTTAACAGTTTCAGATTAAATTTCTCCCCCTGCCATAGTGAACTGTTGGTGAGCTTTCCTACTCTAATAGAAATTTAATTTAAATCAGACAGACTTTTCTTATTTTCTAAGGTACAGAGGACAGTGGTTTTATAGATTTTTTAAAAAATATACTAAAATCATCATGATTTTCCAGAACTTTTCATCTCAACAGTGCTATCCCCATGAATTCCTCAAACTTCCCAGAATAAAGACTAATAATGGGGTTATATGAAATGTTCCTGGGGAAGAATATATAGAGGCAGACAGATTTTCAGGATCCTCATATTTGTGAATAACATACCCATGAATTGAAAGAAATTGTATATTTAAATATATATATATATATATATATATATATATATATATATATAACGAAATGGAAAGAATGAAAACTAAATGAGAAAGAAAACATCACCCAAATCTAGTGCTTCCCCAAATAAATGGCTCCTCATTATTATTCTGAAATGGTTTAAAAAATCAAAGAAGAATTCTAATAATACCAGATCTTTGACATTTAAAAAGATGTTTCTTCTTGTCTTGTTCCTCTTGTATTGAATCATCAGAACATTCTATCCTCTGATCCAATCATGTGGACTGTTTAATTGACTTGATCTTGTTTTTTTTTTTTTTTTTTTTAAGTTTATTTATTTTGTGCGGGGGGGGGGGAGGAGAGAGAGAGAGAGAGAGAGAGAGAGAGAGAGAGCACGCAAGCTAGTGGAGAAGGGACACTAACTTCCACTAAGCTAGTGGAGAAGGAAGGTAGAGAATCCCAAGCAGGCTCCTCACTGACAGCCCAGAGCCCTATGTGGGGCCTCATCTCACTAACAGTAAGACCATGACCTGAGCTGAAATCAAGAGTGTGCACACTGAACCCATTGAGCCACTCAGGCACCCCTATCTTGGGTTTTAAATTAGCTTTATAATGTAGGAATCAGAATGGCTTTCTATGGCACCATATCTAAGGTCAAAATTCCAACTCTGGCTTTTTGGTTTTTATTAACCTCCATCTTTAACAGAAGTACCTCAAATCATATCTCACACTGGTCTTAATTTGCAAGTGGAGACTGTTCTTTCAGAAACAAATAAATTTGTAATTCTCCCTGGTTCCTGTTTGGTTTTCTTCCTGGCTTCTCTTCTTTAATTCATAATTCTCAATGGAATCTTTGTTTATTCTTGTACTTAAAAGAGACCTATAAAACTGTATTTGTCTATCTCTTTGCTAAATGTGAACGCCAAAACATGTAGCTTTAAACTCAGTGGCATCTACATGGTAAGGGGCCCATCTTTAGAGTAAAATGAACATTGCATGTAAAGGGAGCTAGAAAAACTTGAGTCCCTAATAATCTGAGTCTCTGATCACTGGTGAAGCCCATCCTCCCCACAGCTTCCTTTATGCCAACTAATACTTTTTCTTCTTTTAATCCAATTTAAGTTAGATTTTCTTTTACTTGTAGTCAGATCTGTGCTAATGGTTATGTTAGCTTTCATTAAGTGTCTATTCTGTGTCACATCCAGAGGTTGATATTTTACATATTTTATAATTCTAATGGGCATTGTAGCAAATTTTCACAACCTCATCAACATTGATTTTGGAGTCAGATAATTTTTTTGTTTGTTTGTTTTGGGTGACTGTCCTGGATACTGTCAGATATTTAACAACATCTCTGGCCTTTACCTGTCAGATGCCAGGCACACCTATCAGTTATAACAAGTAGACATGTCATTTCATATTGCTAAATATCCTCCATGAGACAAAATCATATCTGGTTGAGAAAAGCCATGTTAAAGGAAAGCATACGTATCATAATTATACACGAAGAAGCTGAGGATGACAAGTGAATAGATTAAAGAGTGCAAAACTAGAATACGCAAACACCTAAGATTTGCACCCAAGTCTTTATAATCCCCCCAATTTTAGTTCCTTTTGCAGTGCATCATGAAGTTAAAGAAGTACAGTTACTGCATATAGACGATTTGGAAGGTAATTCATTCAAATACAAGGTCGTCGTTACTATTGTTAGTATTTTGTTGTATGGTACCAGCATCTTGAAAGCACAGTGCTCATCCGGGTGCACTCATAGAGAAACCACTTCTTTCTCTTATTGTCCCAACATGGACTGTGCTGTCCTTCCATTTGTACCAATTTTATGCAAGTCCCACAACTTCTTCAGTCACTGTTGGAAAATATAAATGCTTTTCAAACTCTTTTGCTTATAATAACAATCTAATTGGGGCGCCTGGGTGGCTCAGTGGGTTAAGCGGCTGACTTCAGCTCCGGTCATGATCTCGCGGTCCGTGAGGGCTGTGAGTTCGAGCCCCGCATCGGGCTCTGTGCTGACAGCTCAGAGCCTGGAGCCTGTTTCAGATTCTGTGTCTCCCTCTCTCTCCCCCTCTCCCGTTCATGCTCTGTCTCTCTGTGTCTCAAAAATAAATAAACGTTAAAAAAAATTAAAAAAAAATAATCTAATTTCAGAAATTAAATGGCAGTCCAATATAATTTTCCAGTTACTCATTTCTACGTAAATTCCTGGTGCTCTACCCTCTTACAGCTCAGAGTTATTTCCAGTTAGACTCTTCAGTATGGTAGAGTGGGGGTAATATTCAAGTTGTTCTCTTTTCCCACTTTTCTTTCTTCCCCTCCCCCACTCACTGTGTCTTGGTTTCCAATGTGAGGCTGGAGTTTGGAAAAGGAGAAAGACTTGAAGATGAGGAAGAATCTTGCTTGCTTTGTACTGACATTCCCTGGTAGCAGTGCTTCCTGGGATTGGTGGATATTCTAACCTGACTTTTCTTATGAAATATTTTGGAAGTTACTTTTGTAGGTTCTGAGAGATTGGATTCTCTCGTTATTACATAGACGATGCATTTCTTCTGGGTTGCAGTGCATGACTCTTGTTTCAGCTGTCAGAAATTTGTCTATTACCTATATTTAGGTAACTTAAAATAAACCCAGTCTTGTTTGCTAACAAGAGTTTCACATATGATCGTCTGGAATATAGGTACTTCTGACTCGTCACTGATAGAAGTATAACCCTCTTTACTTTCTATGTCCCTAGCCAGAATGCCAGCCAGATAGCCTCCTTACCTTTAGAATTTCTAAGCTGTGGTCCGGTATCAGTCTCAACTTCCTCTGTAACCTTTCGGAGGCACAAATCAATCTCTAGGAACAGTGCCTCTGATGTTCCTCATTGAACTTAAGAGAAAGGACTCTCATACTTCCTTTCTTGTCGGAGATATAAGGAGGAAAAATGTGACAACATTCCTACGAATTCCTGCAAGAAGTCTCCTCATTTCTTCAGCCTCAAGCCTCTTATTTACCCTACAAGAGGATTATGGGCCAAAAGTCATTAAACAGGATTTAGAGCCTGCATTCATGATCTAGGCTATATGGCTGGAGTTCTGGCTAGGGTCGTAGAAAATAAAGAGTTATACTTCCATCGATGATGAGTCAAAAGTACCTATACTTCAGCTGATCAAATATGAAACTCATGTTAGCAAACAAGACTAGGTTTATTTTAGTTTACCCCAATATAGGTAATAGACAAAATGTCTGATGGCTGAAACAAGAGTCATGCATGGCAACCTAGAGGAAATGTATTCACTATGAAATATGGCTATACCTGTCACCTTTGTGCTCTTAGCTTTTGGGACCTCTCCCAAAACAAAGACTGAAAGTACCCACTTTTAATGTCTTATTAGGCATGGATAAAATGTAGATACCTTTCAATGCATATAGCATAAGATAATTGGATTTATATTAAGAGAACTGACTATGGTCTTGGATCTGTCTCTTACTAACTTAGTGACCTTGGAGAAGTTACTTAGCCATTTTATACATCTACTTCCTCATCTGTCAGAAGGAAATACCATACCTACTTTATTAAAGCTAAATGCCTGACAGATAGTAGGTTCACAATAAGATGGTTATGGAATGTAATTCTAGAATATGTACTTTTCTGTCTTGCAGTTTGAAGTATCACTGGTACCAGTAACCATTGAGTTTATTGAATTAGCCAACCATATTATTAAATGTCAAGTTATGTACCTGTCCTTTGATTTGTTTGACATGGATTAGAAAGGGCACAGAACTATGTCTTTCGCTAAAAACAGGCAAAAATACCAGTTATTGTAACTATTCTTAAGCCTTTATTTTGTACATACTTAACCTATATTGCACATTTAAAAATTATAAAATGTTTTATTTCTACAAGTAAAATTGTTTGTATTAGTTGTAGTTGTTTATCATGCCATGTCTGTATGGAAGGGATGCCCTTATCAGGTGCAGTAGACATTATGGTTGATTTCCTCAAATGTATCTTACTTCTCACTGACTGCATGGTCATTTAGGTGAGTGGGCAAAGCTCCACAGCCTAGGCTTGATTAACTTGAGCCAGTCATAATAATCCCGTCTGTCTTGTTAACAACTGGTTTCAGAAACCCAGTTCTAAGCATTAGCAATTGACATTCCACTACTACTTGATGAATGGACATGTGACCTCTGTTGGGCCATTAAAACTGGTAGAAGAGTAATTTTCAGGATTAGAGAGAGAGGTTTTTGCCCTTGCATCCCTTGCAGCAGGTGCAATTAAAGAAGCAAGTGCCACCAGAAGCCATCTTACAACCACAAAGGGGAGTAGCCTTAGGATGAAGCTGAATGCTGGACTTACAGAGTGTCAGACTAGAAAGATCCAGGGTCTTCACGTCTTTTCTCAAGTACTTTTCCTCTGGACTTCCAGAATCATGAACTGGTAGAATCCTTTGTTTTTAGTAATCATATGAAAAGCAAAAAGGACACCTCAGTAGGACTGTGTCTTTGTTGCTGTTTTACTCTTTTTTTTTTAACGGTTATTTATCCAGTTTTGAGAGGAAGAGAGTGTGAGCAGGGGAGGGGCAGAGGAAGAGAGAATCCCAAGCAGGCTCCATACTGTAGGACTGGGCTCGAACCCATGGAACTGTGAGGTCATGAACTGAGCTCAAGTCTGACACTTAACTGACTGAGCCAGCCAGGCACCCCTGTTGTTTCGCTCTTATACTGACTGTGGGTACTCAAATCATTTATAAGGGGCTTACATATGTATTTATTGAAATATATCATCTTGTTTGTTCTATTTAAGCTTTTCTATTTCAGAAAAAATTGTGTATTTTGAGTGAGTACCTTATTTTTAAGCTGATAACTTTTTAAATGTGTAAGTTTTTAAAATATGGAAACAGCCCGACTATAGCATTCCTTTGTAGTCATGTTGCATGGTATTTTTACATCCATTATGCATATGTATATTTTAAGAAATCACTGCTAAAATTATCTTACTATTATAAGAGCTATTATTTCAAATCATCCACATGCAGCCTTTACCTTCACCACTGTTTTTATCATGGCACCATATAACTCAGTGATCTGTAACTTTCAGTTTACCTCTAATACAACTTCATTATATTCCCCTACATTCTCTCTAATAACACCTTTGTTTGTGACAAACCAAATATTGTTCAAATAATTTTATTATTTTCATCCTTTAAGATTTTATTATATATATAAAACATTGGAAGAGAATATATATATATATATATAATATATATATACAACATATATTTAATATTAGAAGAGAAGACAAAAGACAAAAAAGCAGACCCCAAAAATATAAATAAAAACCTTTGCTAAAAGTTTTTAGTAAAATTCAACATAAGAAATGACAGATTGTTCTTGAAGACATTATACTAAGTGAAATAAACCAATCACAGAAGAAGAAATACTGTGTGATTTCTCTTATATGAAGTATCTAAAATAGTCAAACTCATAGAAGCAAAGAATAGAGTGGTGGTTGCCAGGGGCTGGGGGTGTAGGAGGAAACGGGAATAAAATTTCAGTTAGTTGAAATTGATAAATTGTAGAGACCTGCTCCACAACATTGTCCTTATAGATAACAATGCTCTATTGTAACTTAGAAATCTGTGTAGAGGTTCAATCTTACCACAATGCAATAAAAAAAAGAAAAGGGGCGCCTGGGTGGCTCAGTCGGTTGGGCCGTTGACTTGGCTCAGGTCATTATTCTTGTGGTCGTGAGTTCGAGCCCCGTATGGGGCTCTCTGCTGACAGTTCAGAGCCTGGAGCCTGCTTCGGATTCTGTGTCTCTGCCTCTCTCTCTGTCCCTCCCCCACTCACTCTGTCTTGCTCTGTCAAAAATAAATGTTTAAAAAATTTAAAAAAAAAGAAAAGAAAAAGAAAATCTAATGGCAATATCTGTTAAAAGAAAAAAAAAGGATATTTCTTTTTTTTTCAATATATGAAATTTATTGTCAAATTGGTTTCCATATAACACCCAGTGCTCATCCCAAAAGATGCCCTCTTCAATACCCATCACCCACCCCACCCCCATCCCCCAGCAACCCTCAGTTTGTTCTCAGTTTTTAAGAGTCTCTTATGCTTTGGCTCTCTTCCACTCTAACCTCTTTTTTTTTTTTTTCCTTCCCCTCCCCCATGGGTTTCTGTTAAGTTTCTCAGGATCCACATAAGAGTGAAAACATATGGTATCTGTTTTTCTCTGTATGGCTTATTTCACTTAGCATAACACTCTCCAGTTCCATCCACGTTGCTACAAAGGAAAAAATTAAAAATAGACCTACCCTATGACCCAGCAGTAGCACTGCTAGGAATTTACCCAAGAGATACAGGAGTGCTGTTGCATAGGGGCACTTGTACCCCAATGTTTAAGGATATTTCTTTTAAATATCTTATTCAAATGACTTTAAAACATTGAAAGCCATCCCTAATTTGTCACATTTAGCAAGACTAAAACAACCTTTTAAGTTTACAGCATGTCTTTGAGGCCACCAAAATTACAAACTAAAAGCTTTTAAAACAGATTAAGACATTTATATTTCATTATCAATTAACTGGCACCTTTATCTAAAATTTATTCTAATATGCATTTGAGCTTTAAAAATGATGTTCATAAGCTCGCATGAATTGACATACACTAATTAAAAGTACAAAGACCTATTAAATTACAGTATGTTTTAAGCAGAAAACAGCAAATATTATCATTTTTTTCTTTTATCTTTGTGTAATGTAATAAATATGCATACTCCATTTTTATAGAACATTATAAAGTTGTACTTTGTATTGCTGAGGGTAGATATAATCTGGGCCAACATGGTTAAGAAATTTAAAATTGTAAACATATTTTCAGCAATGTGCTATCATTACTGTGCAATATAATGTAATGAGCTAAACTTAGAAATTTATTGTATGCAATAATTATTTTCATCTGTACACTAATCTCATTTACCCACCACATGATTATCATATCAGTTTTTAATTCATCTTTTCCCCACAACCACAGTAAAAGCATCGTTTTTCCTACTCTTTGAGCTTTTTATTTCGTATCTAAGTAATCAGTTACTACTTTTCAGCACCAAATTCCCCTATTTTTTTCCTGCCTTCTATCAGATTATTATTTTTTAACAGTCCTTAATTGTTACTTTTTTTTTAATATATGAAATTTATTGTCAAATTGGTTTCCATACAACACCCAGTTCTCATCCCAAAAGGTGCCCTCCTCAATACCCATCACCCACCCTCCCCTCCCTCCCACCCCCCATCAACCCTCAGTTTGTTCTCAGTTTTTAACAGTCTCTTATGCTTTGGCTCTCTCCCACTCTAACCTCTTTTTTTTTTTTTTTTCCTTCCCCTCCCCCATGGGTTTCTGTTAAGTTTCTCAGGATCCACATAAGAGTGAAACCATATGGTATCTGTCTTTCTCTGTATGGCTTATTTCACTTAGCATCACACTCTCCAGTTCCATCCACGTTGCTACAAAAGGCCATATTTCATTCTTTCTCATTGCCACGTAGTATTCCATTGTGTATATAAACCACAATTTCTTTATCCGTTCATCAGTTGATGGACATTTAGGCTCTTTCCATAATTTGGCTATTGTTGAGAGTGCTGCTATAAACATTGGGGTACAAGTGCCCCTATGCATCAGTACTCCTGTATCCCTTGGGTAAATTCCTAGCAGTGCTATTGCTGGGTCATAGGGTAGGTCTATTTTTAATTTTCTGAGGAACCTCCACACTGCTTTCCAGAGAGGCTGCACCAATTTGCATTCCCACCAACAGTGCAAGAGGGTTCCCATTTCTCCACATCCTCTCCAGCATCTATAGTCTCCTGATTTGTTCATTTTGGCCACTCTGACTGGCGTGAGGTGATATCTGAGTGTGGTTTTGATTTGTATTTCCCTGATAAGGAGCGATGTTGAACATCTTTTCATGTGCCTGTTGGCCATTCGGATGTCTTCTTTTTTAATTGTTACTTTTATTGACTATATGAAGTCAATAAACCACTGGGATATTTTGCCTTGGGGCTTTTCCTTTTTAAAAAAAATTTTTTTTAAGTGTACTTATTTGAGAGAGAGAGAGACAGATTGTGAGCAGGGAGGGACAGAGAGAGGGGGAGACACAGAATTCAAAGTGGGCTCCAGGCTCTGAGCCGTCAGCACAGAGCCCCATGTGGGGCTCCAACTCACAAACTGTGAGGTCTTGACCTGAGCTGAAGTTGGATGCTTAACTGACTGAACCACCCAGGTACCCCTGTCCTTTTCCTTTCTTATTTCTTAGTAGTTTCATATTATTAGTCAAATTTAGCAGCAGTTATGATACACTTATACATCAGAAATAGAGCCTTACACTCATTCTCTCATTTAAGTTTTATGAGCACTTTACCAAGGTGCCTAGAATTAGTATCCTAATTCTAGAATGAAAAACTGGGGGATTAAAGGCCTTCACATCGGGGTGCCTGGGTGGCTCAGTCAGTTGAGCGTCTACCTTCGGCTCAGGTCATGATCTCGCGGTCTGTGAGTTCGAGCCCCGCATCGGGCTCTGTGCTGACAGCTCAGAGCCTGGAGCCTGTTTCAGATTCTGTGTCTCCCTCTCTCTCTGACCCTCCCCCGTTCATGCTCTGTGTCTCTCTGTCTCAAAAATAAATAAACGTTAAAAAAAAAATAAAGGCCTTCACATCATCCCCGAGTGATAGTTATTAAGAAGTAGGCTCAGCATAAGATACCATGGCTATCAGATTTGGAACCCAAGGTCTTACCTCATGCTTTCTGCTTTTCATTTTCTTGCATGGCTTCATCTGGTTTTTTTGGAAACAGTTGACATTTGACTGCATCTTGCTTCATAAATTTTATTCCGTATGGCAGTTAGTCAGGCCTAGAAAGATATCTTCTAACCTGTCTCTTCTAACCCTTACCAGATATTTTCTATTGCCTGACACATGGAAACTAGTCAGCTGGCTCAAAAAGAAACCCAGAAGTCCTCTTTAGTTCCTCTTTTACAATGCCATCCTTTGGAGAACAAAAATTTTTTTATATGTCTATACCTGTTTTACCCTCAGCCCAATCTATTTGCCAGGTGTTGGTTAATATTTGATAGGGATGTAATCCCTATCAAATTGCCAAGGCTATGTAATTATTTCAGAGTTTCTGGCCACATATTTCTCAGTCTCCATTGAACTGTATTGTTTTCCTTTTTAAAATCTTTGCATATCTCCTAGGGAATACTTCATGGGACATGAATATACTCCTAGAATCTACTTCATGGGACATCTAGGTCACTGTATGCTGAAGACACATTCTTTTCTTCTCTGAAATAATCACTATTTACTCCTAACTCTTCAATTTTATATATATTTTGCGTTCTCTCATGTTAGGCTTAAAGCACATGTTGGACAATGTTATTGTTCAAAGTGCTAACCTGATCTCCTGAATAGAAAATTATGATGCAGTTGGTTGAAATTTCTCATAAGTTATTCATTTGATAGTCCTTATATCTAGTTATTGTTTTTAAAATCTTACTTGACAGACCCAAGCATGTAGTACCAAGTATGATTGATGACAATAGATTAATTAGACAAAACGGGAACACATTAATTAAATAGCTTGGTTTGTTATTTGCTGTAGGACTGTCCCTGTTTGGAGCTCAAAAGTAAAATACAGTCTTTGCTCCCCTTATTTATTGTTTTCAACATCTGTATTCCTAATAATCTGATTTTATAAATCTGATTATTCAAAGGAATCCATGGAACTTTCACCATTGTTTTTCTGTAAAGTACCTTACTTTTTTCCTTCCCAATTCCTATCAGTTAAAGCTCTTCTTTATTAAGTCATAGTTTGGTGGAACTCCATCTTTTATTTATTTTTTTTAAAGGTGAGCTCTATGTCCAATGAGGGACCCAAACTCATGACCCCAAGATCAAGGGTTGCATGGTCCACAGACTAAGCCAGACTGGCTCCCCTCAATCTTTGTTAAATAAACAATAGGCTATGTGAAATGTAATTCTTTGCTAATGTGCATTAGAGTAAGTAATACGTATATATATCCTTTCAGGAACATTTTATAAATAATAAGTAGAAGAACATCTATCATGATGAATTTCCATAGGGACATTAGAATGTTGAGATTAAAGCCGGATGTGCCCTTGTAATTGTAGATGAACTTAGTCATACTTTCTCCATAGTCTAAATAAAAGTGCATTCATTTTTCCTATTTTTTTGACTTAAAAAAATTTTTAATGGTTACTTTTGAGAGAGAGAAAGAGAGGGAGAATGAGTGGGGGAGGGACAAAGAGAAGGAGACACAGAATCCAAAGCAGGCTCTAGGCTCTAAGCTGTCAGCACAGAGCCCCACCCAGGGATCAAACCCATGAATCATGAGATCATGACCTGAGCTGAAGTTGGATGCTTAACTGACTGAGCCACCAAGGTACCCCCCACTCTTTTGACTTTTTAATGGCTGTTACAGGAATCAGTCACTTACCTTTCAAAGGCCCTTTTGATTTTGATGCACCATCTTCTCCTCTGTCAGATTATTCTATTATTAACTTCCCTTCTTTACATGAGGTTCAAAGTTATAAAGCATATTTTGCTTTATACTTAAACTGTTAAAATGTATAGATATGTACCAGATAGTAATATGGGTGCTAGTTTAAAAATAGTTGCTAAGTTTTCCGTAAAAAGACTGAATCAACATAATGTTCGCCAGAGCAATATATGCATTATATGCAATATATAATATAAATAAAAGGTTGTAATTGTAATATTAACATTTTTATGTAAAATTATTTATTTGCCTTTCAGACTGTTTACTAGTTCTTTATTCATCCTTACTCTCGTTTGAATATTTTCCAGGACAGGGTTATAGTATATTGGTATTTTATGAAACCTTTGTAATACATGAATACTGATACACAGTAAGGCACTTTCAGTTGAAAATGGAATATCCAGGACCTACTGGGTGGCTCAGTCGGTTGAGCATCCGAATTCGGCTCAGGTCATGATCTCACAGTTCCTGAGTTCAAGCGCCACATCAAGCTCTGTCCTGACAGCTCAGAGCCTGGAACCTGCTTCAGATTCTGTGTCTCCCTCTCTCTCTACCCCTCCCCTGCTCACACTCTGTGTCTCTCTCTTCAAAAATAAAGAAACATTAAAAAAAGTTAAAAAATGGAATATCCATTGGGCTTTTGCAGTGACAAAACTTCTATTAATCATTTATTTGGGGCTAATGACTTTATACATGCCTGGAGAACTATAATCTTAATATTGAAAATTAATTTAAAAGTCATTTTTAGTGTAAAATGGTGAGCTGTTTATTGGTAAGGTTTTACCTCAATAACATTTAATATTGAGGTAAGTGTTCTATGAATTTCAAATCAGCAATTGAGGTAAAGTAGCAAAAGTCAAGCACCATGGTAGAGTAAAAACAACAATAATAATAAAAATAAAAACAAACAGTATCAACAACAAAAAATTTCAAAATATTCAGAATTGAAATCTGAAAATTATGGCTCTTCATACTGGCAATGCCTTTGGATGCATAACAGGATTCTGAGTCACAGTCCTTTCAGTGTCTGTATGCCTAAAATATGTCAACCGTGAAAGTTGGGTTAGTGTTGGGAGGTGTGTGTGTTGGGGGGCAGAAAGTGTCGGGGTAGCCAATAAACTTCTACTGCAATTGCTTTCTCTCACTCCAGAAAGGCTAGTTGCAGATACGACTGAGTTTGATATTCTAGGATAGCATGGAGTTACTTACTATCTTGTGATATCTAGAATGGAGACTGAAAAGGGACAGGTGGCCAAAAGAGAAAGATCAAAGAAAAAATAATTCACCCGCCATACCTTAGGGGTTGATTATTAATTCCTTTTTTGAAGTATCAAAACAAGCTTTACTTTTCAGGATCTCCATGTTTAGAAACACCCAGACGTTGTTTTCAGAGTTTTTTGGAAGAATCTTCTTGTAGCATTTAGGATTTATTGAGAACAGGAGAAGTCTATTGGAAGAAAACCATCTAAATGGTTCTAAATTCATTTTAACCTTTTCTGAAATGTTGTCTATGGTGTGTTTCCTAAGAAAACCACTTTTGTTTCTCTTTAAATTCTTCTTTAGGAATTTATTCTAGCTTTAATCACATGCAAATTACATTAGAACATCCCTAGGGAGCTTTTATTTTTTTCATTTCAGTTGGTATCTGCTTTGTTTTCATGACACTGCAGTAACATAGACCCATCCTTGTTTTCAGATCAGTCCTCATTTAGTGGAAAGATTCTGGTGATGTTGCTGGCAATATTTCTACTCTGTGTGGCTTTTACAAAACCTAAGGGGCTGTAACCTCCCTTTGGGCAATCTGCCATTAGTCACATTTACTGGATAAACTTGTAAGGTCAGCAATCAGTAAAGTACATGCAGACATAATTAGTTGGTGTTGCTTCTTTTTGAAGAAAACACAAATAAAATGGCTGGAACTACCTCTTTGAGAGTTCAGACCAAAAATTAAAAAAAAAAAAAACAAATCTGTAATTGAGAAGAAAATAAAAGACTGCATAGAATCACTCTGCAAAAAAAGTCTAACAGTGTCTGAGACTTCTAGAGATAGATCATCTTAATGAACTCAAAGATTTTTAATGAAGGGAAAACACATCTCTGTTTATCCCTTTCAAAAAATGACCATAGAAAGTTCAACTCTAAAAATAAAATAAATTGAAACCCATATCCCTATCTGTCTTTTAATAAGAGTGGAAGATATCGCATGATCTTTATAAATGTTTCTAGTCCTTTAATTAACTCTCAGATTTTGTTTACAAATAAGAGTTATAGTCTTTTTCTAGACTTCTAACTTTCTTAATTCTTCATCATTAAGCGAATCCATCAAGTCTACTGCATAAGATTGGGAAAGTTTCCAAATTTTATAGCTTTCTTTTATTTTGAAGCCAAAATATTTTATGAGTCTCCTGGTTCTAATGTTCTTAACTCAGTTGAATATCTGAGCATTTTAGATGAGAGACATTTTTATCACTTTGACAAAAAATGGCAACTTTAATTTTAATGACTCCATCAAAAATTGATCAAGTATGTTATTTTTGTGAGGCCTTTTAAAAAAATGAATGTACTAACCAATAATGCTAAAGACCCATCCATTTTGGCTTAAAAACTCCCCTTCAGCTTAGCTATTTATTTACATATGTATTTAAAAAAAATGAATCTGAATTGCAGTTAAATATTGAAAGTGAAGGTCACTCTTTGCAGTTTATCATTTAATCAAACTACCAAAAACAATATTCCCTATCCTTATTTATTTTTTTGCAACAATAATTTCCTTTGAAGTACAGAAATGAATGTTACCAGTTTGAGTGAAAATACTTTTGTAATTTCAGTAATTTCTTGAATTTGTTAGATAATGCTTCAACAGCTCTTGATGATTTCAATACTTTTATGGAAGAGATGACTTTTTGAATTAAAGTATTGTTGATATGTGGTGTTACATTAATTTCATGAATACACAGTGATTTGAGTCTATATGTTATGCTATACTCACCACAAGTGTAACTACCATCTATAAAGAGGTGATTCTTTAAATTAAAAGTTTTTTTCTTTATTTTTGCACTCAAGTTTTAAACTGAATAAAAGGCCCTTTTGAGGTTATTACATGGGTAGTGCCCAGTAGAATTCCCTGTGAGCATTTGGTATCTAGATGTTCAGTTTCAAAAGTGAAAAGAAATTTTTTTATATAGTGTAAATGCCTTACTTTATAATCAAAATATTTGATAATGCAAGAAATTAGTTAACTTGCCCAAGAACAGCCACAACAACAATAAAAAAAAAAAATGTGAGCGGGGGACCTGGGTGGCTCAGTCGGTTAAGCCTCCGACTTCGGTTCAGGTCATGATCTCGCGGTCCGTCAGTTCGAGCCCGGTATTGGGCTCTGTGCTGACAGCTGAGGGCCTGGAGCCTGTTTCAGATTCTGTGTCTCCCTCTCTATCTGACCCTCCCTCATTCATGTTCTGTTTCTCTCTGTCTCAAAAATAAATAAACGTTAAAATTTTTTTTTTAAAAAATGTGAGAGCCTTGAGTCTAGGACTAAGGTCTGAGCACACACAGACTACAAGTCTTTGTCACTCTATTTTTTTCCTTTTGCTTGTGATTGAAATTATCTAAACCTTTTGGGCTTTTGTTAGTTTGTTGTTGTTATTGTTTTTAGATCATATGAATTCGGGAGGGGGGTCCTTTTTTCTGTCTTTTTAAATTTGTCTCAAAATTAGCATATTTGATACTTTTTACAAGGTAACCTCCCTCTTTGTCTATCAGCTATATTCCAGGCTTTTGTGTTAATTCTTCACTTACATGATCTCATTTAAGTTTTCATGTAAAATATATTAGATGAGATCATTGGTGCTTGGGTAAAAGGACTTTCCCATAATCGTAAAGCTGGTCAGTCATAGAGTCACAATTTCAGTTATGCTCTATAGTAGCATGATGTTTGCACTGACTCAGCATCAGACAGGTCTCTACCAAGTTCTTTTCGTGCTCCTGCCACCATCCTACTCTAAAAATTTTATCTGTATCCTGGACTATGGAAATCATCTCCTAACTGGTTTCTCCTCTTCCACATTGGTCAGCATTAGCCAGAATAATTTGTTTTAATATAAATTGATCATGTAACCCATTAGTTTTTTTTCCCTCCCCTTCTCTGTCTCACTTCAACATTGGAGCTAAGTTTGGAAGATAAGGAGTTAGCTAGGCAAAGAAGAGGGATAAGAGTATTCCATATCAAGGAAGCCACCAATGCAGAGAGGCCTCACTTATCCAAAAGGCGAGTTGGCTTGAGATTTTGAAAGTATAGTGTGAAATTTTAAAGTTTGTTTTTGAAAATACATGGGCTAGTATGCATGGAGCTTAGGGGCACGAAGAATGCTTGAAGCCAGATGTATATGTGCCTTGTATGCCATATTAGAATTTTATATATGACACAGAATTGGGTATACATTTTATAGAGATAATTATGTGGTGGCAAAATTAAATATGGAGGATATATTGTCTTGTGATAGGACAGGAACAAAAATTCCGTTTATGAAGGTGTATTAATGTAGGTAAGAGAGTGAAATTGTGAACTGAGATAACGGTAGTGGGGAATCAGTGCGGATAGAGCTAGATATTAAGGACATTGAATCAAGAGAACTTCATCAATTCGATGAGAAATATTCGATGAGAAGTAGAGTTACTGATGCAGGTCAGAAAACCAGCACATATTTTAATAATCTAATTTCAAAAATGGCAACTTTAAGTCAACATCAGTAGGCATACATGCACATTTTGAAACTGTCTCTAACTCACATTTCCATATTAAAGTACATTTTCTGTTCAGTTTATTCATTTTTGATATATTGAGATAAGTTTCAACATATATTGCCGTTAGCACCAAAATAAATTAGGAGTGTGCATAAATGATTTACCAATTTGGCTCCTATGAATTAAATTTCCATTTTATTTCTTATTGCTCACGTCCTTTATAGTGCTATCAATTCTCTTCTTTCTTGACATGACCTGGTTAAAGTTTCTTGTGCTTGAATAACTTTTTCCAAAAACGTGTAAAATGGAGTTGAATGGAAAGAGACTTCCAAGAATCAGAGATTCTATAGGCTGTTCTTTTACCTGCTACCAAATAACAGCATGGCTTTGTGCAAATGCTTTTTGTATTTGGGTCTTGGAAATGAGATCAAATAATAGTGTTACCTGTCTTACAAGACTATTTTGAAGACCACACTAAATAATATGTGTGAAAAAGCTTTGAAAATGGTTAAGTACACACATAAAATAGTGAAATTGGTTTTTATTCTGAGTTACACCTATGCAGAATCATTTGGCTAATGCATGTAATCACCCTAAAGAAGAAAATAAAATTGTGCTCTTAGAGACTTAAAGTTCACTGAGCTAATAGCACTTACAGTAAAATTTAAATGCATACATTTTTAGTTATAAAGGAAATTACAGTTCCTTTGGTCAACAATCAATATTCACAAACTAGAACATACTGAAAAACTATTTAAAACTAAAACCCCTGCCCACACACATATGTGTTGGAATAGGAATGTATTGCTTATAGATATGTCTTAGGATTTGTGTTAATTTTCTCATTTATTGTCTTAAATATTTATCATATTATAAATCCAATGATGAAATATACATGTATATCTTCTTCCTTATTACTTTGGAAGAGGCCTTTCCACAAAGCCATCCTCTCAGGGTGCAGGAAAGTCAGTTTGCTTTTGAAGAAGGACCAGCCTAAACCTGGCTGGATCATTAGAGACAATCTTATAAAATATTAACATTAGAAGGTATCTTCATGGCCATCTCTTCTGACCTTAAGTTCCACATAAGAATGTCATCTTTGATAACAATATAGAATGAATGTTTTGGCAAACAGTGAGCTCTAAGGCAGCCCATACTAATGTGGGACTATTCAAATAGCATGTTCCTTACTGTACAAAATCCCCATGCAGTTTTTATTCTTTATTCCAAATCATGTTCTCTGACTTTAACACCACCTTCTCCCACTTCTTACAAATGATATTTTGAAGATATTGTCCCTGTTTCTTATCTTTTTCCATTTTTCATTGTAGTGGTTGGGTTGGGCCATGCTCCAGGATGTCTGTCTCCAGGTATGTTTCACAAGCATTCAGAATGAGACACACTATATTCCAGATGTGGTTTGATAGGGACTAAATAATTCACTGTGACTATTAAACTTGCTGTTCTAGATATTTCTTTTCTATTAATGAATGCTGAGATTGCATCCCTGAAACTATTGACCCTAAGGACCATGGAGACAATTAATACCCTAAGTGTATTTCAAATAAACTGCCTTTAAAGACCTATCCTTCACCCTACACATAATAGCTTAGTTTTTTAATCTAAGCATCTTTACCTTTGGCTCTATTATATTTCATTTTGACAGTCTTGGCCCATCCATTAAACCTATGGAGACATTTTTATTTTTTATTTTTTTTTTTTTTTAATTTTTTTTTTAACGTTTATTTATTTTTGAGACAGAGAGAGAGCATGAACAGGGGAGGGGCAGAGAGAGAGGGAGACACAGAATCGGAAGCAGGCTCCAGGCTCTGAGCCATCGGCCCAGAGCCCGACGCGGGGCTCGAACTCACGTACCGTGAGATCGTGACCTGAGCTGAAGTCGGACGCTTAACCGACTGAGCCACCCAGGCGCCCCTATGGAGACATTTTTAAATCCCAGTTTTGTGTCAGTCATAGATTCACAGATTTAATAAGCACTGTTTCTTCATGCTCTTGCAAGTCAGTATTAAAATGCAGAGCAAGAAGAGACCAAAGACAGTAGGGTTACTGTCTAATGAAATAATGTATCTGAAAATGCTTTGCAAACATCATTTTCTATTCATCTTTGGTTCTGCGTCCTTCCTTCTGTCTCTTATACATACCACTTTATAATCTGACCTTATGGAGAATTTCTCCAGTGCAGTCTTCTTCATCGTTTAACTTTCTTTCCAATAACCTCTTTGCCATCAAAAATCATTTCTAATCATACCATACAGATATTACTTTTAGAACTTTCTTCTCTTTTTGAGTCATCTTTTTTTCTTAGAAACTTTCTTCTCAAGTAATAACTTCTTTGAGGTTTTTTAGTATATGATTTTGCTTTGTTTGCAGTTAAACTTTAATTTGTATTTCTTGAGTGTCTCTTGTCTGTAGGTGAGCATGGTTGATGCCATGAAGCATACAATTATCTGTGTGATATTCGAGGCACTCAAAAGAGCTTATAGGCCAATAGGAGATCTAAGGTACATGATGGACCATTAGTTGTACATCGTAAGTGTGATTTCTGTCACTTCCATTCTCTTATTTCTTCTCTCGTGGTATTTTTTTTTTTAATGTTTATTTCTGAGAGAGAGAGCATGAATGGTGGAGGGGAGGAGAGAGAGAGAGAGAGAGAGAGAGAGAGAGAGAGAGAGGATCTGAAGCGGGCTCTGCACTGACAGCAGAGAGCCTGAGCCAGGGCTTGAACTCCTGAGCCATGAGGTCATGACCTGAACGGAAGTTGGATGCTTAACCAACTGAGCCACCTAAGAGGCCCCTGTAAGTATGGTTTTAAGCCAGCCCTCATCCACTCCAAAGAAGTACTCCTTATGCTTTTAAACATCTTCTATGCTCATATTGCTTTTCAGCTTGCTTTCAGTGTTTTCATCTCCCAATGTTCATGTGGTCCTTGGATTGTCTAAGATTGCTCCCAAATCTTCTTTTATCCTACTGTGAGTCTACTTTACAATTTTTCAGTAGTTTCTCAGGACTTATAGCTTCATGTTCAACTCAGTCTTGTCGAATATATATGTTCTAGGGTTTTTATTATAGGCATGCTCTCTCTCTCGATCCACATATCTCTATATATACATTAACATATCCCACTATTTATACTTATATAGTGTTCTAATACACACTTCTGTGTGTATTAATCAAAATATTTACTTTATTCATATATGCTTAAAGTATATATTTCTACTTGTATACTATATAGATATTCCTGCTATACCATATATATATAGTTCGCCTGTGTGTGTGTTCAATTTTCTTATATAATAGATGTATTTCTTCAGATATATGCATTTTAAGTGGATGTATTTTTAATATAATTTGTTATGCATTCTTATCAGAGCTTAAAATTGATTAAAAATGAAGAAACAACTACCATTACAAAAACACAGAAGAATTGCTTTCCACACTACTAAGGATTTACGTCCACTCTTATGTCACCTCACATTTCCCAAATGCCAGAAATCTACATTTTTCTTTGATTATTGACTAAAAAAGGAAAATATCAATTAAGAGCAGGCAGAGGCTCTACTCAACCTCAGCCCAGTAGGGCACTCAGCCGTTCAATAATTTACCCTACCACATTCCTGATAAAAATCTAATTCCTGTCCTGATAATTAAGCCACTGATGAACTCTAGTACCCAAAGCAAGGAGAAATTTAGACCTTTTTGTTGACTAATGGATTTAAGTTTTTCCCCATTCTTTCTGTGAGACACACTATAATCCAGATGTGATTTGATAAGGACCTAATAATTCGCTGCAGTGTTAAACAGGATGTTCTGGATATTCCTTTTCTATTAATGAATGCTAAGATCGCAGCTTGCAACTGTTGGCCCTTAAAGGTCACTCTAAGGCACACGGCATACCGTTATCTAGATTCACATGCAGTTGAGAAAAATAATTCACAGAGATCCCATATACCCTATGCATAGTTTTTCCTAATGGTAACCTCTTATATAACTGTGGTAAGATACTAATGTTACAACCAGGGAACTGACATGGAGACAATCTACTTATCTTAATTCAGATTTTATCAGTTTTACATATACTTGTGGGTATTTTCATTTATTTTTCTAAATTTTATCACATATGTAGGAATATATAAACTGTCCAAATATAGAATAGTTCTATCCTCACAATTTTCCTGCTACCCTTCATAACCACAACTGCCTTCCTTCCCACCCCTAACTCCTATCTATTATATTTAATGTTAAAAGAAGAAATGTACTCATGTATTACTTATATAATGAATATTAATAAATGGTACACATACTTTATCATATTCATATCAAAAAATAGATCTGATTTCTACAAATTTATGCATGAGTCAGAATTCTGAAGAGAATACGTAATATAATGTGCATGTTCTGAAATTCTATCTAAATGTGTTTTGAAAAATTCTTATGTTTAGGGAGTATATAGGATTATTATTTCTTTATGAAATAATTTCCAAATTCACCTGCAAGAGGTGACATGGAAGGAAGGAAGGAAGGAAGGAAGGAAGGAAGGAAGGAAGGGAGTGTGGGAGGATAGGAAAGAGAAACAGAGAGACAAAGAAGAGGAGACAGGGAGGAGGGAGGAAAGGGAGAAGGGAGAGAGGGACAGTGAGACAGAGTTGGCAGATATAAAGGGTCTCAATGAATCATGCATCATGGAACCAAATAAATGGTCAGAGGTCGATTGAGATAAGAAGACACGAATATGCAGGTTTGCTACTATGTAATAGTCAGCTGTGATGACATGATGTTCACAGTAAGCACTAGTGTGGTCAGTATGGACTAATATTCAAGACATGACATCTCATCCTTATGAAACTTAGCACCCTGAAGAAAGGAATGGAAAGAGATAAAACATCAAGGGGAAATCAGTTGAAAAATAGGTTGAAATGTAGAGATTTTTGATTTATATAAAACAAAACTTTTTTTTTGCAAGCTACATATATAGGTATGTGCACATGTGCAATATACAAATAACATTCACAATGACATTATGATGTTGGTTTTATTATAATCATTTTAAAACCAAGAAACGTAAAGTTTGAGTAAATCCTTAAGAGTCACTGAAGACAGATGGAAGGAGGGAGGAAGGGAGGGAAGGAAGAAGACCTGAAATGAGAGACAGGAAAGAAGGAAGGAATGAGGAGGAAAGAAGAAAGCGCTACATGTAGATACATGTAGTTAAAGTAAACATTATATCGATAAGAACATATTTATATTTTCTTTTAATTGAAAAAGATTATTATCAGAGTCATAGGCTGACATGCAGATTAGTGTAACCATAATATCTGCATGCTGACTTTTGTCAAACCACTAACAAAAATGTTGCATTTTATTTTTCCATGTGTTCAAAGAAACAGAGGAGGACTGACATTTATTTTTTCAGAGCAGATCATGAGCTAGGACAGCAAGAAGTACAAGTACAGTTCTCTCCCTTCACCAAGGGTTGAAAATATGCCACTCAGTTGACTTTTGGAAGAAAAAAAAAAAATGTTTCCCAAACTTTGAAAATCATAGACATTCAAGAAGTTATCTTTAAAAAAAAAATTTTTTTTTAACGTTTATTTATTTTTGAGACAGAGAGAGACAGAGCATGAACAGGGGAGGGGCAGAGAGAGAGGGAGACACAGAATCTGAAACAGGCTCCAGGCTCTGAGCTATCAGCACAGAGCCCGACGCGGGGCTCGAACCCATGGACCGTGAGATCATGACCTGAGCCGAAGTCAGACGCTTAACTGACCGAGCCACCCAGGCGCCCCTCAAGAAGTTATCTTGTGAAAGATTTATATATTGAAGTTTTTTGTTACTATTTTGGATTCTTTGGATTCTGTCATTGAAAGGAAATACTAGTTATGCAAGGAAAAATGCTTCACTAACTCTAAAAATTTCAGTTGGGCCTTATTTTACACTTATTTATTTTTGTATAAGAATTTTGTAACCACAACCTAGCAAATATAATTTTTATAACTAAAATCAGATTTTCTTCACTAAATAAGTTATTAATTTAGTGTTTGCTTTCTATGATGAAGAATCCATTATTGTAAATTATGATTATGAAATTTAATGAATTAATGTGTTCCTTAAAGCAATGTAGAGTCAACTCTACCTCTAGCTTCTCTCTGTCCATCCCAGGGAAGACTTCACCTTGGGTTGTATTTTATTGAATTATAGCATGACTTAAAATTATTTTCTTGAGTTGTTAACAGAAAATTACAAATGCTGTAATAAAATTTTTAGGTCACCAAGATTTATGTTTTATTTCACAGCTGAACTCTTGCTATTAGAGGAAAGGAATGATTAGTTGTTCTCATTTGCAATGTGACATTTACATTAAGCAACAAATGCTCTAGTGGTGCATTAATTTATTTATCATATGATCCTGGAGGTGTATGACAATTTGTCACCATTTGCTATAGCTGAGTATATAATACTACAATTTTATTCAGTAACACAGATGCATTTCAATATTCAACTGGTGCCTCTAATTTAATTTTTAAATTAGGTTTAACAGTACTGGTGATGAGGTAAGCGTGTTTTTTGTTGTTGTTGTTTTAAATTATTTATTTATTTATTTATTTATTTATTTATTTATTTTAAAATTTACATCCAAATTAGTTAGCATATAGTGCAACAATGATTTCAGGGCTAGGTTCCTTAATGCCCCTTACCTGTTTAGCTCATCCTTCCCTCCCACAACCCCTCCAGAAACCCTCTGTTTGTTCTCCATATTTAAGTCTCTATGTTTTTGTCCCCCTCCCTGTTTTTATATTATTTTTCCTTCCCTTACCTTCTGTTCATGTGTTTCGTATGTTAAAGTCCTCATCTGAGTGAAGTCATGACATATGTCTTTCTCTGACTGACTAATTTTGCTTAGCATAATACCCTCTAGTTCCATCCACGTGGTTGCAAATGGCAAGATTTCATTCTTTTTGATTGCCAAGTAATACTCAATTGTGTGTGTGTGTGTGTGTGTGTGTGTGTGTACCACATCTTCTTTATCCATTCATCCATCCATGGACATTTGGGCTCTTTCCATACCTTGGCTATTGTTGGTAGTGCTGCTATAAACATTGGGGTACATGTGCCCCTTTGAAACAGCATACCTGTATCCCTTGGATAAATATCTAGTAGGCATGTTTTAATAATAGTATTTATATAAATTCCCTAAATATTTTTGCACTTAAGAAAACATTAATGTGAAACAATTTCCGATTTTTTTAAAAGTTTATTTATTTTGAGAGAGTGAGACAGAGAGAGACAGAGAGAGAGAAGTAGAGAGGGAGAGAGTGAATCCCAAGCAGACTTCAAGCGTGGAGCCCATAAGGGGGCTTGATCCCATGAACCAGAGATCATGACTTGAGCCAAATTCAGAAGTCTGACGCTTAACCAACTGAGCCACCCAGGTGCCCCTGTTAATTTCCAATTTTATTCTATATTTTCTGGTCCAAATTTTTTCAACTTACTTGTCTTAATAAAATAGCATTTTTAGAGTAGTCCACTGAAGATCATGGCTATATTATGCCAAATAACATATTATTATATGATTATCAGATAAGTGATTAAATTACAGTGAAGACATCTGATTCATTTATTCATATATTTCAAAACAGCTGGCTTTTTGCATCATGTAGATCCAACATCCAGATGACTGAAGGCTTAATTTTTAATCATTTTCAATATAAGGTACATATAATTAAAAACTAATGAAGAGCATCTCCCTCATGTTATTTATTTTGTACAATTGGAAGTAAGATGGAGAAAGAGAAGTAATGATGGTATATTCATAATTTTTCAAACTAGATCTTAAAATTGAAGGAAATATTGGAGATTATGTTACTGCTACTTTTAAATATCTCAAGGGTTTCTTTAGTGTTTAATGTGGTAAAATTTAGGGCAACCTTAGGAAGAACGTCCTGAGGGAAACAACATTAGCACATGTCTGCAATGAATTTTAACCCATTATTGGTACTTTCAGATGTATGATACCTTGTGATAATTACAAGTTGTTGTAATATTGTTTTTCATGTTAAGAGAGAAAGTTGAGTAGTGTGGTCACTGCTATGATTCCAATCCAGGCTCATAAGACTTTAAAGTACTACCTTTATTGATAGTGAGATTTGAATCAAAGTGTATGTTCAGACAATTGAAGAACACTTAACAGAGACATTGTAGAGGGGAAGAAAATACCATTAGGAGCTTAAAGGGGTCATGATTCTGTTTTGAAAAAAGGATTTCCTATTAACTTTCCGAGTTTTTCCTGTGTTTCCTGAGTTCTTTCAGAGTTTAGTGTTGGCATCCAAGATAATTGTTGGAGGAAGAACCATATTTCTCGGGAATACATGTACATAAACAATAACAGTTGCCAAATTTTCTAAAACCGTGGAAGAAGGCCAACATAGCAACAACTTGGAACTGAGAAAGTGATCAGAATTTCTTATAAGATGTTTTATTTCAAGATATCAAGTAGAAAGGGAAATCTTAGTAAGATCACCCGAGAAAATTGCAGTATTAGAATACCAATCTAAAAAGCTACTATTTTTAGCATTGCACTGACCAAAATATATGGACTAAAAAAACCCAGTACCTTGTTTGTGTTTCTTTACTATAGAATCCTATAATGGTTTTCTGAAATCTTCACTTACATCATCAGATATAAGAGCATTGATTTGGGGGCACCTGGGTGACTCAGTCGGTTAAGCATCAGACTTTGGCTCAGGTCATAATCTCAAGGTTCATGAGTTTGAGCCCCTCATGGGGTGGTCTTGATCGCTGTTTCAGGTGAGCACCACCTTAGGTGAGCTCAAGCCCTGCTTTGGGTGAGCCCCGCTTCTCTCTCTCCCTCTCTGCCCCTTGTGGGGCTCTCTCTGTCTTTTGCTTCCTCTCTCTCTCTCTCTCTCAAAAAAAAAAAAAAAGCATCTCTATCCTTATCATAGCAGTGTATAAGGATATGTATTTACTTCATTTGATTCTTGGCAGAACTGGTTTAGATAATACATGCTTTTGGGCAGGTGGCACATAGTAACTGCCTAATAAAAGGTATTGTAATAAAAGGGAAAATGTTATCATTAGTAAATGATGTAACCATACATAAAAATAACTTTAGATGATTGGGATTTAGGTAGGAATGAGCAGTTACTATACTCTTCATACTAAAGCGAGGACATGGAAATACTGTTGATCATCAGTCTTTTTTTTGTTGTTAGTATAATAATTGGAGGTATTTATATTTTGCTCTTGCTTTGTACCACCTCTTTACCACAGAGAGGGAACATACTCAGAGTTTCAATAATAGGCTTCTTGGCCTAAACATTTTACTTCTAGGAATTTATTATAAATGTATTCACTAATATGTGTGCATGCATAGATGTATATGGACATTGATTATATCATTTTATAATATAATTCTGTAAACTTCCTAATTTTGAATTGGGACACCGTATGAGCAGATTATATTGTATGCATATGAACACGGATAGAATGGATAGTGTTGTCGATAGAAAATAGGAGTGATCTTCATGGTGTATGAATAAAAGGAATGGAGCAAAACAAGGCATAATATATATGTATAAAAATACACACACACTCACATTTACATATGCATAAAATATTTCTGAGGGGATGTTCTGATATTTGAAATTTGTTTCTTCTATTGGGTATATGTCTTGCTTTGGAGGGGGATTTGCTTTTGGATTTCCTGTATTTTTATCATGCATATAAAATGTAAAAATTAGGCTAAAATATTCATGGAAGGAAATAAATAAGGCAAACAATAGCTGTCTCAGGGTGGTTGGCATATGATTGATTTATATTCATGTGTGTGAGTGGTATGTCTGAGTTATTCTCTAATTCTATAAGACACATCTTTAGTAATAAATATAAATTTTAAAAAGATAGTGTTGGTTGGCAGATTCATAAAGGTGATTTGAAGTAAACTATAATTTACTTTCATCCCATTTTACCATTAATCTATGCATTGATTTTTAGCATTTCTGAGTGATTTCAATGTAAACTGTAAGCCGTAGCTCTACCTTTTTTTTAAGTCCTAATTATCAGCTATCTCAGGACAATATAATCACCCTGTTCAATTTTAACTTTGTAAGATTTTTCACACATTTTTACAAATTGAGACAGCAGAAGCAATAAACTAAACCTGAATTGTCTTTGTGTCATTTTATATGGTTCTTATTAATACCCTTTGGAATTGTATTATTCCTCACTTTTGCTTCTCCAGACAAAATAAGTGATAGCTTATGGAAAATTACAATGCCTTTCTTCATTTCAAAAACATTTTCAAAAATTCAGTCCACTCCTACATTAAAAATTATTGTGTTTGAATATTAATTGACATTACTATGTAGATTTTAGGGGAAAGAATATTAAATATTGTATCTCATAGAGCAGGCCCAGTTATTATTTAGGTTAACATGGGACCCTCAGCAGTAGGTAGAAATCAGCAATCTTCTGATATGAGGGTGAAATACAAGAGGCACATTTGAGTTTTCCTCCATAGACACATGTGTTTCAATAGTAGATCTTCTCTATTGACGAAAATACAGGCATCACAACGTAAGACAATTAGTTGCGTGAGGAAGGGATTTAGGAGCTTCATTCACTGCTATGTCTCCAGGTTCAGGTGCCTGGTACATATACTAGATGATGGTTAAACCTTTGTTGACATTTGTCATTTTTTTAACATTAGCCTGCAAGTTGAACTAATTGCAATATAAAGAAAATTGAGCTATATAGCTTTTGTTTAAACTGTCTTCAATTGTGAGATAAGAAAACTACAGATGAAAACCAGAATGCCGACCTCTCTGTTGGAATCAGAGCGTATTGCACGTTCCCCCACAAAGTCTTATTATGCAAATCTATTTAAGTTCTATTTAGTGATGTTCCTGATACACTTTGAGATTGATCACACAGTTAGCAGCAACTTTATTTTTCAAAGATGCTTTATAAACATATTTTGATACACTCTTTTTGTGCTTGTCTCCTTTGAAGACTCCCTGTAACCACTCAGCCAGGTGTTGGGAAGATGTGTAGTAGCTGAGCACCCTTCTGACACTCTCCTCAGAATCAGCTTGGAGATGCTTTCACCCTGTCCGTCTTCTTCAGCAGCCAGGCAGAGTGCTGACTCCTTCACAGCAGTGAGGAACTCTTCTGGCTTCAGAAGTAAGTAGACTGCATTCAGTTTGATCATTGCCAGTGGTTTTAAAAACACTTAGAGGAGGCTAACTGGAAGTCTTGCAAATTAGTATACAAATTAAAACCAACATTGTTCATCACTAACTATTGCACTTCTATTTTGAGTTCTGTCTTTCTGAAGATACAGTTACTCCTTTTCATGTTGACAACCTGTATCTTTATGGGATTTTCTGCTATCTTTTTCAGGATTGTTTCATATGATTATCATGATTTATATTTGCAGCTTTGAGGCTTAGACAGGGGAAAGATTAAAATAATAATGTTTGCACAGGAGCAAATGGATTCAGAATGACCAAGTATTTTATTAAAGTTGCCTGGCTAATAAATTATGAATATGGGATAACATCTCTTGTCTTTTGAGTCTTAAATATCAAGTGCCCTTTCCGTGACTGTGATGTCCAGTGGTATATGGAGGGTAAGAGACTGGTGCAGAAAATCGCACTTCTCTTGATTGGTTGGTTTATTGAGTGACATCTTCTCTGAGTCATTGAAGGAGAGTTTATGGCAGCTTATAAATACGCATACTAAAAAAATAAGAGAAGTCACAGGCAGGGAAATGGATTGAACTTGGGACATGAACAGTGTACAAGATGCATAATGTAATATATTATACACTACCCCAAAACAAATTCCCAGCTGCATATTTATCTTTGGGCTTCTTAATTACTGGGTATATCAGATAAATACATCAATTACGTGATTGTTTATGTTTATAGGATTTGAAAAGTAAAAGCGGTATCTTGGAAAATGTTCAGAGTCTCGTGGTTCGTACTTATAATCCTATTAGCCATTTTTCTAGTTTACTTGGTTTAAATTTGACATATTTCTTTTTTCTCTTCTCCCAAATTCTTTATGTAGGCATCCCTTCCTTCTTTTAGGGATATATTTGTGTCAAAATGTCACCACATAGAAAATGATTTTGAGTGCACTTTTCTAGACAGTAAAAGTTTGAGTTAGCCTGGATTGTTTACTGTGATTAGGTGCTTAGCAATTAAAACTTCCTCAGAGAGAATGGGTAGAAAATACTTAATAACCTTAGTTTTATTTTACAACATATTACAGCTTTAGTATGCCAGCAACAGATAGGTCTGTGTTCTTGAAGGAACAGAGAGACTGTTGTTACGAATTTATTTCTGAATCATGGTGCTACCTACCGCATAGTTAAAACAGGCACTCGGTATGTTGCTAGTGTACTCAAAGTGATGTAGATGGACTACTTTTAAGATGTAAACAGAAAGGATATATTAGGTTATATTGAAGTTAATTCATTATAACTATAACTATAGCATAAAATGATGAGGCTGAGCATGTAGAAGATAGATTATGAATCGTTAGTGTAGGTTTTTTCTATGCATATTTTATTACCTTGTACTCTTTTTGTACATCATTTATTCATTTATCTTAAAAATTGCTTTTGTTATTTTTGTCCTTGAGCTTTTTATTAAATAAAGAGACTTGAGGAAGACATTCCAGATTTTCCAGATTTTGTTCTTTTTAAAGAAATGGAGGACCCCAACTAAGCTTGAGTTGATTTCATATATTTTGAAGATATGGAGATATATAAGGTTTGTTTCTTAAAGGCAACCCCTCAAGAACCTACAGAGATTTTATATGCCCAAACAATAAACTAGAAAATTAATAAATTTTTGTTTTCCACAGATAAAGCTGACTTTTTCTAAATGAAACATCTGACTTATGAAAGCTGTTAGCATGGGAAAGATTTACTGACATAGATTCTCTAGTGTACATCACAAGACTTAGAGAATTCAAATACATTTTCATTTACTAATGGCTATAATCAAGGCCAAAGAATTTATTTAATTAACCTGGCAAAAGAAGGCTAAACAGAAATAATTTATATATTGAGAAGGACTCTTCTGAGTTAATGCTTAATTCAATTTTTAAATTACCAGTCCATTAGTCTGTAGAAGTGGAACCTCCTTTTCCCTTTCTGTTTTTTTCTTTGGAGTAACATTAGGCTGAAAGTCTTGCATGGAATTAATCACCCTGAAAAAAAGAGAAAGTAAATACATTCCTAATTAGGTTCTTCAAATTTCAAATAGCTCATTGAAAATTCATAGCACATCCATTAAAATCCCTTTAAAAAATAAATGGAATACTGGGAACTTTCTTAAGGGAAGTAAAGCATGGTGAAGTAGTAAAATAATGAGGCAATGGAGTATCTATTTGTTACTAGTGTAGGACGGTTGAAGTGGTAGTGGTTGTTATGATGGTTATTTTTCAATTAGCCTTGGCCAGTAAGATAGTACTTTTGTCTCTTTCTACTGTTCTTTCTTGTTTAAGTAAAGCTCTGTGATCAATTTAAATAATAAACAATAATATCTGAACAGGAGCTCTGCTTGCCTGTCTAAATATGTACACAAGTATATGTACATCTGGAGATCATTTACTATATACATGGTAGTAATGATAATCTCTCCACAAGGGTAATATGCATTCTAAATATTCTAAGTATTCTTACTGGCATTAAATATAATATTTAAAAGACTTCTATTTTTTTTAGATACAAATTTCCCTATGTTTAAGACTTGTGCATTATCAACTCTGATCACATTAATTGACAGTGCCTTAGCCAATTAATCATTTATCAATATAAATAATAATAATAGTAATAATCAATATATTATCATTTGAAACCTTCCAGTACTTTTTAATAAACATGAATATATTGGATTCTTCTTTTATCTCTATGAGGTAGTTTAAGAAGTTATATAGGTTCTCAACCAGATAGATTTTCTTTTACACATGAAACCATTAGGTATATATCAGGTTCAATAACCCTGAAAGGTAGAGCAAAGAAGAAACATGTTAAATCATGCAGTGCTCATTTTAAAAAGAAATGAGAATAGGGACACCTGGGTGGCTTAGTCAGTTAAGTGTCCAACTTCAGCTCAGGTCATGATCTCATGGCTTGTGAGTTTCAGCCCTACATCAGGCTCTGTGCCGACAGCTCAGAGCCTGGAGCCTCCTTCGGATTCTGAGTCTCCTTCTCTCTGCCCCTTCCCCAGCTCACACTCTGTCTCTTTCTCTCTTAAAAATACATAAACATTAAAAAATGTTTTTAAAAAGAAGGGAGAATAAAATTCTTAGAGGAAACTTTATAATGACTCTCACAAATATATGCTTTCAGTGACAGTCAGTTCCAAATTAATATATCTAAGTGCCTTAAATTTAACATTTTGCTAACTAAGCTCTTGGTCATCTTCCCAAATACTATTTTTGACATTGTTTTTCTTAAGGATTTTATTTATTTATTTTTTTTATTTTTTTAATTTATTTATTTATTTATTTATTTATTTATTTTTTATTTTTTAATATATGAAATTTACTGTCAAATTGGTTTCCATACAACACCCAGTGCTCATTAAGGATTTTATTTAAATTCAAGTTAGTCAGTGTAATATTAGTTTCAGGGATAGAATTTAGTGATTCATTACTTGCATATAACACCCAGTCCTCATCCCAACAAGTACTCTCCTTGATGCTCATCCCCCATTTAGCCCACCCCCCACCCACCTCCCTTCTAGCAACCCTCAATTTTTTTTTCCTATACTTATTCTTTCTGATATTCTTGAGTTCAGTAAATGTCATCATCGTATACCAGAAAAAATAGGAATCATCTTCTAACCTTTCCCCCTTCATTCCACAAATTCCATCACCTAATATGGTCAAATTTACTTACAAAAATTTTCTTGAATTTATCCATTTGTCTCCGTTTGGGACCATTAGTACCTTGGTCCCAACTACCATAGTCTGTCTCCTGGGCTACTACTCCAGAGGCTTCCTAAATTATCTGCTCACATCCACCAAGCCTCAATTCTGTCTATTCTTCATAGCTAGCCAGAGAGAGTATTACAAACTATAAAATTGACATGACATACCTCTCAAAAGACCATTGCTCAAAATATAGACAAAATTCCTTATGGCTTACTATGTTCAAACGGCTTAGCACTTTTCTAAATGTCCCCAACTCATCTCACACTGCACTCCTCTTCTTTCCTGCATTCCAGCCAGAGTGGCCTTTCCATCCTTCTTCCGCATCATGTGACCTCCCACCTAAGTCTTCGAGAGTGGTCCTTTCTTCCTCAGCAGATGACCACTCCCAGTTCCTTTTTGCCTAGTATTTCAACACAATATTCAGTTCCTGAAGGAAGCCTTTTGTTGTTCTGCCGGACCACATCATCTCATTATTATATGGTCCCACAGCAATGCATAACTGAAATTCATTACAGTTTTATGTCTCTTTGTGCAGTTATCTAATATTGACCTCCCTTTCAGATTGTAAGCACTGTAAGGTCATGATCCATGTCCATTTTGCTCATCGTGGAAACCTCTCTTTATTTTTTAGGCGCTATGAACATGGGCCTAGAGCCCCTCTCCCCAACCATCCCGACCATGGGGGTTTCAAGGACATCAACTGGAATAGAATTTTTAAGTATCAACTATTAGATCTCTTTGTTTTTGTGTTTTCCTGTTGTCAAAGTTTGATCTAGTTTTATGGCAGGCTCACCATTCTCAGTGGGTGTTTATTTTGCTGGTGCCCTTATATTGCTACTTTCTCTTCTTCTTAGTCTTGACTATATTCCTCAGGGTCTTGTTTTCTGATAGGTGATGGATGAAGACCCTGGCTTGCTGTTATGAAGTGGAAACAAATGAATCCAATTGGAGTTTTTGTTTAAAAATAATTATAGATCAGTAGGAGAGATAAGGGTATTGCAATGCAGAAATAACTACCCTAAGATAACTAGTGATGGAAAGCTACAAATAGCCATGTGAGCTTAGTGGAAAAAGAAGTTTTTCCATCTGAGATTATGCAAATATGCTGCTTATTATAGGTAGAATTTCAGCCTCAGTGATAGGTTTCAACTTTGGACTATCAAAGTTGTTGTTAATGTGCCGATGTGTTGTCTCACTTAGGTAAAAATTCCAGAAGCTAGAGAGATAATGCACAGTTCTCCCAAAAGCCCTTAAGTACTGACACCAAAACTAAAAATGTCTTAGCTGGCAATACTTGATGTAGAAAGGTCACTGCTCTCTCTGCCTACTGTTAGTTTTGGCTCTGTGGGTTGCTAATACTATAGTACTTACTGTCAAGTGTCCTGGGATGAGTTCTGAATAAATGCTTTGCTTTAGGAGACAATGATTACTTTACATTTAGGACCAGGAGGGGTTGATGTCATGTGGAGAGTACTCCTGACACCTGACATTAGATGCATGGCAACAATCTTCACTGCAGAGTGTTGGCTATGAAACTCATTAGAAAAAAAAACAATAAGTACAGACTCAACCTAAGTTATTATCCCAGTTATTGTGATGAACACCCTGTTTCATTGACTATGCAGCTAACCTCCCTTATATCACTGTGGGCTGCACTAGGGGTATTTTAACATATGCTATGGGTGGACTGAGGCACCTGCCATTAATATTAAAAACAGTGTGGGAGACTTTACAGGAAAAAAAAACGGGGGTACAGAGACTTCTTTTAGAGAAAAATCTGCAATTCACCATAGCAAGAAACTCACAGACTAGAAGAATCAGTGTAGGCTACATTGATCATACACACTAACTTAACATTTCTAATGACTTACCATATGGAAGCAAAAGCACTATGAAATTACAGAAACATCAACTACATGGAAGGATGTGTGAAAAAAATCAGGGACTTGTAGAACTATCATTACTAACTGAAAACATTAATAATATAAGAAAACCTAGAGACTTGATTATGAAAAGTGCTAACTTAGATAACACAGTTAAATTAGATTATGTTGTTTTTACACAGAAGTATTTAATATCTAGACTTTTGGACAACTTCAGTGGTGTTGAAGATATTTTATCACCCAGAAGGGATAAGTAAAACACACCATTTGGGGATGGTGACAGGCAGGCGGTGACATATATATGGGTTAGTCTCAAAAAACAATATTTTCCATCATCCTTGATTACATAGGTAAAGCTGGATGGTGACTGTAATTTGGCAGGTGGTAGCTCAAACTCGTTTGTTTAATTAACCTTCCTTTGGACCATTAGGAATACTCAAGATGTACTTACTTGACATAAAAAATGCATCCCCCTCTGTTTTTATGCAAACAGTCAGGCACATGCAATTTGACAACTGAGATAAAAGCTTTGTTGCTGAGGTGAAAGCAACTTTTTTGAGGTGGCTGTTCCTCTTAGTGTCAGACAATTCTAAATCCATAATAAGAATCTGGCTTTCTTTTTGATCACTTGCATGTAGATATAGATTACTGTTCTAAAGCCTGAAGTTTTAACATATTGTTTAATATGTGAAAAATAAATAACCTTGTAACACCTGCTTACTTATTTATGTCTTGAAGACATAATTCCATTACAAGCAAAGGAGTGCTTCTTAGATTATTTCAATACCTACTACAATCATGATTCCACTGCAGAAATAACCCACAGTTGAAAACTTGCATTCATTATTTATAAAGAGACAGGAAAATAGACTAAACTTTTTCTAATAACTCTCTACTTGAGAGAAGACTGAAAAGGACATGCTGACAAATAAAATTATATATAATTGTATGTAATTTTAATGTAATCTTTTCATTCAATCAAGGTTATATTTTGGGTCATCTTAATTTTTTTTAAGTTTATTTATTTTGAGAGAGAGAGAGAAGAACAGCACAAGAGCTGGAGGTGGGGAACAGAAAGAGAGGGAGACAGAGAATCCCAAGCAGGCTCCAACCACACCATCAGTGCAGAGCCTGATGTGGGACTTGAACTCACAAACTGTGAGATCAGACCCAAGCTGAAGGCAAGAGACAGATGCTCACACAACTGAGCCACCCAGGCACCCTACATTTGGAAGCATTTAAAAATATTTCTTATATGTACCTTGAAATGAAGCAATGGAACTCAAAATTTTAGGTCAGGTTTAATTAAAGAATGACTCTAATAATTAGAGTGATAATGAGGGTAGACCTATGGCATTCGTGGATTTTATTGATGTAGTTTTATGCAAATGTCCCAAGTCTGGAAACTGGTATCCAGGAATGAGTCACATAATAGTGAGTCCAGCAGATATCTAACATCTGAATCACTTCTTGGGTTTGTTCTCTATTCATCATAACATGCAAGAAACTTTTATTAAAGGTATGGAGAGATTATTTAAAAATTTTTTAGCAATGCTTTATTATAGTTTATGAGAAGTTTCTCAGTGATTTTCTTGATTTCTAAATATTTGGAGACAAAATCCATATGTATGATTCCTTGTGCAAGGGTATTCATATATAGGAATCTACAATACCCCACTGGAAATCATAATGATAAATAAGTAAGAAGGATGTTGAATAAAACAACAAATAAGAATGTAGCAATCAAGTCTAAATCCAACTCATCTTTATCCGTTCTTGGTAGGCTCTTTATATTTATATTTGTCACATGGTACACCTATGAACAAGTAAAAATTTTGTTTTCCTATATTTTAGACCTCAGAAACTATCAAGTCCTTCCTCTAGACCTAGTCAGGTATTTTGATCAAACAGGTGTTTTTTTTGTTTTGTTTTTAATACTTTTGTTTCTTAGGATATTTCTTGAGTCATTCTCAGAAATAAGTCCAAACATTAATAGTGACTTCACTCTATAAGACATACTATTATATGAAAATGTCTAGTCTACTCCAAATAAACCAAAAAAGATAATTTATTTACACATTTACACATTTGGAATTTATACTTTTTTTGCAAAATACTCATTTGAAACAGCAGATATTGGGGACTTATTTTAAAAATACATATATCAAGGGGCACCTGGGTGGCTCAGTTGGTTGATCGTCCGACTTCGGCTTGGGTCATGATCTCGCAGTTTGTGAGTTCAAGCCCCACATCAGGCTCTGTGCTGACAGCTCAGAGCCTGGAGCCTATTTCAGATTCTATGTCTCTCCCTCTCTCTACCCCTCCCCTGCTCATGCTCTTTGTAATAAATAAATGTTAAAAAAATTTTAAAAATACATATATCAAATGCATTAAAAATAAGAATGATGAATCCAAGGCACTGGCAATTTTATGAGGAATGGTAGGTTACAGAGAGATTTATATCTTATTCCTTGTTTCAGTATTAGGTGTGTTTTGATATGCTGTAATTCCTTGCAGATTACTAATCTGTGGTGAGGGCGTAGAGTAATTTTTACTTCATTAGGATATAAATTGACCAGCATTCTATAATTATTCACAATAAATAGAAGTTTACTACAAATTGAAAACAAGAATAAATCTGAAAATAATTTTGATTAAAATTATACAAAATTATCTTGTATCACAAACCCAAATATGTAATATAATATGATCCCCAAATTGTAAATTTTGTAGCTTATAAAAGGATCTCATGCAAGTAAAACATTAGAATAGTATAAACATACAAACAAAAAAATTGAGAGATATTCCATGTTCATGGAGAGGAGAAATCAATGTTATTTAGATGTCATTAATTGCCAATTTATATATAGATTCAATTCAATACCAATCAAAATTACAGGATGTTATATTGTGGATATTGACAAACTGATTCTAAAGTTTATATGAAGAGGCAAAAGACACAGAATAGGTAACATAATACTGAAGAATAACAAAGTTGGGGGACTGATGCTACCCAACTTCAAGACCTGACTATAAAGCTACAAGTTGAAAAAAAAAGGTGAGGTATTAGCAAAGGAATAGGCAAATAAATCAGTGGAGCAGAGTAGAGAGCCTGGAAATAGATCCCTATATAGGCAACTGATCTTTGACGGAGAAACAAAGGCAGTAAAATGGAACAGACAGTCTCTTCAACAAATGGTGCTGGAACAACTGGACATAACCTTCACAAAAGTTAACTCAAAATGGATCAGAGACCTGTATGTATATACAATACTGTAAAAAACCTAGAAGATAACATAGGAGAAAACTTAGATGACATTGGGTATGGTGATGTCTTTTTTACATAAAATGCCTAAGAAACAATCCACAAAAATGATTGATAAGCTGAACTTCATTAAAGTTAAAAACTTCTCTGTGAAAGGCAATGTCAAGAGAACAAGAAGGCAAGCTTCACACTGGGAGAAAATATTTGCAGAAGACATATTTGATAAAGGACTATTATCCAAAATATACAAAGAACTCTCAAAACTCAACAATAAAAACACCAACAACATGTTTTAAAGATGAGCCAAAGACCTTAACAGATATCCCACCAAAGGAGATATACAGATGGCAAAAAAAATAATAATAAATAAAAAGCAGATGAAGTATGTTCCACATCATATGTCATCAGGGAAATGCAAATAAAACAACAATGAGCTGCTAATTCACACCTACTAGAATGGCCGAAATCTGGAACACTGACAACACCAAATGTTGATGAGAATGTGGAGCAACTGGAACTCTCATAGTTTGCTAGTGGGAATACAAAATAGTACCGCAGTATGGAAGACAGTTGAAAGACAGTTTGCCTGTTCCTTACAAAATTAAACGTACTCTTACCATATGATCCAGCAATCATACTTCTTAATATTTACTCAAAGGAGTTAAAAACATATGTTGTTACAAAAAGGTGCACACAGATTTGTACAGCAGCTTTACTTATAATTGCCAAAACTTGGAAGCAACCAAGATGTCCTTTGGTAGGTGAGAGGATAAATAAACTGTACATCCAGACAATGAAATCATTCAGCACTAAAAATAAATGAACTATCAAGCTGTGAAAAGGCATGCAGGAAACTTAAATGCCTGTTAAAAGTGAAAGAAGCCACTTTTAAAAGCTTACATCCTATATGATTCCAACCATATAACATTCTGGAAAAGGCAAGACCACCAAAATAACAAAAAAGATCAGTGATTGCCAAGTGTTTACAGGTGAGGAGGGGTTGAAAAGACAGAGCACAGAGAATTTAAAGTAGTGAAAATACTCTGTATGATGCCATAATAATGGATACATGTCATTATACATTCGTCCAAACCCAAGTGAGTGTGGAACACCAAGTGTGAATGGTAATGTAGACTATATATGTTTTTTGAGTGATATGATATGTCAAATTCATATTCATTATTTTTATTTTTTTTAATTTTTAATGTTTATCCATCTTTGAGAGAGAGAGAGAGAGGAGAAAGAAAGAGACAGAGTGTGAGCAGGGGAGGAGCAGAGAGAGAGGGAGACACAAAATCTGAACCAGGCTCCAGGCTCTGAGCTGCCAGCACAGAGCCTGATACAGGGTTTGAACTCAAGAACTGAGAGATAGTGACCTGAGCTAAAGTCAGACGCTTAACTGACTGTGCCACCCAGGTGCCCCTACTTTCATTATTTTTAGCAAATGTCCCACTCTAGTGGTGATTATTAACAGGAGAATGGTTACATGTATGAGCCAGGGAGTATATGAGTAATATACTTATTGAGTATATTGAATATATGAGTAATCTACCTTCCCCTCAATTTTGCTGTGAATTTTAAGCTGCTCTGAAAAAAGGTCTTAATTTAAAAATAAAATGGTATGAACATTTCCATAGTTTCATCGTTGAACTTTCTTCTGTATTTCAGGTTTTAAACAAGCTCCTTATATATTATGAAATATTATGATCTATATTACTTTAGAATTGCCATATTTGATATAGAATGGTTTCTCATTCTTGTACTAACTTGTATTTACTTGATTTACTAATAACATTGAAAATCTTTGCATGAGTTTATTGGCCTTTCATGTTAACTTTTTGGTGAAGCCCTTCGTTAATTTTTAATTTTTTTTAACGTTTATTTATTTTTTGAAGGAGAAAGAGAGCATGAGTGGGGGAGGGGCAGAGAGAGAGAGGGAGATACAGAATCTGAAGCAGACTCCAGGCTCTCAGCTGTCAGCACAGAGCCCAATGCGAGGTTCTAACCCACAGACCATGAAATTATGACCTGAGCTGAAGTCAGACGCTCAACCAACTGAGCCACTCAGGCGCCCCAGTCCTTTGTTAATTTTTATATTAGCTTGTGTTTTTCTTATCAGATGATAGTAGTTTTAAAAAAATGTATTTTGCATTCCAGTCCTTTGTGGATATCTTGAGTCATACACAATTGCCTCTAATCTATGGTCAGTTTTTTCACTTTAGTAATGTTATACCATATTCATCAAAGACTAATATTGTATTTTCAAGGGTTGAGGTAGGAATTACATTTTTTCTTCTCAAATGAGTCACAAACTCACAAGATAGTGTGTCATACACAAGCTTATTTTAATGCCTGCACCAGACCCTTGATACTGAGGAGGGCATATGGGGAACATATAGCTTATATTTTTCCCCATTCAGGAGTTGTTTACAGACACTAAAGTAAAAGTAGAGTGGGGGTTGTGGTATTGTTCCTACAGCTTGCAGATCCTCAAGAAAACTTGACACTGTCCCATCTAGTCAGGGGAAACTGCCCCTCCATTAGTCAGTCTGCAGGCACAGTAGTGGTGATCTGGATAAGGTTATGTTGCCTCAGACTATAGTGGGATATGGTCATTAGGCACCCTCTTTTACGATGTCAGCTGAGAGTTTTCCTAGGTCTTACTTATTGTAGGTCTGTGAGCAATCTGGAGCTTACCTATACTAGCAACCCAGGGATAGTTTTTAAATACAAAGCTACTGACATATTTAACACTTCACACATAGGATGGATGCCTTAATTCACTGTATTTTATTATAACCAGTTTCATCAGCTTTTTGTTAATCTTTAATAATTTCAGTTATTAATTTTAAGGGACAGTGCAGTGACCAAAGAAAGTAAATCATTTTTACAAAGAGGAGTTTGCACGAAGGATCCCAAGCTCCAGGAAAGGGAATATCTCAGGAAGTCCTTACCCAGATAAAATGTTTTCATTTTAATTTAGTGAATTTATCAATTGTTTCTTTTGGTTTTGAGTGTGTGTGTGTGCTTTTTTTTTTTTCTTTGCATCATTTCAGCTATCGTTCTCTGCTGTTAAAGAAATATATTTTCTTATGTATTCTTTTAATATTTTAAAAGTCTCTTCACATTTTTTTGTATAGTGTTGAAATTGGATTTGGAGAATAGTACAGTTCTATTTTATTTTTTTCATACTGCTAACCAATTGTTGTGACACTGTTTATTGAATATTCCATCTTTTCCCCATTGAATTGAAATTCTATGCTGCCATACACAGAGCTTTCATACATGCACAGACGTATTTCTTGGTTTTCTATTTTATTTCATTGTTCTCTTCATCATCCCTGCACAAATACCATGCTGTAATTTAATTATTCTAGGGATAGGTCTTAGTAGGTTGTAAAATGAATAAATCTACTCTTTTTGTCTCTCCTTCAAAATTTCCTCGGCTGATGTTCGCCCTTTATTTTTTATCCTTTTGTTTCAATTTTTGGAATAGGCAAGTTTAGTGAAAAATCATGTGTTAAAATTTACTGAATTCACATTTACTGTAGTAATTTTTTATTTTGGTTGGGGAAGAAGTGGTTTTTTTTTATTTTTTAAATATCAAATTTATCTATCAATGAACTTTTTCAGGTTGTATAATAAAGGTTTCTACCTTCTCTTTATATGTCTTGCATTTTTTTCCTATTTCTTCACAAACTTTTATATTGCTGTAAATGGGCTTTTAAAATGTTACATTTTTCAAATGATGTTCTGTATAGTAATGTTGCTTTTTATCGTTATGTCTTCTAAGGAACTTTGATAAATTCTTATTAATTTTCATTTACAATTCTTGTAATTATATAATTTTATTTATAATATCTATACAAATAGCATCATTACAATTTCCTTTGTATTATATTTCTATTATCTAATTGAACAGGTTAGGAGCTCTCTTACAGTGCTGAATGCAAATGGTGAGTGTGGCCATTCTTATATTTTTCTTGACTTTAAAGGAACTGTTTCTCATGTTTTGCCATAGTGTACAATGTTTGTGTTAGATCATTTTATGGTAAGTATTAATTTGGGATATATATACTTTCTCAAACTACAGAAGCCCAATTTTTCTTTTCACCATTTTCTTCATAGTGAACATTATATAGAGTTTCCATTGCAATGGTTAGTTTTAGTTTCTAATGGATCAATGATGATGGAACTCATCTATTATCTATTATCTCATTCCGTATTTAATGTGGTCTTTTTTCCCCAATTTACATTGTAGTCAGCATTAAAATACCAGTAAGAAAATTCATGGATTACTTTTTAAAAAAAAATTTGGGTGGGGCACAAGGCAAGATTTGACTTTGAATCCCTCAAAATTTGATAATATTCATCTTATTAAAATTGCCTCAAGTTTCAGAATAATGTCCTTTTCTACTCTTATAAAGCTTGATTTTGACATATTTAAATATAAAATCTTATAATAACTGAAATAGCATGCTCAATTTAATTCCTAGTCTGAATCTGAAGTAAGTAGAAAATACATCTTATAAATAAAAATGCAGGTAAGCAGATATTCACATAATTGAATAGAATTTTAGAACAGTGTGACTTTCTTCACTTATAGTTGAAAAATTAGGGACTATGAAAAGATTTTTCATTTATCTGAGCTCCCACAGACAATTAATGAAGGAAACTTGCATATCTTCTTCTAGCATATAAGTTTAAAAACTTTAAGTCCCTTTGGGACTGTTTTACTATTTTACAGAAAAAATCTCTTGGTTTTCCATCTTGCAGTTTATTTCTTTGATCATCATTGCTTTCTATACCGCTATTTACTCCCATTGGTTGGTGGTCATTGTTGTTATGATTATTATCATTATGATTATGGTTTAATGTTTTACTGAAAATGTGTTATTTTATTGCAACCTTTAACACAACATAAGTGTTCATAAAACATATGTATATTTTAATGAAAAATGCATTGTAAATAACTGTGAAACTAGCATTCAGTTCAAGAAATAGAACAGTGCCATTGTCCTTCTCTGCTTCTATCTGAAATGTTATCCCTTTTCACTGAGCTAGAAACCGTGTAATAATCTAAGCCATGTGATAGTAGATTTGTTTTCTGTTAGAGTTTCACTTCCTATATATGCTTCTATAACCAATATAGTTTTGTCAGATTTTGAACTTTATAGGAAAGGATTAATACTGTACTTGCCCTTTGTACCTTGCTTCTTTTGCTTAAACTTCTGCTTTTAATATTTTGGAATGTATTTCAATTGTTGCATATAGTTGCAAATTGTAAATATCCATCATTCTATGGTGATCTGTTAATGTACTAAAATTTATCTCTATTTAATGAATGTTTAGGTTATTTCAAGCTTAAGGTCATGCAAATAAAGAACATTTTTGTGCATGTGCACAGTTTTTCACTTAGATATCCTATATATATTCTGTTAGATTTACACTCACTTATTAATTCCAGGAGTTTTTTTTTGGCCAGTTCTCCAGAATCTTCTATGTAGAGGATTATATTGTTTGCAAACAGTTTTATTTCTTCCTTCCCAATCTGTATAATTTTTATTTCCTTTTCATGTCTTATTGTGTTAGAAATATTAGGATTTCTAGTATGATGTTGTATATAGTGGTGAAAGGGAACATTCTTGCATTGTTCCCAATTTAGAGGGAAAACATCCAGTTTCACGTCCTTAAGTATGATATTAGCTGTATGCATTTTGTACATGTTTATTACCAAGTTGAGGAAGTTTTCTGTTATTATTAATTGTTTGAGAATTTTTATCATGAAAGGGTGTTCGATTTTGCCAAAAGTTTGTGTTTTTTTTCTGCATCAATTTGATACATACTTTATTTCTTTATTAGCTTATTGATGTTATGGGACACTGATTTTCTTTTTTTTTAAGTTTTTAAAATTGTTATTTATTTTGAGAGAAAAAGAAAGAGCAAGCAGGGAGGGGCAGAGAGAGAGGAGAGAGTGAAAATGCCAAACAGACGCTGTATTGTCCGTGCAGAGCCCAATGCAGGGCTCGAACTCACGAATCGTGAGATCATGAGCTGAGCTGGAAGATGCTTAACCGACTGAGCCACCCAGGTGCCCTGGAACACTAATTTTTAATTTTTGAAATAGCCTTGTATGCCCAGAATAATTCTCATTTGTTTATTATAAATTGTTTTAAGTGTTGCATTTGGTTTGCTAATGTTTTAAATATTCTGACATTTATGTTAAAGAGAAATATTGGTCTGTAGTTTTCCATTCTTGCAGTGTTTATCTGGTTTTGGTATTAGACTAATACTGGCCACACAGAATCAGTTAAGGAGTGTTACTTCTGCTTCTTTTTCATGGAGGAATTTGTATAGAATCAATATCATGTCCCCTTAAATGTTTGGTAGAATTCACCAACGAGACAGTTGGGTAAGTGCTTTCTTTTTTAGAAAATTGTTGATTGTTGATTCAGTATCATTAAGAAATAGAGAGTATCCCCTTATTATTCTTTTATTGTCCGTTGAAACAGTGGTGATGACCCTCTTATTTCTGTTATTAGTAATTTGTATCATCTGTTTTGTGTGTATGTTTTTGTTTTTGTATTTATTTATTTATTTGAGAGAGAGAGAGCTAGACAAAGCATGAGCAGGGGAGGGACAGAAAGAGAGGGAGTATTTGTTAAGCATTTTTTAAATTGAATTGGACAATCTTTGTCTTTTACTTTGAGTATTTACACCATTTATGTTTAAAATAATTGTTGGAATAGTTGTATTAATTTTTACAATGTTCTAATTTTTTATATTCATTGTACTTGTTCTTTTCAATTTATTAGCTGCTTTAATTTTTCTGCCTTTTCTGTTTTAACTGAACATTTTATATTATTTCATTTTCTCTCTTCTCTTAGTGTATTAATGATACTTTTGTTTAAAAGATTTTTTAAGGTGGTTTACCTAGCATTTGAAATATACATTTACTTCAAATTTAGTCCACTTTTAAATAGCACTATACTAGTTCACAACTATATGCATACCAGAGCATTCCCAATTTCTTTTTCCTATCCCTTGAAATATTTTTTTAAAATTTTTTAATGTTTATTTATTTGAGAGAGAGAGAGAGAGAGAGAGAGGGAGTGAGCTAGATAAAGCATAAGCGGGGGAAGGGCAGAAAGAGAGGGAGTATGTCACAGAGTCTGAAGCAGGCTCCAGGCTCTGAGACACCATCATGGAGCCTGACGTGGAGCTCAAACTCACAAACTGTTAGATCATGACCTGAACCGAAGTCTGACACTTAACCGAACTGAGCCACTCAGGTGCCCCTGTCCCTTAAAATATTGTTGACATTCATGTTACATAACTATATGTTATATTCAGGTAAAACATTTTTATGATTATGCTTTTGAAAAAAGTTATCTTTTAAATCAATTAATGAGGAAAGTACTTTTTTTTTCCTTTTCTGATGCTCTTCTTTTTTGTGTGTTGATTTAAGTTCCTGGCTTATGTTATTTTTTTCTCCCTAAAGAACTTCTTTTAATACTTATTGCAGAGCCTGTCTGTTTGTGATGAATTCAATCTTTTTTTTTTTTTTTTTTTTTTTTTTTGTCAGAGTAAATCTTTTTTTCCCCTTTACTTTTGAAGGCAAATGTTGCTGGATACACAATTCTACATTGGTTTATTTTTATTTACTTTTTATTTTTAAAATTTTTTTCAATGTTTATTTATTTCTGAGAGACACAGAGACATAGAGAATGAGGAGGGGAGGGGCAGAGAGAGAGGGAGACACAGAATCCAAAGCAAGCTCCAGGCTCTGAGCCATCAGCACAGAGCCTGATGCAGGGCTTGAACTCATGAATGGTGAGATCATGACCTGAGCCGAAGTCAGACATTTAACTGACCGAGCCACCCAGGTGTCCCTATATTTATTTATTTTTTAGTACTTTATGTATTTTACTCCACTTTCTTGTTATATGGTTTCTGATGAGAACCCTACTATAATTCTCACAATTATTCTTCTATAAGTAAGGTTTCTTTACCCTTTTGGTTTCTTTCAAGATTTAACCCTTTATCTTTGGTTTACTTCAGTTTGAAGATGATATGCCTAAGTAAATTTTGTTTGTTTGTTTTTCTTTCAATATTTTTTCTGTGTGATGTTCTCTTACATACCTGGATCTATAGTTGGCTGTTTTTTTTTAATAGTAGTAAAGTTTTGATCATTATTAGTTCACATATTTCTTCTTCTCCACTATCTGTTTCTTCTTCCTTTGATATTCCAATTGCTTGTGTTTCCCCTTTGAAGTTTTCCCACAGTTCTTGGATGTACTGTTTTTTCCCCACTTGTATTTTAGTCTGAATAGTTCCTATAGACCTATCTTTAAGCTTATTCATTCTTTCCTTGGCTAAGTCTCATCTACTGATGAATGCATTAAAGGTATTAATTGTGCTAGTGTACTTTTATTTCTATCATTATTTTTTTATTTTCTTAGAGTTGCCATTTCTCTGCTTATATTATCCATCTATTCTTGCATGTTGTCTACTTTTCCTTTTATAGCTTTTAATGAATTAATCATAGTTATTTTAAATTTTCTCTCTGATAACTATAATATCTGAGTCATATCTAAGTCTTGTTCTGATGCTTGCTTTTTCTCTTCAGTCTGTGCTTTTCTTGCTTTTTTCATACCTTGCTATTTTTTTTAATTGTATTAAACATCAGACATTTTGTACTGGATGAAAGGAATTGAAGTAAATAGACCTTCAATCTGAAGATTTATATTCATCTGGCTAGAGATGCACAGTTTTTAGTATGTACTGTAGTGTAAGTGCCAGAGTCTTTAAATTCTTCTAGGGCCTTTGTTTTTGTCTCCCCTCATACCTGTGGGCTTCTCTTAGTAATCCTTGGAAAAAGTCTCTGTCTTGCAGCTAGCTAACCAACTCTCAGTGTATTGGAACTCTGTTTTGGTGGTAGCAAGTGCAAAAAGAGAAATTGGCTATAATATTATGATTTAGTCTGTCTTTAGCTGAGGTGTGACTCTTGACTGTGCTTCACAAGTGTTTGTATGGTGTCATAGCTTTTCTCCCTCCTATCAGGTGAGTCAGAAAGGCTAAATGTGGCTGAGGTGGTTGGGGATCATTTTCCAAAGGTTTAGAAGCAGAACAAGGCTGTGGTCAAATCTTTTCCTTTGAAGAATATGCCTTTGTTATGGAGAATGATCAGGATGTACTTAAAAAGGGTTACTTTCCCCTTCCTCCTGGCAGAAGCATAAGGGGATTTTTCTTCTCTTTTCTCTCTGAGTTCATGGTGGATCTATGGAGGTAAAACCCATGAATGTGGGGGGTCTTAAAAGGCTGTGACTTCACTCTTACTCTCATCTTTCAGCTGTGTATCAAAATTACTATTAAATTGTTCCTTACAATTTATGGTTGTAACAGCTTCTGCTCAAGGTAAGTATATATATGTTGGCTGTGTCTTTCTGGCTGTACCTGGTTTTCTGGATTTCATGGTGGCAGTTTTTCTTGTGAATTCAGTTCTCTAATTGGCCTAAGAAAAGTCACTGACGTTTTGTTTGTTCAGCTGTGTTTATCTTATAAGGACTGGAGTGACAACCTCCAAATATGTGGGAGCAGAAACCTTTTCATTTTTTTTAATTTTTTCCCAGCTTTGCTGAGATATAATTGACATATTGTGTTAATTTAAGATGCACAATGTGATAATTTGATACACATATATAATGTGAAATATTTACCACACAATAGAGTCAGTTGTTATATCCTAAAAGACTTCCTTTGGCATTTCCTTTATTGTGGGTAGGTTGATATACCTTGTTTTTGTTTATCTGAAAATGTCTTCATTGTTTTTTATATATAAAGGCCTGCTAACATTTGAATGCCATTTTAGTATTATAACTGAAAGAAATTGACACCTTGTTTATTATGAAATATTACTCTTAATTTCTGTTATTATTTGTTCTGAAATTTATTTTGAATGATATTACTAGAGCCTCTAGCTTTCTTTTGATTAGTATTTACATGATCTATCCTTTCCACCTTTTTGCTGTTATCTGTTTGTATTCTCAGATTTAAAATGGCTTTCTTTTAGAAGACATATTGTTGGTTCTTGTTTTTATATTCAATTTGATAATTTCTGTCTTTTAATTGCAGCATTCATACTATTAACATTTCAAGTGATTAGCAATATGATTGAGTTTTAATTTTCCATTTTTCTGTTTATTTTCTTTCAAAAAGATTTTTTTAATGTTAATTTATTTTTGAGAGAGAGACAGAGCATGATCAGGGGAGGGGCAGAGAGAGAGGGAGACAGAATCTGAAGCAGGCTCCAGGCTCTGAGCTGTCAGCATAGAGCCTGATGCTGGACTCAAACTCAGGAACCAAGAAATCATGCCCTGAGCTGCAGTCGGATGCTTAACCTGCTGACACACCCAGGTGCCCCTTGCTGTTTGTTTTCTATTTGTGTCATATATCTTTGGTTCAAATTTTTCTTCTTTTCCTGCTTTCTTTTAGAATAATTGAGTATTTTTATTATTCCATTTTATTTTACTTATTAGGTTGTATAGTTCTATCTCTTTGTTTTATTTTTTCAGAGTTTGTTCTAGGGTTTATAATATACATCTTTAATGTATCAGAGTTTACCTTTAAATTATACCATATTGCCCATCTACCATCTCACATATATAGTGGTTTGTGCCCATATTTCTACTCTGTCTTTTGTCATTGTTGTCATATTTTACTTCTCCACATAGATAGAACTCTATCTATGTGGAGAAGTAAAATATGACATATATTCTGCATGTGTAAAGTAAAATAAACTCGACAATATAGGATTATTATTTTTAAACATTCAATTTCATTTTAAGGAGATAATGAGAAAAATACTTTCACATTACCCCCATATTTACCATTTACATAACTTCATTCTATCTAGTATCAGTTTCCTTTTATCTCAAGAAAAATTTTTTATATAAGTGCACAAATGATGAATTTGTCAGTTTCCATTTGTTCTAAAAGTATTATTTTAAAGTTATTTTTGTAATGCTAATTTTACATATTTTTTTATTACTTTGAAGATCTCTCCACTCTTTTCTTTCTGAACTCTTTCCTTCCATATTGATTTCTGAAGGAGTGTACTCTCATTTTTAGAATTGTGTTCCTCTGTATGTAATGTCCATGTTTTTCTAGCTGTGTTTTCATCAGTGTTTTGCAGAAAATTGATCAAGTTATGCCTTGGTGTAGTTTTTTTAGATTTCTTCTGTTTGGTGTTTGTCGAGCATCTTCCATATGTCAGTTTATTTGTTGTTTTTTATTTTTAATTTTTTTCATGTTTATTTATTTTTGAAAGAGAGAGACAGAGCGCAAGCAGGGGAGGGGCAGAGAGAGAGGGAGACACAGAATCTGAAGCAGGCTCCAGGCTCTGAACTGGCAGCACAGAGCGCAACGTGGGGCTTTAACCCATGACCTGAGCCGAAGTTGGATGCTCAACCGACTGAGCCACCCAGGCACCCCATTTGTTTTTTAAAATAATCTTTGGAAATAGGTCAGCCATAGTTTTGTCAAATTTCTTTCTTGCTCAGGAACTTTCCTAGGATTCCAACCTCAAATATGTTAGCTTGCATGGTAGTCTCACAGGTCACTGATGATCTGAACTTTATTTTTTTTTTCATTTTTGTTTTTGTTTATCTTATTGTTTCTGTTGTTAGAATTTTTCTCCATGTGCTCTATTTTGTATAGCTTTCATTACTAGTGTCTTCACATACACTCCAAATTTCTTCTACGGTGTCTAATCTGCCAAAAATATCATCTTCTGTTGTTTTTCTTTTAATATTTTTATTATTTATTTTTGAGAGAGAAAGAGAGACAGCACAAGCAGGGGAGGGGCAGAGAGAGAGGGAGACACAAAATCTGAAGTAGGCTCCAGGCTCTGAGCTGTCAACACAGAGCCCGACCTGGGGCTTGAACTCACGAACCCGTGAGATCATGATCTAAGCTGAAGTCAGACAACCGACTGAGCCACCGGGCGCCCCTGTTGTTGTTTTTGTTTTGATACTGTATTTTTCATATTTAAAAGTTCCCCACGATCTGTTTTGTATATCTTCCATTTGTCTTCTCATCATTTTTTTCCTCTACCTTTTTGAGCATATGGAACATCTTTATTGTAACTGTTTTAATGGCTTTGCTATTTTCATCATGTCTTTTGTTTGTACATCTTTTTCTATTGATTGAGTGTTCCTGGTTTAGGGTTATATTTTCTTGTTTCCTTGCATTCCTGATATTTTTTTTCATGGAAGCCAGATACAATAAACTGTATGTTGTTGTTTGCTGGATTCAATGCGATCCTTTGTACAAAACTGTTGTATCATATTTTTATACTTTTTCTAGTTGTTCAAAAGGTTAAAGGTGTATTAGTCCCATTTACTTCGTCATAGCTGGAGGTAGAAATCTCTATTTTTACCTTAATTTTTGATGTAAAACTTACTAGGCATAGTATTTTAAGTTTGTGGATGTTTTGTTTCATTTCATTGTTTTCTCATTGTTATTTTTTTGTTTTTCTTTGAAGAGAAAACTTACATTTTCTCTTACTGGTGTTTAGATGTTCTCCCTGTGTTTGTTTTATGTATTTTTTTTTATGATGCAATGAAGTGAGGGTTATGGACTGAATGTCTTCTCCCCAAAATTTACATGTTGAATCCCTAACCCCAAGTGTGATGGTATTTGGAGATGAGTCCTTTGGAAAGGAATTAGGTTTACATGAGGTCATGAGGGTAGTGTTCTCATGATGGGATGGGATTAAGGACTTTATATGAAGAGACAACAGATACAGAAATTTTGCTCACTCTGAGACTGGCAAGCCAGGAGATACTCCACCAGACCATGAAGGCAGTCTCATCTTAGACTTCCAGCCTCCAGAACTCTGAGAAAATAAATTTCCATTGCTTAAGGCACAAAGTCTTTGGTGTCTTGTTATGGCAGCCTGAGCAAATTAAGACAGTGAGTTATACTTTTTTTTTTTAATTTATGATACTAGGGTTCATAGGTTTTCTTGAATCTCTTGATACTTTTTATCATATTTAAGAAATATTGCTCTTGTATCCTTGAATATTGCTTCTTCTCTGTTGTCTGGAAGACAGTTATTCTGGGACTCCAGTTACATGATGGTGTATCTGGTCACCATGTTCCATATAGCTCTTATTTTTTTTTAATGTCTATTTATTTTTGACAGAGAGACAGAGATAGCGTGTGAGTGAGGGAGAGACAGAGTGAGAGGGAGACACAGAATCTGAAGCAAGCATCAGGTTCTGAGCTGTAAGCACAGAGTCCAGTGAGGGTGTGGGGCTTCAACTCACGAACCGCAAGATTATGACCAGAGCCGAAGTCAGGCACTTAACCGACTGAGCCACCCAGGTGCCTCTGGCTCATATTTTTCTTTTCTGGATTCCTAGTCATCATTCCTCTTAATATTTAATCCAGATATTTTCTTCCAATTTAGTTTTCCAAATTTTTGGTTTTTCTTTCAAAATGTTTAATCTCCATCTATTGAGTTTTAAATTTTGGTTCTAGAATTTATGTTTGAAGTTTTTAGTAAGTTCTAGTTTTCTTGCATAATCCTAAATTTTTTCACTTAACTTCTAGTTCATAGTAAGTAAATTTATTCAGTGACCTGTGAACTGTTTGTGTATTTTCTCTTTTAAGGGTGTGAGTATTGGTTTTGTTAATATTTTTTTTCTTGTTTTTTTTTTTCCTATTCAATTAATTTCAGTGTCTGGCAACTGATGAGCTTTATATCTTTTGTAATTGTGTCTTTTACTTTTTTCTGTGCAAATATTGCCTTCTTATTTGGCTGCTTATTTTTTTTAAATTTGCTCCAATTATTGGATATGAAAAATTCTGAAAATAATTTGAGTGTGTAGATGATATCTCAGTAGATGAAATCACATGCAGGATGTACTTTTGCTAGAAAATCCAAGTAAAGTGAGGGATGTTCACTACATTCCAATTAAGGTTTGGCATTAGTCCTTCTGAGGACCATTGTATTTGTAGTTTGTAGCTTGCACTTGTTCTTAGATGAAGCCCTGCCCTTGTGTGTAGATGAAACTCTTCTTCATTCCGGTTAAAATTCTTGGATGTTTAACTACAGCCATTCATTCCCACTTGGAAATCCCTAGCTGGTGGTTTTTTTTTTTTTTTTTTTTTTTTTTTTTTGCTTCAAGCACTGGAACTCTCTAAAGTTATGGTCAGCATTGTGTCACAGTCTTCTATTTCACTATAGAATCAGAAATTTCCTTTAGGATTATAGTGACCCAGCTGTTTGATTCACTTTGGGGGCACAGTGAAGAACTTTGCATTTCATCTGGATCTTTTCACAAACTTTCACTACCTTGATCACTGTAAGCAGATATACACATAGACACACCCACTTTTTTTCTAGAGAGTTAGTTCATATCAAGGTAGTCATTGTCAAAATGAGAATTCACAGTAGAGTTTTACATTTTGATATGGCATCTAGAATATTCACTGAGCTTTCCTTTTTATTTAAATAATAAATATCTGGGAGTGCCTGGGTGGCTTAGTTGGTTGGGCGTCCGACTTCGGCTGGGTCATGGTCTCGCGGCTTGAGGGTTCAAGCCCAGCTTCGGACTCTGTGCTGACAGTTCAGAGCCTGGAGCCTACTTCTGATTCTGTGTCTCCCTCTCTCTGTGTCTTTCCCAACTCACACTCTCTCTGTCTCTCTCTCTCTCTCTCAAGAATAAACATTAAAAAAAATTTTTTTTAAATAATGTATCTGTAGATTTTATGTATTTTCTACTCCCAAGTATACTAAAATTTATGGACAATGACAGCTTTGTTTTGTCCTCTACAATTCTTATTTATTCTTTTTTTTCTTATCTTACTCTGATAGATAAGTATCTAGTAAAATTTTGAATAGAATTGGTAATAGAAAACATCATTGTTCTTTATTTTAAAAAACACATTAAACATTTCACTGTAAATATTATGTGTGCTGTTCTCTAATCTTGATCTGCCAATAATATTTTTAACCTTAATAATTAGTGTACATCATCCATCATTTTTTTTCAACATCTGCTAAGATCACTTCATGATTTCATAATGTCTAAATAGCTTTACATTCCTGGGATAAAACTCTATTGGCCATGGTATGTGATCCTTTTTATGTTTTATTGAATCTGATTTACTAATATTTTTCTTGAGATATTTACATCTGTGTTTATGAGTGAGATTTTCCTATAAACATCTTTTATCATATGCTTAATGTAATGTTATTTCATAAAACGCTTTGGGGTAATATCCCTTCCTTTTATATTCTCTGAAAGTGTTGGTATAGGATTAGAGTTATTTCTTTTTATTTTTTTTTTTCAACGTTTTTTTTTTTTTTTTTTAATTTATTTTTGGGACAGAGAGAGACAGAGCATGAACGGGGGAGGGGCAGAGAGAGAGGGAGACACAGAATCGGAAACAGGCTCCAGGCTCCGAGCCATCAGCCCAGAGCCTGACGCGGGGCTCGAACTCACGGACCGCGAGATCGTGACCTGGCTGAAGTCGGACGCTTAACCGACTGCGCCACCCAGGCGCCCCTAGAGTTATTTCTTTTTAAAAGCTGGGTAGAATTTAACATTATTATGATATCTAAGCCTGGAATTCTCATTGTGCGAAGATTTGGAATTACAGCTTTCACTTCTTTAGTGATTATAAGAATATTCAGGTTTTTCATTTCCATTTAAATTAGTTTTGAAATATATATTTTTTTCTAGGAGCTAATACATTTAAGTTAAACTAAAAATTTTATTCTTTATGTATGTGTGATATACTTTTATTATTTTTATGTCTGCATCTTCAGTAGTATTATTTTCTTTTTTCTTCCTGGTCTTGGGTATTTGCACTTCTGTATTTTCATTTTTAATTTTACCAGTGAACTGTGAACTGTTTGTGTATTTTGTCTTTTAAAGTTTAACTATTGGTTTTGTTGATATTTTCTCTGGTATGCGTGCTTTCTATTCAACTAATTTCAGCTTTCATCACAATTATTTTCTTCCTGCTACTCCTCATGATTTGTTTTGAGGAATTTTTTCTAACTACTGAAGTTGGATTATTTTATTTTATTTTTGCTAATTAATTTTCAACCTTAGTTCCTAAGTAGTATGTAAATATAAGGCCAACCTTTCATTAATTTGTTTTAAGTACTAATTTAGTTGGAACACATTGTTGATGTATAGTATTTTCACCAACATTCAGTTCAATATATTTTCTTATTTACATTTTGTTTTGTAAATGGATTATTTAGGGACATTTCTTATCTTGTAACAGTTACAACTGATTTAAAGTTTCATTAATTTTGGTCAAGAACCATAGTCTTTCTGATTCTAGATTAAAATGTGTTGAGACTTTATCTTGTGGACTAATATATAGTCAAAGTTTTAAATGATCCATGAATGCATGATATAACTATTTTATTATTGTTGGGTGTTATGTACATTACATATATTCATTGGATTCACCTGTTCACTATTTGATCAAATCTATATACATTTTGTGTTTTCCTTTATATTCTGTCAACAAAGATATATTAAAATCCACAGATACTGTTTTGTTTTTAGTTATCTCTCCACATAAATTGGCAAAGTTTTGCTCTCTGTATGAGAGCCTCTGTTGAGGCTATGCTCTTTGGTGTAAATAGATTTAAAGTGTTTTGGCCTCCAGGTGAATTAAAATTTTTAACTTTATGAGCCAACTTATTACCTGTATTATGTTTTTGCCTTAAAGCAATCTTTTGATTACCTATTTTTAAAATGTCTTTTAGAAATCATTTTAACTTTATTGAGATTATAGTTTAGATGTTCAGTAGGCCACTGCTTATAAAATACCTCAAGAATAATTTGGAGATAAAGTGATAACAGATCTGTCATGATAATTTTCTCTAGAAATGTAGATGATCACGTGTGATTATCTACCTGTCTCATGAGCATAACGGATTTCTCTGCCTGTAAGGAGTGACCAGTCATCTTCAATAATAAAGTGATATCAACTGGTTATAATAGGTAATAATGATTAAACTATGCATATGGTGTGTTGTCATTTGAGATCAACATTTGTTTCACTTAATTTTTTCCCAAATATTTACTCAATTCTGATATGGGTCATAAAAATTTTTAAGACTAATTGATACTTAGATTGGTACTTTTTGCCACAATCATTTCATTTTAAAAATATTTCCTATCAACAGTGTCATTGAATATCTGTCTTGGTTTATTACTGATAAAAGTGCCTTTGGCAATTCTGTCTTTCCATTACGAGGTTTATTACATCCCAATTTTCAGGTCATATTGCTGAAAGAGAGGAGATATCCATCCTTTATTAGAGGATGGAGTTGACCATTCTTTATTCAAAGGTGAGGCTATCCTGAAAATTTATTTATGGTAGATAAGGCTTCTGAGTATCACTCATTAATAAATGATTACTGCTGTGTCTAGAACTTAAGATATCATAAAAAGTATGCCAATTCCTTAACTTTGGTTATCAAAATGGTAGGACAACAATTAAGCTTTTGCAGCAAGTATGATATATGTAAATGCATTCAAAAATTTATGTAAAGCATTATCAAACACACAGGTTTGATATGAGTCAGACTTTCCTCCATTCTCTAGGATATACAAAAATCCCATGCTTAATAATGAATATATATTTAATTTTGAAATAGCTTTCTTCTGAGAAAATTTTATAATACTATAAATTTTGTAATATGATTTTACTAGAAAAGACCACATTATTTGCCCACATAATGGTGCATTTTTTTGTTGTCTCTAATGCTTGAATATTTATTCAAAAGATCCGATGGGTTTCGACACAAGACCCCTGGCTTCACGTAGGGTGACATTAAAATCCATTGACCAAATTGGAGCATTTTTAGCTGGACAAATGTTAACCCAATCAGTATTCTGAGGCAATGGGTATCAACTGGGACTCACCCAAACATAACCATAATATGCAGTCACCCTACTCCTAAGGTATAGATTAGAACTAGATGATCATAGCGTCCAAGGATGATCCTGCCAATGAGAAATGTGGATCGAGCACAAAGAAGGTTGGTGACTCATTACTTTCTAACCAGAGATTTTTGCTATCAATTGTTTATTTATTTATTTTTATATAATATCCATCCGAATGTCCCAAATGCTTCTCAACTACATGATATCTGTAATTGAATTTATCTTTGAAAATCTACTGCCTTTGTATTCCTTTGCCACAGCCAGATACAGGAGAGTTATTATGGATTTCTTTTGTCACCTACTTCTATCATTAATCTGTCACCAACTTTATTGATTTTACTCATTGTTCTCACTTTCACTGCTTTGGCTCTGTCATATCAAGTCTCATATTTATAAATATGGCCCTCTCCGGAATGGCATTCTTGTCTGTGGTCTATCCCTGTAACTGTGTTACCAGAGTTTTATTCCTAACATGACTATTCAAGTCATGACCCATGTGAGAAGAATATAATCACTTCCTAGAGATTTCAGGAAATTTCAAACTCTCTATGCCAGGAGCTGCAGTTTACTCATAACTCTACTTCATTCATGCCCCGTCTCTGACCATTTCTCTTTCTTGTGTATTTGCTTTGTTTGATAATACTAGGGTCTTCAAAATTCCTGCCTATCATATGATATTTCAATAGAAGACTGATGTAATTTTCTAAGAATGTAATTTTGTCTGATTGTAATAGTTAAGTGTGATTACTGTAAAAATGCATAAAAATATGAGGAAAATATAAATAATTCATAGACATTACTCAGATATTATAACTGTTAAAATGTTTAGTGAATGTCCAATATTCTATATTTTTATAAGTTTATGGATTTGAATACATATGGTAGGTAAATAAGTAAATTTATTGAAATTGTATTTTATGTAGAGTTTCAGATTTTTATCATGAATTAATCTGGCTTATGAGCATTTCCTCTACATTATTTAATATTCTTCAAAAAAAGCTTTTAAAAAGGCTGAGTAATATTTTCTTTGTGCATACCTTAGGAAATTTAACCTTTGCTATACTTTGAATATTTTAATATATCACATCTAATTTTGTTTGCATCTCTATTTAATTAGAGAGTAATTAAGGATCATTTTACTAGATGTTATTATATCAGTATATATTCTACAATACTATATATCATAGAGTTCCACATGACCCTCTCTGGAATATTGCCCTAGTTAATAGCCTCATAAGCATCTGACTGCTGTATTTCTTGCTTTAAATATGTTCACTAAACAGACACTTCCAAATATTTTTCAATTAGGTATAGAAGATAATAATTTCTTAGTATTTTTCTATGCCATAATCATTAAAGATTTTGAGTGTAATTCTAATATTTTACTATTTTTTGTTTCATTTATTTCCTTATTAAAAAAATAATTTTCCTTAAATTCATTACTAAGAGAGCCTTTCCTTGTGTAATTGTTGTAAATATTTTCCTAATTATTTACCAATTTTTTTTTCTGGTGGTTTTTAATGTACTGAATTTCAAATATGTATTAAATCAAATGTGTCAAATTTTTGGTAAGTTTAGATACGTTATGCATGGAAATTTCTTATTTTTCATGAGGTTAATAAACCGTGTTTCCTTATAGATTTTTATGGGTTTTTAAAATATTTTTTTAATATTACTTATTTTGAGAGAGAGAGATAACACCAGCAAGGGAGGAGCAGAGAGAGAGAGGAAGAGAGACAGAATCCCAAGCAGGTTCTGCACTATCAGCACAGAGCCTGATGCAGGGCTTGAACCCACGGACTGTGACCTGAGCCAAAATCAAGAGTCTGATGCTTAACCAACTGAGGCACCCAGGTGCCCCTAGATTTTTATGGTTTTTAAAATATTTATCTATTTGGCCAGGTGCTATGAAATATGATAACCAGCTGGATTATTTTCTCAGGATTTAAACAGATTTTTCAGTGCCATTTATTAGTGAATATTAACACCTCTCTGTTTTGTGATGATTTAAAAATTTTGTATTCAGGTTTCATCATTGCAATATATTTTTATTTATTAACTGGTTGGTGCTTTTGATAGCATTGTTCAATTTTAAGTTTGTATAAACTGCTAGTATTTTTTTAAGTTTATTTTGATAAAAAGAGAGGGGGGGAGAGAGAGAGAGAGAGAGAGAGAGAGGAGGGGGAGGGGCAGAGATAGAGGAGAGAGAATCTAAAGCAGGCTCTACACTGTCAGCACAGAACCCAAAGAAGGGCTCGATCCCACAAACTGTGAGATCATGACCTGAGCCAAAACCAAGAATTGGTAGCTTAACCAACCGAGCCATCCAGGTGCCCCAACTTGCTAGTATTTTTTAATATCCTATTGGAAAAGTGTTGTCATTATTTTTCTTCTCGTTTTTCTTTTCCTTTCTTCTCTTCTCTTCTCTTCTCTTCTCTTCTCTTCTCTTCTCTTCTCTTCTCGTTTCCTTTCCTTTCCTTTCCTTTCCTTTCCTTTCCTTTCCTTTCCTTTCCTTTTATTTTCGTAATAGTTTCTTATCTAAGCGGGACTCAGGGTGCCTGCTTGGGATTCTCTCTCCTCTCTCTGCCTGTCCTCTGCTTGCTCTCTCTCTCTCAAAAAAAAAAATTAAATGAGAATCTTTATACTTCTCTACTTAGAATTTGTTAAATTTCCCTCCAATGCAAAGTTTTGGATTTTACAATGTAAGTGACTATATGTAAATTATAAAAATTACCTATCTATCATCTTTGAGAAAACTGACATCCCAAGGTATTCATTTGTCCCACTCAAATTTTCTTCATTTTATAGTTTAAATATTTCTTATAAGAAATCTATACTTCAGCTGATATACCATACACCTGTCACTGGTCAGTTTTAAAATTTACTATGTTTACATTTTTTGTTTTTTAAGACTTCTTGCTTTTCCTGATCTTCTTAAATGTATTTTAATTTTTCTTTCATTGTTTAGGTTTTCACATCTTCATTTCTGATAATCGACATTTTTCACAAATGATTTCTTATCTATGTCCTGCTTCATCCCAGACTTTCTGCTTGCCCTCTAAGCCTGCTGCAAAGTGTTATACTGGGACCTCCCTTACTTGCTCATCTGGTTGGAACAATGGATCAGCTTGTTCCTTGGACCATAGATTTTACTCTTTCTTGCTTTACTCACTTTATTGCAGCCATTTTCAAATGCTTCCTGGGAAAGTTTTTAGCGAGGAAATCTTGGTGAGTTCCATGTCTGCAAACATTCCTCCTTAATTTGTAGGTTGGCTCTAAGGCAATGTTCCACTTCTTGCTTGCGCTGATGTTGCTGATTAGAAGCCAACACTGATGTGGCATGTCTTCATTTTTCCTTCTCTAGAAACTTTAAGAACTGCTTAATTTATTCATTCAGAAAATAACTAGTTACTAGGTGCTATGTTCCATTTTGTGTACTCAAGATAGGGTAGTGAGAAAATTCAACAAATTCCTGTTGTCACGTAGTTTACCCTAGAGCTGGGAGAGAAAGACTAGCAAATTCCTAATGAACAGTGCTAGGGATATAGCTTTTGACATGCTTGTGTTTGGCATTTAGCAGGCCCTTTCAACTAGAAATTTTTTAACCTTAAGCAATAGGAATTCTCTTGCCTAAATGTTGAATGATTTAATTCACTAGTTTCTCTTTCCTGAAACTTTTCGTTAGAGGGTAAACTTCTCTGTTAAATTTCTATCACTTTTGCACCTATTACCATATTGTCTGCATTTTGTTTTGTCCAAACATTTGGGTATGTTCATTGATTATATCATATAATCCTATTGATTTTCATTTGAACATATTGTATGCATTCATTATTGTCTCTTACTGTTCACTTATAATGCTATCATACTGATTTTTATACACGTAACATTTATTTTAATCTTTTGGAGGCTACTAATTGAGGATTTCTTTGACATGTGGCCCTTTTTCATTATAGTTACCTTCTATTCCTTTTTTGTCTGGTGTTTATTTTAGCTTGCTTTCTGATTTTCCTTGGATGATCTGGAAAACTTAGTTGTATGTTCAGATTTTAAAATGAAGTATAATTCCAGTTGGGAGCATTGCTCATGATCCAAGCTTATTGACTAGTGAACTTAGCTTGAGGGTAAGTAGATAGATTGCTCGCTATGGCCCTGGGTAAAGAGACCACTAAATATCAGAATATGAACATCTTTGCTGTAGAGTACAAATAACCAAAAAACTCTTCTAATCCTTATAGAGTTAATTATCTTCATTTTAGGAAAACTCTTACCATTTTTTTTGCCTGGAGAGTTGCAGAGTGGATTCCTTCCAGGCACAGCAGTGTGTGTGTGTGTGTGTGTGTGTGTGTGTTTGCTAGGGTAAGAGGACAACATTACTGAACCAAGGAAGAATTCACAATTATTGCCTTTGTTTTCTACTCTATATTTCATTGTCCATTGCACCTAGCATTTCCTGGTATAACTTCTTTTGGAGTGGTTCTGAAGGGCTGCTTGCTTCTGTCTTCATTTATTAGAATCCCTCCCTTCTACCTGGGTTCATAGATGTTACATCTCTTTCATCTACATTTTTTTCCCTGCTATATTTGTTAAAACATGTTTTCTGCTCATGGTTTCAGACTTTAAACATGTTTTCCTCCTCATTGTAAATACATTTCTTTTAAAATCAATTTACTATCAATTTTATGATAAGACACTTGAGGAAGTAAATGCATATGGTTAGTGTTAGTCTCTTCCTGGATTTGGAAGTTGGGAAAGTGTGGCTCTTGCTGCTCTTGGCATTGTCATTTTACAATTTTTTAAGTGATGGCTGGTGTTTGTGCCCTACACATACATCTTTTTTAAAACATAATTGAAGGAAATGACAATCTCTGGCTATGAATTAGAGTCCATGGAATGGAAAGGAAAGAAATGAAACATTTGCTCATTTTTAATTATTTGTTAGATCCTGGACAAAGTATTGCATTTAACTAACAGCAATCCTGTGATCATGTATTATTGTTACTGGCTACAATTCTCAACGACAATTCCAAAATCTGACACATTAATGGTGTGCCATGTGGCCCATTTAAAATATGAAGTTATATTAGATTCTATAATTATTTTTTTCTGCATCCTTCCATCTCTTCCCAACCAGCTGCCACCAAATTGGAAAGTCCTAACGGGCGGGATTCATTTGTGATTAATATTGTAGTTTCTTGAAATCCTCATTAGAGTTAGGAACAACGAAAAATTTTCAGCAACTGTCCTTAGGTAAAAAGTAGTTAATAATTTAGTATTTTGTCCCCTAGTTGTGGACTTCCTCAAATTTAAGTAACCTGAGACTAGAAGTGAGGAGTTTGCATCTATGTAGACATTATCTAATGTTATACTTTTTTTAAAGAAATGGTACATTCTGGTAATCACTTCTCAGTGTAAATATTTACTAATAATTGAATGAGCATATTTAATAATTAAACAAAAATGTATAAGCAACTTCTCTATGCCCAATACATTAGACAACTAGAGATATAGGCATTCCAAATAATATCAATATCCTTGTTTAGTATGAATTTAACTGTACTCTATATAAAAATGAGATGCAAACTAAAGTCAATAACTCATTAACAATGAGAATAGTATTTTAAAATGTCTAAATATAAAAATAAGTTGTAGAGGAAAACATCTACAATAAATGAAATAAAAAATTAGATGCTGTGTCCCTCCTAATTCGTAAGAGTCCCCTAAGGAAAAGACTGCAGTGTTAATTCAGAGAAAATTGTGGAAAAATCAGTGGTACTGCCAAAAGTGCTCAAGAAAGAGGAGATTTCTCCTTTAAAAAATGTGAATTCTCAATAGAAAGACCCAAAAGAGAAAGAGGAAAATTCAAGCACTTCTTGACTTCTGAGTCAAATATACATATTTGGTATTTAAATACAATGTTTAAACTTTTCAGTAAACTATAGCAAAGTTAATACTGCACTTTTGTATTGATATCTAATGGCATTATGTCTGTATAGCTAACAATATCAGATATCAATATTCAGTAATACACATGTGGGAAGATTGGTAATGGAGCAGGGAAAAAAAACCCTGATTTTGGAATCGAATACAAATTAAATATGGTCTCTGTAAATGCTGAACAAAAGTCTCCAATCACTCAATATCTGCATATGAAAAATGCAAGAGCAATCCCTTAAAAAGTTATTGTGAGGATTAAGAACATGTATGTTTGTAAAGCACTGAATAGATACCTGATTAATGATAGGGATGCAACTAGTGATAGCTAAAACCCTGCAAAGATATTTATGTCTTTTTCTTCATTCTTCCTTCCAAAATCAATATTTATTAAGAATAGTGAACTTCAGTCATCACACCCACCTACAGCTACACACATCTTAAAATACAAGAACCCTTGTTCTTACACTCAAAATGTTCTTTTCCATTATTATTGACAGTCACTTCAGAGTTTTCTGAACTTCAGGTTTTCTGTGCTCCATCAATGGTCTCACTTTTCCAGTTTTCTCCCAAACCCACTTTCTCCTCTACATGATGGGTCCTTGAGGAGCCTAACACTCACAGGGTGTGCTCATCATCCTGGATGTTGGGGCAGCTGAAGCACCATACAGAGTGTGTTTGAGATGGTAAATAGGTTTTATCTCACCGTGCCAACTTTGAATGACTAGTAGTAACTGCATAAATTGCTCTGCTGAGAAGGAGAGAACACTCTAAAACCTTCGGGAGGAAAGCATTTGCCAGAGAGAGGGAGGGAGGGGGGTTGTCTTACCTGAGGTCGTTGACATCCCCACATGTAGTGCTTGCCCTGAAATTATGGTGAAAACAAGGAAGTGGGAGGGACCTTACCCAGAGTGAAGAAGCAGAATGAGAATGGGCTTTAAATCCCCAGAATAGGGAAAGAGGGGGAGTCATGTGGTGAAGAAATGAGATGAGATGAAATGGCATTAAGATGGAAATACTTGAGGACTGATTTTCTGCATCATTCCACCCCTTTTGAACCATCCCTCAGCTGTATTAGATTGCTAATAGTCAGCCTTAACCATAGTAAAATTTAATAGTCTAGCACAACATTTTCTTAGCCTTGAGTTTTCAGGTCCTTAAGTTCTAATTGCAAAATGAGAATCTTTGCTTCCAGGAAGAAAATTTTAGGCTAAAGTCACAGTGAAGATGATATGCACAGGGAGCAATTCTTTTTATCCTTCCTTGCAAGTAACTTTAGTCTCCGAAACATATAATTTTTTGATATATCAGTGTTTACATTGCTTAATCAAGTGTATACAGTGGAAAGATGGTATCTGAGAAGGACCAAGAATTATTTGGCACTGAGATGGGGATAGAAGACAAAAGGAGAGGGACTTGGATATTATTACAGACAAACTTTAACACCACTTAATTTGGGGGGTGTATCATCCTTTCTTGTTTGTGTTCTGGGTATAGAAAATAAATTTTATAACAGTATTTCATTTTCTAGGATGCCTGACTGGCTCAGTTAGGTAGAGCATGTGATTCTGGGCCACATGGTAGAGCATGTGATTCTGGGTCTCAAGGTCATGAGTTTGACCCCACGTTGGGCATGGAGCCTACTTAAATAGATTAAATGTTTTGAAAAAAGTATTTTTATGTCCTACTCAATATAAGTGTGCCTTAGTAGTGGTATCAAGTCAAAGTGACACTTTTAAGTGATACACGCCTTCCCCCAATAATAGAACTGAACAAACAAACAAACAAATAAACAGTACTGGAAAGCAATTAGCAGTTTCCAAACAGCATGGTGTTCTTTGTATGTAAAGAAGTTTATTTAACTAGTTTATTTAACTAGTAAATTAAAACATATATGAATTATCACCAGAACAGACATCTTTCAGTATTTTTCATTGATTTTTTGATAGATAATGAAGACACAGTTTTTAAGTTTTATGTATATTATTTTTCAAAGGTACATTTTATATTTAATGTGTTTGGGTTACAAAAGCTAATTCAACTCATTAAACAGAGGATTTGTATGCATACTTTAATTATGTTTCTGTTTTATAATATCATTTATATAGTGATATGCTGAGAACAGTGCCTGGAACATAGCAAGTTCCCAGAACACATTTGTTAGATGAATGAGTGACTTATTCTCCTCTTTTCTAATTTTTAATTGCCTTATAATCTTCTGAACAGAAATGGACATTAGCTCCAAAAGTAATAAACACTCAGATGGAGGTGTACGTTTCCTTTTTTTAAATGTCAGTTCATTAATTCTAGAAATAATCATTATATTAGCTATTACTTGTGTTAAAATGTCTTTAGGTTGTTAGTGGTGGTAATGATTTTACTGCAGCGGAAGGGAGAAAGAGAGATCAGTGTGAATCAAGGAGTAGATGGAGGGTAACATTGCTAAGATTTGCTACAGAAGAAGGGCAATAAATAGCATCTGTATTTTCAATTTAAATAAAAATTAGATTACAGCACGGTTCTGTGCCTGCTTTATCCCTAAAGCAAGACTCTGGATGTCAGCAAACATCTGAGCCTTTTATATGGGAAGAAATGTTGGCCAGATTGATAATTATGGAAGTGAAAAACATATCAGGAATATTAGATTACATTTTTATTCTTATATATTATAAGCACAGAGTAAAATCTAGAAGAGAAACTGCACCAATTGCACAGGTTTCTATCATGGAAAGTTCTCCTGAGTCTCCTCAGGACATACCCCTGTAAGGCTTTCTTCAACTGTAGGATACAGTGGAGCTGGGATGAAAATACAGGCAAATATAGGGGCTGAGTTGCTTTCTGGTGCACTTTCTCAGGGCACTTTATTTGTTGCACAGCATTACTTCATCTTCAGTTTATGTACCATCAAGATATGTACAAGGACTTTTGGTTTCAGGGAGCTCAAGCAAAAGTTCAGTAGGGTCTTTGAGAGACCATTTGTCTTGAAGCCAGGCCAGATTACGTAGCCAACTAAACTAGGTGTAAAATTGTTGGTTTATATATCCCTGAACAATATAGACAAACTAATCCTGGGTACCAAGTTGAGAGTATCAAACTTTAAAAAGCACATTAAAAGTATTAATTAGCTCATGTTGGCCTCACTGTGCCAAAGTTCAAGACTAGACTTCCAGGAGCCCCAGAGGTAAGCATAGTGATACCCTAATTGAGCTGTAAGTTAACCTTCTACAGCAACATTGCACAGTTAGATAGGTATATACCCAGATCAACATAGGTAACTTGAACACCTCTGGATTTGACTGCCTTTGTTGTGTTCAGCATTCGGTGAATATACACACATGTGCCACCTGTCTGGCTAGATTTTACTGCTTTTTGGTTAGGGAAAACACAAATACATGACATGGCAAAATATACCAGGTAGTCAATTACTATTTTATCGTGTTATTACTACTAAAGTAAGCAGAGATATTCCTAGAAGTATAGCACTTAACATGGACTTTGAGCAACTGAAAGCTTTTTTGTGGTGGTGATAATGGCCAGTAGTCTAAGAATCTTTAAGTAATAAACCAGGGCCAAAACCACATCCTTTGTACTGTAAATGAATCCAGATACTTGGTGGGAAATGGAATTGAGCACAGTATGATTGAGACTTGGCTATGGATTAAGATAGAAGCTGAATTCTGGATTGATTTCTAGCAAAACTGATTTCTAGGAAATCTAATGTCTAGGGAAGCCTTAGTTAAAGACTGAGCTTTGACCACCAGGGTCTGCCTCAGTTAAGCAGATGCCCTCTGCACATGAAGCAAAAGTACCCTTGCCTGTTTGCTGTACACAGACCTGGAGAGTGATTGACGAAGCTGTCCTTGGTGGACTGTTAGCCTGAACAGTTCTTCTTTCATGGAGACGGACTCTTTGCAGTTACAACCACAAAAGCCTGAGAATCTAGACCTTTCCTGAAGCCCCATCACTAAACGATTAAATCAGGAGGCCCAAGCCTGATATCCAGTGTGCTTCTCTAAACAGGCAACTGATCCCCTACCTTCACTACTTGCTCCTCCAACACTGCCCAGAAAAGATTCAGCATCCAAATTGTGTGGCTACTGAACAAATTCAAACCATCTAATAGGTCAAAAAATGATCAATATGAGAAAAAAGAAATAAGATATCTCATATAAGAGGAATGAGTGATACACACATCCAGAATAATTTGCTGATCTTTCTAGGCAGACTCTAAAAATGAAAACATGTCTATAGACTTGATCTTCTACCTATTGAATAAATATGACCTGATTAGATTTGCCGATCAATTAAAGAAATTTTTGGCTCAAAATAACAAGCCTAGTATAACACTGAGGCTATGTATACGTCACTTAGGCACCAAATTAAATAATAAAAATCACTTTGTCCAACATATGTAGTCAAATATTATATGGGCAAAATAATAACTACTGATGATAGGTTATCAGAATTCAGCACCCATATTTAAGCATGGATATCTATTTGTAACTGGAAGAAAATAGGTCTAGAATATCAGCCATTTTAAGAATGTGGAAAATCTGATGAAAATCAATTCAACAAACATTTGCTGAGTCTATAACATGTACTAGGTACTAAAACTAAGGTAAATAGGAACTAAATTATGTTTCAAAAAGATCCTGAGCAGTAGGTATAAAAAAAATTAGGAGGCACAGACCAGCGTATCAGCTGAGGGGATTATGAAGTGTCCTTTAGTATATTTCTAGATTCATTAGTGATCATAAGAGCAGCATGTGATGAAAAACCATAAAAGTGGGAAAAGATTAATAAGGATTTGAATGCCTTGCTCTTAATGAAGGTAGAAATTAGCACGAACAGTATAGACAAGCTTCCCCCATTCCCAGCTTGGCCATGGCCCATGGATGTGGGAATGTAAAGATCAACAACTCAAAATCCAGTGTTCAGGATACTTAAGTGGGATAGAAGTTTCAAACCAAGTTTGTAGATTATAATTGGCCTCCTGTAGTGAAGAACTTTGGACAATTAGAAGTTGGGAGGGTAAAAATAATTTTGAGAGCAATATGTAATTTCTAAAGATCCTATATATCAGCATCACACTGTGGAAGCTGTGTTGTGGCACAAAGCTATATTTCCTGGTCCCTGTGCATTTCAATCTATGATTAAAATGTAGAAATGGACCCATTGTACTCCTTCAAATTATATTTTAGTAGAGATTCAACTATTACTGAAAATGTGTGGCCTTCCCTGTAAGATCTTACGACAAAGTGTGTATCTTTGAACTGTATAATTCTGTGCCTCAAAATGTTAAGTCAAAAGGAAGAAAGGAAGAGAAAGAGAGAAACAGAGCGAATGAAAGAGAGAAGGAAAGCACAAAATATTATTCTGTTGTGGAATATATACTATCTGGGGCAGATTACACAGTGGATAACCTTTTTTTTTCAATATATGAAATTTATTGTCAAGTTGGTTTCCATACAACACCCAGTGCTCATCCCAAAAGGTGCCCTCTTCAATGCCCATCACCTACCCTCCCCTCCCTCCCATCCCCCATCAACCCTCAGTTTGTTCTCAGTTTTTAAGAGTCTCTTATGCTTTGGCTCTCTCCCACTCTAACCTCTTTTTTTTTTCCCTTCCCCTCCTCCATGGGTTTCTGTTAAGTTTCTCAGGATCCACATAAGAGTGCAAACATATGGTATCTGTCTTTTTCTGTATGGCTTGTTTCACTTAGCATCACACTCTCCAGTTCCATCCACGTTGCTACAAAGGGCCATATTTCGTTCTTTCTCATTGCCATACACAGTGGATAATCTTATTACAAGCTAACTGAATATTCCAAACCAATTTGTCATTTAACAGAGATAAAAATCAAATTCCTGCTTACACAAAATACGTGCACTTGTATTAAATTCCTCAGTGGTATGAGAAAAAGAATAGATACCTGATTTAAAACTAAGTTATGAAAAAAAAAAACTAAATTATGAAAACATTGTGATCTGTGAAGGGCTTTTATTACAGGAATTCAGATTATTATATAAAAATTCTTTTTAACTAAGAATTTCTATGGGATTTTTTTTTCCTGAAAAGACTAGCACTTTAAAATTATTATAATTTTAGTTTCTGTATTTCCTGGGAATTGTGAGAATATTAGTTTCTAAAGGATAATCGATACAGAAGGCTTGTACTTTAAGATATTTACTTCTGATTTCTTAATAACTTCTAGAAGTAGGCAAATATTTTATATTCAAACAATGATACACTGATTGCTCCCTATTACATGTACGCAGGCATGCAGAAAACTTGCACCTTTATTTCCGTAACGCCAGCCGCATGCCAAAAGTAGACATAAATAGATACACAAATTAGCCAGGCAAAATCCAAAAAGATCTGTTCTCCTTTCTAGTAGGTACGAGGTATATTTTTAATGATTTGTGCTCTGAAAAAGGTAAACAAACCAAAAGAATATCAAACTGCATTCTCTGTCCTGTCTCACTCAATAGAGAATAGATGTGATCATCTTGAAAGAGATAACCAAGGGGACTTGTTCAAGCATAATTCCCTGAGAGTATTGTTACCATTGCAGAATAATGTTTCATATGTGTGCAAATCGGACACAAAGTATGCAAAGACTGCTCTGTAAATATGTAAACTGGTCTTGTAGGTACTGGACACCTTAATACCTAAACCTGGTTGTGGTGTGGAAAATAGCCCAACTCAAAAGCTAAACAGGATACAGATGGGACCAGCAGAATTGGCTAAGAACAAGAAATAAAGCTTAAAAAAAAAAAACAAAACAAAGGGGTTGAGAGAGAGGAAGAAAAGAATCAGTAAAAGGAAATTTCTGTTGCTATTAGGATTCACTTCAGGAACCAGGAATATACGTGTCTGGGCTTAAAGAACCAATGAGGCAAACTTCTCAAGCAACACAGTTTAATTGGTCCCAGAGGATAAGTCTTCTTGAACCTCTTGGAGAGACCTCCAGAACTATCAGACTATAATTTTTTAAGGTGAACATGTATGAAAGATTTATTTAACTCATTAATGAGGGAACCAGCAGGATAGTAAAACTGGTTCCTATTCTTTGTTTCTTAATAAACCATGCATTATCATGTCTGATGTGGTGGCCTTACTTTGCCTTTCCTTGGAATTATCTTCTCAATTTTCTCAATTTATTGTCTTTGAAGGCATAAGACTCTGCCTCACCTACTCTTATTCAAGATCACTGTGAGTGTACGCATTTTATCAAGTGCATCTACCACATTTTGTAATTGTCATTTACACTACAATTATGGCTGCCATGTCCCTCTTAAGAAAGGCTTCTCTCTACATTCTGTACTACTGTATTTTAAATGATCGTATCTTTAAATTATTGCCTTCTTAGCAGTATTCCACTTAATAAAGATCAGTGTACTTTCAGAAGAGAATGTGTAAGTTAATGTGGTGATGCAACGTTTCATAAAGGCAGTTGTATTGACCAAAATATAGAAAGGTATGAAGACTTGTAGAAACAGAGGAATCACCCTGCAGACTAGAAAAAGGACATACATGGATACCTGTGAACTGAGGAAACCAAGTGGGGGGTGCTAACTGAATAGAGGTGTGTGTTCAAAGTGATGAGAAATAAGACAGGAAAGTTGTTTCTCAGCCTTAGAAATGATTGTATTTACAGTACTGGTCACATATGCAGACATGATTTCAAGCAAGATTCTGGATACTAGGTTATACTGGTCATATAGTTCACCCAAATGTATTTTCAATTCAAAACAGAAACAACTATTACAACAATTTGTAACTGTTTTAACAATTTCATCCCTTTGATTGTGGACATGATTCAGAAAGCCAATGCTTAGAGCATAGTTTCTAATCCATTCTAATTATGACCTCATTAGTCTGGTCCATAAAGGGCTACCCTTTATTTATACTTATACATATATATGCATGTGTGTGTGTGTGTGTGTGTGTGTGTGTGTATAATATACATATATAATATATGTATAATCTTTTTCTACTGGAAAGTGGTAAACATTAATTTAATAATAGTAAGAGTTGAGTTAAATGGAATGGTCGAGAGAGTAGAGAACATAGTCCTTGCCCTAAAATAGCTTGAAATGAAGTTGGGGAAAATAACAAATGCACATAAGGACCCTATATACAGATAATTATAGAACTCATCTAAATGATACATTTTATGTGCAGATGAAAAGCATTAAAGAAAGTCAGAGGTAGGAAAATTAATCTGTAGAGATCCAAGTAGCCAGGAAATACAATTCTACAATGAACCAGGTACTGAACTTCAGATTTGCCTGCATCACAAAATAAATCCCTCAACAATCTCAGAATTCTAATTACTCCTGTTTCTTAGATGATGAAATTGACACTCAAATCATTAGCTCTGTCAATATAACTCAAATAGTATACAACAGAAAAACCAAAATGTGGACTTTTTGACTCTATATTCCAAGTGGCCCTACCTTGCCTATGTTTTAAAACTCTTCATAACTTAAAAACTATTTGAAGGTGATGGGTTTTTTTGTTTGTTTGGTTTGGTTTGGTTTGGTTTTATCTCACATATACAGTAGGAATGAAATTTAGCAGAGGGAAGGCAACAAAGGACATTAAGACAATCTGAAGGTGATATCTGAATCATAGATCTTTCTGTCTGACAAGAGAGAAATCAGTGCTATGGTCTCCTAGGTTTGGGGAGGTTTTGTTTGTTTGTTTGTTTAATCTAGCCTGTAATTTAGTCTTCCAAATAATCCAGGAGGAAGGGAAGAGTCTCACCTTCCATCTCCAGATTAGAAGCTGGACCACTTTCAGTCCTAAATGTCACCTCACATTAAATTTTAATGGTGGATCAAACAGTTCTTTTAATAAAGACATAACAAGACAGTACAGAGTTGAGAGACCTGAGTTTAATCTCCTTAACCTTTGCTGTGCTCTTTCCAGGTCTCCCAGTTAAGGGTGTACCCCATCTGGTATTCATCTCACTCCTGAGTGCACAGATCACAGGTCACTTGACACGAGGTTCCTTCTTGTGTCTTGCAAAGGCAGTTGCCTTAGGTGGGCTTTGAGGGAAGTAAGTAAACACTATTCAAGAACTTGATTTATTCTTTTGGTCTTTGTAACAACCCCAAAAGGGCGAGTTTTATTATTATCATCTCATTTTATAAATGAGAAAATGTTACAGAATTCTTAATCATTATGCAATACTTCTTGCCTCTTATCACCATATTCTAACTCTTAACTCTTAGATCATCTAATGTGGTTCCTCAGTTCCAGCATATGGAATAGTGAACTCTGGTCCTCTGGGTTGGGCAAAAATACGGCAGGTGACTCCAGCCTACCCTATTTACAAATATTGGTTATACCCAATTTTCTCCTTAATTTCTTGTCATGGAGACTTAGTTTCTTTCTTAAAACCACATAGTCTAATTGTACTTAAATAGAGAAACGTTAATTCATCCTGCTAATGTACTGTTGTCCCCTATTCCTTGGGTATTAGTCCATGCCTTATTATGTTAAAAGAAAATTTATTTTCCTCCTGGGCCTATCTTCACAACTCAGTAGCTGAATATACCTAAGTCTGAGTTCATAAGTGTTGTTCCTGGGAGCAGAGTGCAGTTTCTCAGAGCTTGACAAGAGACAGGATGTTTATGCTTATATTCAGTAGGAGATCAATTTGAAAATATTAAATTTTTTCAAGTGATATTTGCAAGTTTTTATGGAAGCAGATTGCAGAGAATCTGAAAAACTAGGTTTAAGAGCTGAAGCATGATATTTGAGTTGCTGGTCAAACCTTAAAACTATGAGTTATCTTTTGTATATCTTCTTTTTTATTACTAAGTTTAATCTATCACCAAGTGTTATGAAATATGTCTCCAAAATAAATCTAGATGTCAAAAATTAATGTCCCCCTTCATTTCCACTAATTAATTCAAACATTTTTTATCTGTCACATAGATAATTGCAATAACCTTCTAATTAATCTTTCTGGTATTAACAGTATTTTATGAGAATCACATGAGTTAATATACACAAAACCCTATTTTGTATGTAGTAAGCACCCAATAAATGTTATCATAACTATTTTCTTTCTCTATTGAATTATTCCCATAGAAATCAGAGTAATCATATCAATATTTAATTTTTATTAAAGTAATATAGGTAGGTAGTTCAACAGAAGAAGAATATAACATTCCCCTAGTTTACTACCCACAAGCCACAGTCCTGCACCAGAAATGCTGTTTTACCTGCTATTTTTTTCCACATTTGTGAATGATGTATGAGTAAGACTATACTTCCTATAATTCTGTATTTTTCCTGGATGTAGTAATAATTTTAGTATTTTCTTTTGCCTGGTTTTCTTTGAAACCATCTTGAATTTTTTTTTCCAGAAGATCTAACAGCTCTACCACATACACATAACTATCAATGACTTCACTATGTTCTGGCAGTTACTTTCTTTATTTTATTTATAATTAATCAAGTTATGAAGAAGAGATACTGCTTTCCACGCCTTCAGTTCTTTGGTTCCTAAATACGTTATTACTAACTTTGGCTTCCATTTGTGTTGATGCTAGAATTTCCTTTTGTAGTTTTCCGATGTTGAATTCAACAACCAATTTCTCCTGGATATCATGTTTTTTTATTCTCTGGTTTTATACCCATATTTTTCTGAGACACAGCATCTCTTACCTCTCTATTAGCCTCAGGGTTGGCAGACAAAAGTTTTGAGGTTTTACATGTCTAAAAATGTTTTCTTTTTCTCTCACTTTTGATGACTAATTTTGCTGGGTAGGAAAATTTTTCTAGGATAAAATCTGCTTCACGTAAGTAATTTGAATTTAGTGCTTTATTGTTTTCTAGCTTCCAGTTTTCATGATATCATGTTATGATAATCAATGCCATTTGATCTTAAATCATTTTGCTATAACTAGATAGTATAACTTGGTTTATCTTCTTTAGTTCTGGGAATTTTTTGTCATTATTTATGTAATTATTTCTTCCCTGTCTGTTTCCAATATTCTTTACTTCACAAAATCATATTAATTGGATGTTGGTTCTTTGGGTTTTAGCTTTTGCTTTCTTATCTTTCTCTTTCTGTTCAACATTTAATGACATTTCATTTTAATTTTTGGATGCAGACCTCAAATTTATATTCAACTCTTTATTTTAACTTTTAATTTCATGTATCTTAATTTTAATTTCTAATAAAATTGTTTTTGTGTCCAGTTTATTTTTATATAGATTTCAAATTCTGATTTGTGAGTTAACTTAAGCAATGAACAAAGCTGTCATTTTTTGGGAGGTGAGGGAAGGGTCATCACTTCATTGTGTTGGCTTTGAGTAGAGAATTGGGAAATCTCACTATTTTATATGGAGACTATTGACCAAACCTTTTCCTTTCCATTTTTTATTAAACCTCCCATCCCTTCTTTTCATATGTAATTTACCATCAAGTCTTAAATAGACCTTGGTTTTGTGTGGGCAAATTAGCTATTTCTGATTTTTCAAGTTTGTTGAGACTATTTCTTTTGTTTTCAACTGTCACCACTGTGTTAAAATATATTGGCTTCTATTATTGCTCCTCCAGTTATCTTTGTCTTCTTGTGTTAATTTCTTATTTCATCCCTTTACCATCATTTTTGAACAGTTTTGGGAGGTGGTAGTGTGCAGACAAGAAATTGTTTTGAAAATCAACTATCACCAACTCATAGGTCATAACTGTTAAGTTTCTTATTGCATTGTAAACATTGTGCAGATACCTCAAAGGCCACTCATACCTTTTAAAAACAATTTTATAGCTGGGGTACCCAGGTGGCTCAGTCAGTTAAAGGCCCAGGTCTTGATTTTGGCTTGAGTCATGATCTCATGGTTCATGACTTTGAGCCCTGCACGGGGCTCTGTCTGACAGTGTGGGGCCTGCTTGGGATTCTCTCTCTCCCTCTCTCTCTGCCCCTCCCCTACTCACACTGTCTTTCTCTTTCTCAAAATAAATAAGCTAAATAAATAAGCTAAATAAATAAATAAATAAATAAGACAGTTTTGTGCCATACTTCCCTTACAATGAAGTTCAGTCTTGGTTGACTTCCTTTAGTTCTTCAATGCCATGCATGCCTTTTCCATTTGGGATGATTTTGCATGCTGTTCATTAAGTCTGAAATATTCTTCTACTCTCTTTTACCCAGGAATGCACTTTTTCTTCCTCCATACCAAATTTAAGTATTCTTCCATCTAAGAAGTATTTTCTTTCTATTGTTTACTTCTCACAGTAAGTGTCCCATCTATTTGATTCACCACTCAGACCTAACCATATAGATGTCTGGTCTGTCATCTGGTGAAATATATACCAAATGATAAGAAAGACATTTGATATTGACTGGATATGTCATTTCAGTAGGTTTTTTGTTATGTAAATTACAAAGCAGTATGGGAATAATGATTAAAAACATGAAATTGGGATCCAGACTGCTTGTGTTCAAGTCTTGGTTGTGCTAGTGCCTAGCTTTATGCCTTTGGACATGTTGTTTAAGTGCATTGATTTCTTTCTGTATAGAATGAGGAGAATAATACTACATAACTCTTAGGGTTTAGGAGAATGAAATTAGCTAATACACATTAGGTACATATGTTTGACATGTTGCAAGTGCTACGTAAGTGTTGGTTTAAAAATTTAGTTCTGACTAACACTGAGTTCAAAAGATCAAATTCAACTTTGCAAAGGTAATTTACTATAGTCTCATAAATAGTTCCAGAAATATTAGCTTTACCTAATTCACAATCTGAAATTAAAAGACATAACCAGAGCAAAATTATCCCTACTAACTAGATAGAGATTAATTAAGATCAAATCAAGTTTATTAGTGTTGAATTATACATAATCTGTTTTTTCTCACATTTGTGAAGCTTAGTGTCATTTTAAAGCTTTCTCTTTCATGTGAGAGTACTAGCATTTTGCATAGCGAATAAAAGCAGAGCTTTTAAGACATAAACTCATGATGGCAATTGGATTTCTCAGTTGCACAAAAAAGAGATCTGTGCATTTATTTCTAATGTTCATGAAGAAGTAAATTGTAGGCAATACTATCAAATGAATGTAAATGCATAAAAATAAATACAGAAACATATCTTCAAAAATTATTGCTTATGTTACAATTGGAAACATCTATATTTGAAAAGCATGTATTTGCACGACCTAGAGAAAACATCAAGCCAGAATTATTAGAAAATAATAGGAGGAAAATGTTTTGAAGGAAAATGAAATAGAAATGAAAATACGAATGACATGTTCGTTAACCATTCCGATAATCAAGGTGCCATATGATTTTAAATTTTACTTCATATATTTAAAGTTTTAAATTTCCTAAAATTATGACAGTAAATCCAAAGGTCAACAATTTGTTTTACAAATTGGAACTTCACTAATTATGATGAAGATATTGGTATCATTCTAAAACCTAAAATTTAGAACCCTTTGTTTTGACAATGCTTTATCTGTGTATAATAATTTTCTGAAGTATCAACAAGATTATGGCTTATGAGCTTCTAAGTTTAGGAGCTAATTCTAGTTTATAGTTTCTCTTCCTGTACTTTTGCAGTAAAAAAAAAAAACCATAATAGACATGATGCTCCCTGCTAGTTTTATTGATTATATTTTTTTTCCTCAAAAGTTTCAATTATTGCCCTTCAAAATTGCACTTGCCTCAATTTTATGCTTAATGTTGAGTGTTAGTTCATGTCACAAGAGGACAATATCTTTTCACAAGAAAAATAAGAATTGTTTTATTATGAAACTGAAGTAAGTCAAACGGAAATACTTAGGTCAGCTGTCTCTAGTCAGTAGAACAGACTATATATTTTAGATTTTAGATATGGAGAAATTATTTCAGGCTTAATATGTTTTTTAAAATTATTTTTTCTAATGCATACTTCTTTTGCTTTTTTTTTCCTTTTCTGTAATATTAATTAATTCAATAAGTTGTGCTTGCTTAAAGAAATAATTATCATAGCTCAAGTCTTGAAATTTGAATGGATCATCTATTCTCTAGGTATTAAATTAGCTTGATAGGGCAGTAGTGCTAACAGAATCTAGTTTATCTTCATTCTCCACAATCTCTAACCTAAAGCAAACCAACCAGATAGTGGATGAAGATATGTTACCTTTAGGGTCCTAGATGCATAGGTCATCTTTTGCCAAATAAAGCAAAATGTTCCTCAACCCACATATCCTCCCTTTGCCTCTTCTTCTCTAGATGATGATACCTCAGACATATGGTTGAATTTTTTTCTTCATGATGGTATTTCCTTTTTGAACTTGGCATAAATGTTATTCACCAAAACTTATCTGAACAATCAGTAATAGAGTGAGAAAAAAAACCCACATCATCTATTCAACCTCTTTGCTCCAGGTGATTGATAGATAGATAGATAGATAGATAAAATATATTTATATTTATATAAAATTTCTGTAACTAATAATTATTTCCTTAACAACAAGGACATTCAAATGTCCAATATTGAACTCATGATCTTTTATCTGAAATATACTCTTTCCCTCACTTTTCTCAATATATTCATTCAGTTTCTCAACTTGGAAACCAAGAAGTCATCCATTGCAACCCTCCATTTCCTTACCCAGCCAAATCTAACAAGTCAATAAGTTCTATTGATTATCCCTCTTAATTCATTCCCAAATCTGTCCAGTGAATGACAAGCTTCACTGTCAACACTGTGATAGCCAAGCATACTAACATTTCTCACCTTGAGTATTATAACATTATGCCTTTCTCCAATCCCAAATTTACTAATGGGGCATTTTTCTTAAAGTTTGAAAATACTTACAATGGACTTCATTTTATGGCCTTTCCATATCTATACCTCTCTATAGCTATCTGACTTTATTTCATGCAATTTGCCTATAACAATCACTAGATTGCTTTTTCAGTTCCATGAAAGCTCTGTGTATTTTCTGATACAGGACCTTACACATGATCTCTTTTATTATAATATTCTTTCCTTTTGCCTCATTTATCTCTCTTCTATGTTTTATGACTTAACCATTACTCATTTACCAAAATTTAGCTTACATTTCACTTCCCCAGAGAAACTTCCTCTTACTTCTCTGATAATATAGTCATTCTCAGTTTTATAATCCTAACACATTCTGCAAGTTTCCTTGATATTAATCATTTTCATAATTACATGTTTACTACTTGTCACCTCCACTATACTCTGCACCACTCTCTGAAGATAGAGACTAGTTTTGTGAATATAGACTCATTTTTCATATTCCCTCGAAGGTAATATAAAAACAAAACCCACAAATAAATTTTTAAAGAGAATTGTATTAAATTTCAATATTACCAAAAGGGTTCCTGAGATCATGAATGTTTATTTCCATGAAGAGGTCCTATTTTGCCATTGATTTATTTTTAAAATGTATTTCATGAAAATGCTATAGTTTTCTTTATTTAAAATTTAGGATTATCAGTTTCAGACAAATTGTAAATTTGGCTGCTGGTCTACATTTATCTCATTAACATTCTCTCTAGTTCTTTACCACAATCATTTCAAATCTCCTCTAGTCTCTCTGAACTTTGGAAGAGTAAAACCACCACTGAACTTGCCCCCAATTCAGCAGATATTCTCTCCTTCATAGAAAAAAAAATTAGAAGGCACTAGAAGAGAACTCCCTCAACTTCCCACTTTTAGGAGTAATAATTTGTTTACATGTGCATAGATTTTTCTCCTTTCTACTTCCCCCTTTGTGTGGCCAGTCCTTTTGTCCATAACTGGACTAACTTTTCCTTTTGTCTCTTGTTCATCAAACTTCTTCTTGTCAGAAGAATTTCTTCAACATAAGAATTTATAAACTATTAAATATTTCCCATGTTCAAAGAAAGTTTTCTTCACAATATTCAGCAGAGAAATACCTAGTATTCACTTCTATTCAGTGAATACAAAAACAAGCAAAACTAATTGATGCTTTTAAAATTTAAGAGAAGTTGAGAAGGAGGCTCTAAGATGCCAGTAATGCTTTTTTTTTTTTTTTTTTGTCCTGGTTATGCATCTCAGTTCACTAGATGAATAGATAGTCATCAAGATATGCATTTATGAGGGGCATCTGGTTGGCTTATGTGACTCGATATCGGAGTCATGAATTGAGCCCTACTTTGGGTGTAGGGTTTACTTAAAACAAAACTTAAGACAAAAAGATATACTTGTGAGATGTGCACTTTCCTAGCCAAATATTGTACTCAAAAACAATTGAAAGAAGAAAAGTTTCCCTTCATTTTATATCCCCTACCAGTTATCCTGTCCTTTCATAGCTCGGATTCCTGAAAGACTTGTCTTAGTTTCTTCAGTTCTCACTAAAATAAATTTGGCTTATGTTCCAGTCACTTTAATAAAACTGCAATCCTGTGAGAAATTATGTAATAAACCTACTTTGGTTCTCTTATTTTTTACCTTCCCTTCAACATTTGGCATTGTTGTGTACCCCTTCCTTCTTAAAGTAGTTTCCCCCCTTGGTGTTTATGATGCAAGTTCCCATGCTATGTATCATAATTGCACCTTTCCTGTCTTCTTTTCAGATTATAGGATTGTAAATACTGAAACTCCTCAGAGTAAAGGTCTTAGTTTTGAAACTCATTCTATGCATTTCCCTTAGGTAGTCTGTTCCACCTCTAAGATTTTAATTGTTATTTATGTGAGAGTTATTTCAAGAATAATTTTCCTGTCTCAGAATTTACTGAGTGTCGGTCTCATTTTGCTAGATGCTTGTGTTGTATTTTCACTTGACTATTTCAGAGTCATTTCCAACTGATATTCAATATTGAATGCCTTCACTATCCTTCCCTCTCTGCCAAACGATCCTCTTATTCTTTTTATATCATCAAGGTACCAAATGAGGTCCTCTTCAATTGTGTTCTGTTTCAACGAGTTATTTCTCACTATCATCCCAGAAATGTCCATCACATCATCTCCCATCCATTTTTACAAAACCAGATATCAGAAGGTCAACCTCGGCACTTTTCTTCCTCACCAAAACATCCAATATACCACAAAATCCTCTTATTCTTACCTAAAAACTATCTCTCCAGTACATTTTTTTCCATCTCTTGCCATTTTGATCTGAGAGATGATGGCACTTCCTTCCTGACTGATCTTTTCTCATCTACTCCAAACTCTTCCAATCCATTTTCTGTATTGCAGTTGGAGTGATGTTTTTCAAAGGCAATTGTGATTATAATGTTCTCTGTTCAGACTCCTTTTGATTAACTGCCATTTAATTTAGCTTAAATTCCAAATCCTTCGTTAATACTGCCTGCCTCACTAGCCTCCAATTTCTCTTTCCCCTTACAAGAACTTCTCACATATGGTTCCTTTGACTTCGTTAGTTATATTTAGAAGTCATTTCATCAGGGAATCTTTTCTTGACTAAGTCCACTTGTCCATGGTAAATAACAACCGTGTTTTTGTGGAGTATTTTATTTTCTGTTCTACAGAACAATTTAAATGGCATTAAATTTTTTACCTTTTAGAAGTTAAAGTATGTAAATTATTTTTAAAATATCAATTATCTTAATAAGAGATAAAGTGTTCACAAGTCTTCCAGTTCTACTAATGACCATTTGCCCCTTGATTTTTTTCCTTTTTCTGAATCAGTCTGAAAATTACTGTCTTCCTATGGAAAAATAAATTTCATTGGCAATTTCAAATATATCATTAATTTTTTAAATTCCCTTTAAGTGATTATATTCCTTTGGTCATTTAAACTGTTGTGTATTTGTGTATGTGTATGTGTGTTATTGTTTTTATTGATTAGACTAGGGCTTCTGAGGTTTTCTTTTTTTTCCCTAAAGAAGTATATCTTGAATTTCCTGATTCTACAATTTTTTGGTAATAATTTCTTAAATCTCTCCTCTAACATTTACAAAGTCCTTCTTTCAGAAATGTTTTTCTGTAACTAATTTAAAAATGTATTTGGCTCAATGCTTACTTCATTTGTATTTTATTTGTTATTATTTGTGAAACTGTTAAATTTTGGGTTTATTGCTAATGTCTCTGACTATATAAATTAGCTTTCGATTAATGACCTTATTATATTTTTCTTGTAAATATTTTGTAAACATAGATTTTATTTCCTTTTAGATCAGGGAGTTGTTATTATTATTATTGTTGTTGTTGTTGTTGTTGTTGTTATTAACTTCCAAATGTTTGGTTTATATTTTTGGTATTTATATCTGTGTCCTTTGAATTGCAGTGGAGTTATGTGGCCCACATATTTTTTGTTTTGATTTGACAAAATTTTTCTTTCAGGCCTATTCTATGATCAATGCATAAGATATTCATACACTTTAAATTCTAGTTTAGTTTGAATAAACATGTTCCTGAAAATTTAAAACTATATTAAAGAATCTTAAGATTTTAAAAAATATTTTTTCTTATATTTCTTATCAGCTGTATATTTTATCACAATACTGTTACTTGATATACAGATTGTTACAAAAGTTTTATCTTTATTGTACCTCGGATATGTATCCTTCTCTATCAGTCAGTATTTGGTCAGAGAAACAGAACTACTATGAGTACTTTGTATATTGAATATCTTATAGGAGGTAAAATCCAGAAGTGACACTTGGGAGTCACCAGTTAGCATTCCTGCCGCACTAGCACAGGTGGGTGAATCTGAGCTGCAGGGAAGCTGAGAAGCTGGGCATGCCAATCTGCCAGAGAGGGACCATAAGGGAGGGTGGTAGAAAAGGCTCTTGATGTTCCTTCTGGTGTGGGCCCCCTGGTCAGCAGGGTCAGCAGTGGGAAAGAAGAGCTAGATGTGGAGTGGCAAAGCAAAGACACAACCTGCCAGCACCTCTCCTTATCTTCCCCCTCATCTCACCACAGCAATCTTCAGAGAAAAATAACTGCTACTTTACTTCCTCTCCACATCTCACACAGATTTCTCTTGAAACAACCTCCACAGTTGATCTGGATCAGGAATTCTGGGAAATGTAGCTCCAGCTTACACCATCATTGTTCACCTTTCAAAACGTGGCATTTATATTTCACTTTTCAGATCTTATTCTTTCTGAGTAAAGTGATAGAAAAGCATGCAACTATCCTACATAAGCTGAGAACAGACTAAACTTCTCCCCCAGAGAGAATATAAATTATTTTATCCAACTTTGAGTAATGTGCATTCCTTTCTAGCTGAATCACACTCACTCTTTGATAGCTTGTAACGTAAATACTGAGAAACAAGTTAACCACTATTAACATGTTTCATGAATGGGGGAATAAGTGAAAGAAAATAATTGCATATACGTTTATGATCAATATATATGTGTATACATACATATACACACATACCGCCCATGTAGTATACACACATATACATAACATACAATATATAAATGCACAATGCATGCAATGTATATGCATATGTATATACACAAATACATGTGTATGTGTACCTGTGTTTGTGTATGTATGTATGTAGACACACGTGTCAACTTGGATCATACAACTAGTTATAGGAAAAAGTACTGAAGAGTAGTTCTACCTTAAGTTGAATACACACGCACACACACACACACACACACACACACATACACACATGTGGGTTTTTTCCCCATTTTATATAATATAACTACCATAATCCATTGTTCCTGCAACTAGTCATATGGTCCAAGGTGGCATTTCCATCTTGCTTCTAACCCTACAGATTCTATTTTTCCTTTGCCCTTGTGTCATTCAGCTCAGGTTGCCATAATAAATACCGAAGACAGTGTGGCTTAAACAACAGGCATTTCTTCTCACAGTTCTGGAGGCTGCAAAATTCAAGATCAAAGTGCTGGCCAGTTTGGCTCCTGGTAAGGCCCTCTTCCTGGCTTGCAGACCACTGCTTTCTTAAATGTGGAGAAAAAGAGATTGCAGTCTCTTTGTCTTCCTCTTCTTAAAAGACAACAATCCATCATAAGGGCCCCACTCTCATGGCCTCATCTAACCCTAAGTACTTCCTCCTAGTTCCCATCTCCAAATACCATTGCTCTGGGGATGACGGCTTCAACATTTGAATTTCACCAGGGCCATAATTAAGTTCATAGTTGCCTTCATCAAGTAATCATCAGCTAGTAATAGATTCTCACCTAGTTGGGTGACCTAGACTTTTATACTTGAATAAACTTTTATTCCTGAATGAACTGTGATATTGACAGTCTTCCCCATATTGGATTGTTGCAGTTTTCCATTGACTTATCACAGGGCATGAAAGCATTTAAAAAAGGTCCCCGATAGTGTTTGCTCCATCCAGACGTGCTTCATTTTACTTCCACTGTAGAGTACTAATCCAATTTTACCTTAATTACTGAGATAATAGCCTCTTCTGTGCATGTTGATTCACTAGCATGAGGAGCCTGAAGTGACCAGGTGGCATTTTCATTTTCCAGTTCAATGGAACCATTGTTGTGACCCTAGGGAGAAATATCCTTCCCTTCAGAACTAAGAATCTGAAATTAGCAGAACTCAGAGTTGCAGTGATGAGCAGCAAAATCTTCACTAGAGGATCATTAGCAGCAATAGTGAAAGGAGCTATGTACATTTGCACAACATGACTCCTGGACTTGTTAATCCTAGATATGGGAGAATCAGCACCATATATAGGTCACTTATTCAAAGCATATCCTATGTCCCACTTATTCAGAGCAGGGCCCAGCAATGTGTTACCACACAGGGAGCACTGTAACCAAGGCTTCAAAATTTCATTCCATTTTTCTACCACGTTAGCTATTTTAGGGTGATGGAGACATGGCTATATCAGTGAACTACAAGAATGTAAGCCCATCACCACACATTCTATCCTATAAAGTAAAATATTGGTTGTAACAGAAACGTTATCAATAGGGAAGGCAAATCTCTATCTATTCCTGTGGGGATAGCATGCTGTCTCTTTTGTTTTAGAAGTGGTCTAGTATAACCAATGTGTCAGGTAGTTGACTGTCCCATCTCAGGGAATCATGTCATATTAAGCCCCCCTCCCTTTTTTTTTTTTTTTTTTTTAGTTTATTTTGAGAAAGTGTACATGGGCCAGTGGGGGAGGGGCAGAGAGAGAGGGAGAAAGAGAGAATCCCAAGCAGGCTCCACACTGCCAGCATGGAGAAGAGCCCATTATTGATCTCAGCTGCTGATGCTTTGATCATTTAGTAGTTTCTCTAGCTAGATAATCCTTGGTAAGTAGACATTCACTTTGATAAGCTCATACATTACAGTATTACAGCTGCTATGACAACGTTTTAAAGCAAGGATGGAAGGAGCTGGAGAAAGAGGCTGACATTCGCAGGAAAAGTTATCTCATCCATGTGATTATTATGATACCCTGCTGAGGTGCTGTGTGCTGAACGTTAACAAAGAACACGAATTTCTTTGTTCTCTGAACCCAGAGAGGTCTATCTACAAACCATTTCCACAGAATCCTTAATTGCCCAGCAAAAATATTAGACACTAGCCATGAATTAGAGAAAATTCATACCTCTATCCATCTGTCTTTCTAGGCAAACTTGCAGCTAGGTACACTGCTCAGTCTTGCCCAATGGGAACGTGCCTTGGCCCTTCACCATTGTCCTTCAAGGTCACTTGGAGTGGTATTTTAGTGTTAGAGCTGCTGCTGTCCGTAGTTGTGATTTTCAATCAGGAGCAAAGAAGATTTGGTGCACTTCTTTGTAGTCAATTAATTGGCTTCTGGAGCAGTATCCCGTTTATCATTCACTTTTGCTACTTTCTTAACTTTGTCAAGTTGTTTTTGCATATGGTAACTATCTCCTAGTTTCTCCTTTTCCTCGGCATATATCTCTTCGGAGAGAGAAATGGTGAGATTCTTTCTTTTGAACTCTTGACTCTGAGTAGCCTTAGCAAGGTGAAGTTGTGTCACTTATTTATGATTATTGGGAATCTGAAAGCTGAGGTAGATTTTTTTTCCACAAAGTAGACCCTAGATATTATTCAAGGAATGCTCTGTGTGTGTTTATATGTGTATATGTTACTCTGCTATAGCAGAGCCCTGATATCTAGGGAAAGCAGAGAGGAACTCAAGAAGACATTTGTACTTATACCTCAGCATGGCCTGTACTTAACAGATCCACACTGTGAGCTAAAGATGTCAGTAGGATTCTCAAGGAGAGATGTTCCACTTTATCCCTAAAAGTTATTTTGTTTTTAGGGGGCCTTAATGTAGTTAGGCCTCGGTTTGGTAGCCAAAAAATCTTAAATAGCTCTTGCAAAGTTTTCTGTTCTTTTTCAAGTTTATTTTCTTTTACTTATATTTATTAGTTTAATTATGAAGTTATTTATGTATTTACTTGCATTTCTGTTCATCATTTCATTGGGTATTTCAAAGCTGAAGAAGTTAACCAAAGAGCTCAAATCACTATATTGAATGAGATATCTTTTTGCTTTTTGAACCTAACTAAAGGTAGGACATTTAATTCTACCAACCGTGGTCAACCTTTAGAGTCTGGCAAGGTCTTCTGCATGTTGATCATACCACACAAGATTTTACATCTTTATTTCACCTTAACACTTAATAATCACAATCTGTATCTTTAATTAATTTCTTGATAATCATTTTAAATACTGTTAAGGACTGATATGTGAATGTAAGTCTTTGACATATTGCAAAAAAAAGATAAAATCTTAAATAGAAGAAATAAAATCTTAATAAAATCTTAAATAAAATAAAATCTTAAATAGAAGAAAACCATAGGAACTTGGGGCATGGAAGCCAATTATTTCATCATCACTTATTGTCCTTTTTTGAATATTTGTGCTTTAAAGAACTGAGACAAAATGAAGATTTAAGAGGGAACGTATATGGCAGTTTCAGTCTGTAAAAGCCCTGTGGAGAAGGAAGAGTGAATTGAAGCTAGGGTTGTTATACATGCTGAGCATCATGTTTATAAGTTTAGAGAGGTTCTGGGTTTAAGACAATACCCATTTCTGCATTTCACCAGTGAGCTATTTCACCAATGCTATGACTATCGGCTAAAATATAGAGTTCTCCCTCTTCTGTATAGGACACAAGCTCAGGCAGGGACAAGGCGTTCAGATGAACCTCTGGTCTAAATAATGTAAGCAGATGCTTATGTTTGGAAATAGAATACCTGTCAGGTACTTTGAACTCAAATAGACCTCGTGACTTTAAATAGAGGTAAAAGTAGTCAAGAGAATATTAAAAACTAATGGATGAATAAATGAGGTTGAGAGAAACGGGTTTTAGAAATGTAGATGGAAATCTTTGGAGTTCACATTAAAATAATGATTCTAGATGAAAGTAATGGTTCATCCATAAACACGTAATCATAAAATGATTTTAATCCTGGTTAAAAAAAATTTTTTTTAACCTTTAAAAATGTCGCTTTTGGTTGTCCTCTGAATTCACTGTATTACAAACCTATTGATGTGACCAACCACTCTGTAAAGATATAAATCTCAGGTGAACTCAGAAATTATATTACCTTGCATCTTAAAAAACATCACTGAAAAGATGTAAAAGGCCCCTATGAATAAAATCTGTTTACTTGGAGTAGAGGAAAAGGGACTGGCATACATTTCTGTGAACTCAAACTTTAGCTTGGGCTTTGCACTCTTAGTGTGAATTTTGCTTTCATTATTTCTAGGACATAAATAGCTCTGGACAAATGGGGTAGTATTGACTGAAAAAAAATTTTAATATATGCTGCTGGCAGAGACCTTTTTCCTTTGCAAATCTCATCAAGTAAAGGTTATATATGCCCACTAAGAAAGCAGACACATTTTGAATACCTAAAGTAAAAGGAAGCACATATGTATCCATATGTATGTTTGTATGCACTTGTTTACATATGTGATATATATATATATACACATATATATTATTTGCATATGTTTATGTGTCTATGTATATGCATGCATGTATTTATTATAATGCATGCATGTAAATACGTGTTACAGGATATTAAAAAGAACCTTTCAGTTGCCTCTCATATGGGTAGTGGGGCCCAAAACGGAAGAAAAAGAGATCTGGCAACAACTGGGATCACACCTTTCTCAGACTGCTAGTAGACAAAATGTTTGACCTTGAGGGATTTGTAATGTTCATTCTATGAGGCAGTTATTTACCTCTGTATGAGGCAAATACTCAACCTTAAACAGATTCACTCATGTAGATTGGGATGTCTCTGAAAAGAATATTCCTTTCCCCTCTTTTTTGTAGTGAATATTTTTTAATTGAGATATAATTGACATGTAACATTGTGTGAGTCTAAAGTGTACAGCATGCTGATTTGATACATTTATGTATGTCAGTATATTAATATATCCTTTCCCTTCTTCTTAACAGCCCTTTCCCTGCTTGTTGGATATCTGCATAGTGAAGGTTGTTTTTTTTTTTCCTGTTTAGCCAGTGCCTTCCTAAAGGAGGGAGGAAGAGAGAGGCAGCAAAGCACAGAGTGGGAATCACAAAGGAGCGATATGTAGGATTTGCTATTTGACAGGGTTAGGATGGGCGAATTTTCTTTGAGACTAGTGTTCACTTGGGAGGCTGGCTAGGCTTCAGTGATTTTGCCAGTTCCCCACGCAGGAGGATTGCTCAGAAGAAAGGAAAAAGAAGCAGGAAGCTCTGGGGAGTTGAAAGGTGAAAGCGGTTAATTCCACTTGGCTTTCCAAATCAGGGAACTGGGAAGTGGGGAGGCCCTCAAGGGACTTTGAGGGATTCTCAAGCACAGTCCACGAAAGGGCTAGCATTTGAAAAAAAGAGTCTTGGTTGCCTTAGTGGCCTCCACAGTCAAGTTAGTGTTAGAGAAGCATCCACAGCTTGCAGTGAAGATAAATCTGAACTTTTTTCCCAGACTACTAGCCTGCCCACTGGTGAAATGCTTAGAGGGGGGCAATACAGAAGGACAAAGACAGAACCTACTCCCATGTGAATTTTAGTCCCCTTGACTTCCTGAGATGGTAGGCAGGAGAGCTCTGAATCAAAAATGTGATTGGATTATTGCACTAGAAGCACTAAATTTTATTAACTGAAAGCAACATGAAAGTTAGAGAATCTGGCCAAAGTAACAGCTGACTTTAGAGATAAATATACATTTAGATATAATGGGAAACAATGAATGATATTTGCTGAATAAAGATGGAAAGAATAGGCTGGCTGGAAAAAGAGGATAGGGACATTTTTACAGTAATTATAACAGAGACATGTTTTAAATATTTATTTCCTGCATATGCAACCTTTTTGCCATACAGATGAATTACTGTATTTAAAGAGTTGCTGCTTTAAAATAGCTAAGATAATTTATCTGGGAGTTTACAAATTAATATTCAGCATTGAAGCTTGTGATGCAGACCACCGAAAACTAAATGGTGGTATAGTTTTAATTTCATTCTGTCTTGTGGGCCAATTTTTCACAAACACACTCAGTAGTGAAAATGGAGGAATTCTGTGTGTATAGTCATGGACATATATACAGAAAACTGTCCTTAGTATTTGAAAATAATCATGCACCATCTGAAAAGATTATAAGACCTAGTGGATAAGTATTTACATCATAAAACCCACAAAATGTTGAAACAGGGAAATCGGTGGATGTATGCTTGTGATTCCTGCATTTTGAAGGTATGAATGCATTTTATAAAATTCCACAAAACACAAATATGAACTGTGTCAGTATATTTTGTGTTATATATCACTGAGGCCAATCAAAGGAAAACTTGACTCTAGCATACCTTTTTTCTCATTTGATGATTCTTCACATAATACATTGCCTGTTGTGACTTTTTAATATTACGCATTTCATTTTGGAAAATATGGATTATGAGTTGGGTAATACCTGTTACCACCTACCCAAGAGTGATGCTCAGTGGACTGGGATGGGGCTGGAGTGGCATCATATTGTATGAGAGCTACAAATGCAGGAGGAAAGACCCTTATTCTGTTCTTTCCTCCAGCACCCTGTTACAATACCTGCCAGCACCACGTCACCTACTTGCAAATTTTGTTCACAGTCTCTGCATTTAGATCTATGAACAAGCCAAAATAAATAATTTAAGGGATGCTTGGTGATTCAGTCAGTTAAGCGTCTGACTCTTGATTTCGGCTTAGGTCATGGTCTCACAGTTGGTGAGATTGAGCCCTGCATCAGGCTTTGTGCTGACAGCATGAGCCTGCCTGGGATTCTTTCTCTCCCTCTCCCTCTCTCTTCCCTTCTCCCAAGACTCCTCACACTCTCTTGCTGTCTCCCTCTCAAAAGAAATAAACATTAAAAAAATAATTTAAATTTAAAAGAATTTAAAATAGAATAACTTGAGCGACAATAAGAAGAGTAGGATCAATAATGTTTATTCTCTTCCTGGCAGATATGTGCTGTGTCTGTGTTGTCTTTCTGAGGGTTGTGTTTTGTTTTGTTTTTGTTTTTAAGTTTATTTATTTATTTAGAGATATACAGAGACAGCATGAGTAAGGGAGGGGCAGAGAGAGGGAGAAAGAGAGGATCCCAAGCAGGCTCTGTGCTGCCAGCACAAAGCCCAATGAGGGGCTCGAACTCACGAAACTGAGATCATGACCTGAGCTGAAACCAAGAGTTGGTCAGTTAACTTACTGAGTTACTCAGGTGCCCCGTCTTAGAGTTTTGAAAGAAACTAAGGTGGGTATGGTAGAGGAGGGAAAGAAATAAAGATAAGAAAAGAATATTAAACTAAATTATTTCTAGGCATAAGGCACTATTTTTGAGAAGTCACAAAGTAATGAGTGCTTTATAAATGAATGAATATTTAATATGTTTGTAAAGAAAGTAAAATTAGCTGTGTTAGACTGATGTGAGAAAAGTTGATCACTAAAATGTAATGATGAAAATATTGGGTGACTGTGAATGTATAGGCTAGGTGTTTTTTTTTTTTTTTTTGCTTATTACCACTAAATGTATGACCAGAAAACTTTTTTATTAATTTTTTAAATGTTTATTTATTTTTGAGAGAGAGAGAAGAGCATGAGCAGGGGAGGGGCAGAGAGAGAGGGAGACACAGAATCCAAAGCAGGCTCCAGGCTCTGAGCTGTCAGCACAGAGCCTGATGTGAGGCTTGAACTCAGGGACCATGAGATCATGACCTGAGCCAAAGTCAGATACTTGACTGAGCCACCAAGGGGCTCTTTTTTTTTTTTTTTTTTTTTTTTTTTTAAGAGAGTAAAAGGAAAGCAGTTTTCAAAGTACTTTTCTTTTCTTTTTCCCTTAGGGAAGCCAGGCTATTAGAGAATTTAATTTGTTGTTGTTAATTTTATATCTATTTTCTATAGCTTCAGGTTTGTGTATTAAATTATGTCAGTCTCCTCTGAATGTCCTTGGTGGTTCCAAATAGTCTATTCTGTATACTACAGAACAGAGTTTCAGTTAGATAAATTAGTCAGAATGTCATATTTTCATAATTCCCATTTTCTCAAACTTTTCTATTGACAGCAACTCTCCCCCCTCTTTTTACATAAATAAAATACTTTTCAGACTAGAAAGAAAAGTGAATGAGTGTTTGAGTAGATATGAAGTCATAGTTCAGTTTCTTTTGGCTTTAAGAATAGATTTTTATTTTTTTGAGAGAGAGAACACAGAAGCAAGGGAGAGGGGCAGAAAAGAGAGAGAGAGAGAGAGAGAGAAAGAATCTTAAGCAGTCTCTATGCCCAGCACGCAGCTAGATGTGGGGCTCGATCTCATGACCCTATAAGAGCTGAAATAAAGAGTACACTCAACCAATGAGCCACCCAGCTGCCTCCAAAATAGATTTTTTTTTAAGAAGCAGCTTCTTCATGAAAAGTGAAATCTTTTCAAAGATTTTTTTTGTATAAGTAATATGTAATTCTTAAGGTAATGCAATAATTTCAATAGAATGACTGTGTTATCTATGTAATCTCTCCATCTTTTTACATTAACCCATTATACTTACTAGTAGTCCTTGCAACCCAGGTGGCCACCATCTTGCTTTTTCTATGGTGATGCTATACCATGTTTTCCATTTAAGCAAGGTCAAACCATTCTCTCAAGGCATATGCATCCTGGGAGAACACTAGTTCAGGCTAATATGAACCAAATGTTTTACTTTATAATAACAATAGATGTCAAATTTGTGGGGAAAAGATGGTTTAACTTGCCATAGCTATTTCCATGGAGGGACGTTAACGATGTTCAGCTTTTTTCTTCCTGACTAAATGTGCTGTGAACCTATTTCTATACCCTTGCTGAGGCCTTTCGATTGAACTCCTCTGGCTTCAGCTACTTTAATTCCTAACCAGCAGGTATTGCTAAAGCATGCTGTGTGCACATATTCTGAGTTTTGATGATACAGAGGGGAACAGACAAAGAATCACCAAATCTAGATATGCATGCCATTCTTACTATAAATAGTCACATTATCCTAGGCATTCTGTTTCTTCTTAATTCTTTCTCTCTTTCATTCATCCATATAATCCTAATGTATAATTTTAATTTCATAAATATTTGGAAGGGTAATTTGGGCATGTGCATGAACTTTGGAAGGCAACTCTGAAATGGGCATTAATTATAAAAGATCACTCTTGCTAGAGAGAAATACCCAGTAACCTATTAAATGATCCATGATGTCCTGAAATATACAGACAAAAATGGATCAATGTGGTAGGCCAGAGTGCATAGCCTTAAGAAGTTACAGAATATTTGTATGATTTTTTTCTTACCATTGTAAAAGTATTTATGCCACTAAGGAATTTAAGGAGCATATGTGTAGGTTAATGACTGATTATTTCCAAATGTCATTGTTCTTTTAGAAAAGAAATTAATACTACTGGTGAAATTTCTCTTGTGGTTCTTTTCAAACAAGCTATTCCAGAAAGACATTCAGACAATGGTGCCATGGAATAAATTCTGTTATTATTTAATTAATCATAAGTATTAAATATTTTAGTATAATTATATGCACAAAACATCAGAATTACAGACGTAGAATGTAAAATCTTTTATTGGTGTTGAAGTGCAATTTAAAATAGCCTTTAAAGAACTCTGGTATAGCACTCTCAGGCATAAGTATTTTCTGTATGCATCAATAATGAATACCCTTTTTTCCCTTCATCCCTTAAGTAGGGAAAGTTGTAACCCTGCCATTGTATTGTCTTATAGGCTAGCTGAGAGAGCCAAACACGTCATCATCTCCTTCAAAGCGTTGGAAGGCAACTAAAACAATTCTAAGTGAACAACATTGTTGTTTAATTTTACATAATTATCTCTTGTTGATCCTAATATTTTAATAATATATGATTCATTTAGTATACAAAATCTGAGATATAATTAGTTTTGAATCAAAATGAGAATCTACCCAATGTTGATACACATTTTGTTTTTATTTTTTGTAATACAAATACACAGGATAAATGAGTGGGGTTACTTACATTAGTAGGCAGAATTTAAATCTTATTCCAAAACGTTAGTATTCAAGAGATCTGTATATATTCCAGAAACTCCAGTCAATAATAGCATAGACAAGGGGTGCCTGGGTGGCTCAGTCAGTTGAGCATCCGACTTCCACTCAGGTCATGATCTCGCAGTTCCTGAGTTCGAGCCCCCCGTCAGTCTCTGTGCTGACAGCTCAGAGCCTGGAGTCTGCTTCGGATTCTGTGTCTTCCTTTCTCTCTGCCCCTTTCCTGCTCCTGCTCTGTCTCTCTCTGTCTCTAAAAAATGAATAAATGTTAAAAAAATAATAACATAGACATGAGGCAATATGAAAATGAAAGCATTTTTCTTCACTGTGGCAAATGTGTAACTATAGAAGTAAATTACAAATATGTAACTAAGTAAATAAAGGCACTAAAAATAAATCAATAGCTCCTTTATGCTATTTAGATATTTTTTTACAAGTCAGTATAGACAATATATAAGGATGTTATCTCTTATTGTCTACTTGGAAAACCTGAATATGAAAAGGGAATTCCTGGAAGCATATTTTAGGACAAAGGAGAAAAAATATCTTTACTGGATGGGGACAGCCAGTTCTAAAGTGAGGGCTCTGCTCTTTGTCTTTCTCTTACTGACTTAACTTCACTTAGCATAATACATTCCATACACATCATTGTAAATGGCAATATTTCATTCTTTTTGATGGCTGAGTAGTCATCCATTGTGTATATATGCCACCTTTCATTTATCCATTCATCAGTAAATGGATATTTAGGTTCTCTCCGTAGTTGCTACATGCTGCTATAAACATTGGAGTGCATGTACCCTTTCAAATCTGTATTTTTGTATCCTTTGGGTAAATACCTAGTACTGCAATTGCTAGATCACAGGATGGTTCCATTTTTAACTTTTTGAGGAACCTCCATATTATTCTCCAGACTGGCTGCACCAGTTTACATTCCCACCAAGAGTGGGTTCCTCTTTCTCTTCATCTTCACTAACACCTGTTGTTTCTTGTATTGTTAATTTTAGCTATTCTTACAGGTGTGAGAATGGTATTTCATCATGGTTTGGATTTGTATTTCCCTGGTGATGAGTTCTGTTGAGCATCTTTTCATGTATCTGTGTGCCATCTGGATGCCTTCTTTGGAAAAGTGTCTATTCCTTCCTATCTTCTGCCCATTTCTTAACCGGGTTATTTGTTTTTTGGGTGTTGAGTTTGATAAGTTCTTTATAGATTTTGGATATTAACCCTTTATCAGATATGTCAATTATAAATATCTTCTCCAATTCTGTAGGCTGCCTTTTAGTTTTGTTGATTGTTTCCTCCACTTTGCAGAAGCTTTTTAGAAGATGAATTCTTAAAAATTTTGTTGCACAAATAGTTTATGCAAAGTAACAAAAACATGAAGGGGCTGTTAGCTAAAAGAGCAAAGGAGATGAACAGATAACTCACTCATAACAGAGGAAAAATAGATGACAAATTCATGAAAAGTTTTGGCTATGCAAATAATTAATAATTAATTCAACTCTCAAATTAATGAATATTTTTACAATATATAATTCGTAATGTTTCATCTTTCCACTGATGGTACAATGGAATTCATACAGATTTATTAACTTAGAGAGTAATTCTGTAGTGCTCAATTTGACATGTAGAGGAGAATTTTGTGTTGATGATGATGATGTGAAGTTGTGTTGATGATTACAATTTATTACAGAATGGTGCTAAGTGTTTACATACATTATTCTTTTAGCTTTATTGAGGTATAATTTAAAAATAAATTATGAGATATTTAGAGTGTACAATGTGATGATTTGACGTATGTATACATTGTGTAAGGGCTCACATCCCCCCCAAAAAAGTTAATTAATACATTTAGCAGCTCAAATATGTACCTGTGTGTGTGTGTGTGTGTGTGTGTGTGTGTGTGTGTGTGAACATTTAAGTTTTACTCTAACATATTTCAATTATACAATATAGTGTTGGCAATTGTAGTGACCATGTTACACATTAGATCCTCAGACTTGATTTACAATGGTTTTGATTTTGGTAAGAGGACATTGTTTTAAGTTCCTGATTAAATTAAAATCATTACCAACATATTAATGACAATTTAGGAATACTAATATCACATTCTTTATTGCTTAAACTACCCTGCCAGTAGTTACACGTAATCATGGAATGCTTGTAATTTAGCTCCAGAAAAAGTAAACCTCTGCTTTGTAACATTTGCCAATATTTTTGATGTAGGCATTCTTTCTGTGTCTGGTTTTAAGAATCTAATAGATTAACAGTCCCTTCACAAAATTTCACAGTTGTCTCTTACAAACTAATACAAGCCAGTATAAGTATTCCACTGCATGTAACTTTTTTCTTTTATTTTTAAATAGCAGTGAATTGTTACATAAAAGATAAAATTAACATCCTTCTTTTAAATAAAATTAATTATACTTGAGAAGAAGTGGGTGTGAATATGGTTTATTTTTCACATTTAATATGTGAAATTAAAAGACTTTGAACTAATGGAGGCCAAGTTAGAAATAAACATCAAGTCTAAATTCATCTTTTAACACAGAAATTCTATTTGTAAGAAGTTATTCTAAGAAAATGAAAGTGGATGTGCAGAAGTTTTATCTACTATTAGATTCATTGAAGTATTGCATTTTTTAAACAACTCCTTGGAGAAACTCTGTACACATAGTAATAAGTATTATATTTTAATTGTATTATTGATTAATAGCATCCATTATACATAATATTTAAAAATATTATTTAAGGACATGACAGAATTATTGCAGCACACAGAGTGAAAAAAAAGTTATAGAATAGTTTTTACAGTCTTTTACTAGAAAGCTTTTATGTGTTTTACTTATTATATGCATTTATCACAGATTTTACTATATATATGTGTGTGTGTGCGTGTGTGTGTATATACATACATATATACACATACAGTATATACAATATATATTGTCTCTCCACTATATGCGTAGATATATATTTGTGTACTTTATATGTTGTAAAAAAGAACGTTCTTCACGTGTTCTTTTTATTATTTCTATTTTCTTTTTATTATTTTTTTTTGGCAGAGGGGATTATTTGTCATTGTTTACTAAAGGTCTGTGTATATACACACATATAAACTTTATGATTCAATAGTTTTACTCCCCATTATAAACTCAACAAATGTTTGCATATATTCAAAAAAGAGAAGTATAAGAATATCCATAGTAGCAATATTTGAAATCACGGAAATCTAGAAAAAGAGCCCAGCAACAATAGAATAGGTAACTATAGTGCACTATATCCATATAATGGATACTGTATAGCAATGAGAGTGAAATGAAACAACATGGAAGAATCTCACAAACATAATATTGAAGGAGAGAGGTTACCACAAAAGAATACATACTGTATCATTCCATATACATAAAATTTAAAACAGACAAGAATGTTATGTTAGTCAGGACAGTGCTATAACTGGAGGGAGTGGTCTGTTTCTTGATCTGGATTCTGGTTACGTAAATGTTTATTACTTGCAAGATTATTAAGTGGCACACTTAGGTTTTCTGTACTTTTCTATATGTATATTTCAGTAGGTCAGAAGGCTGATGGGGGTAAAATCAAGGTGTCAACAATGCTGTGCTCCTTTCTAGAGGATTAGGGGAGAACTCATTTCCCTGTCTATTTGGATTGTTGGCAGGATTCAGTTTCTTGACATTGTAGGACCACGGTACCCATTTCCTTGCTGGCTGTCATTGAGGGTCATTCTGAGCTACTAGAGGTCATCCACATTCCATGGTTTGTGGCCCCTTTCTTCCATCTTACAAAGCCAGCAACAGTGGGTCAAGTCCCTCTCATACCAAATCCTTCCTCCCTTTTCTCACATAGTTACAGCTGTCTCCAATCTCTGCCTTTCTCTTCTGCTTTTAAGGGCCCAGGCAATTATACTGAACTCCCCAGATAATTAAGGATAATCCATCCATTTTAAGGTCTGTAACTTTACTTCTATCTGCCAAGTGTTTTTGCCATGTGAAGTAACACACTCCTGGGGTCCAGGTACCTAGCTGGGGCTTAGATATCATTGTTTGCCATTAAGTTTTAAGTTAAAACCTTTCACTAAAGTATTTTAAAAACCATATCCTGATGAGAATAATTCAAGAATAATTATCTTTCTTTAGAGCCAGAGTCTTCCTTGGGACCTATACCATTTGCCCTGAGATTCATAAGCTACATGAGATCATACCAGAGTTTGTTCAAAGTGAACCTAGTATTTCTTTAAAAAATGTTTAATTAAGCTTGGGAAACACTGGCTGCTATCCTCCCTCATGGGGAGTCATAATATGCATTAATACAGAAAGGTTCTGAGATATTCTGCAGTAAAGAAATTTTCTTAGTTGAATATACTTGAACATGAAACTTAACAAGAAGAGTACCCTGTGAAAGCTCTTACCATCACTCATAAGAAATGATTTTCCTTGATCTTGACATTAAACTTGACTCTTTAATATCTCTGAAATGATTTTTCACTATATCACCACTATTATTGCCTTACTTTCTCTTGCTTTATTAAAAATATTGATTGTGCTTTTACTCTATTTTAATTGTTTTATATGTTCCATTTCTTCAGAATTATTACCCCTCTTTCACAGATGAGAAAACCAGAGTGAAGTAATGTCCCAAATCCCCAAAGCTAGTGGCAGAGGATCTTAACACATCTCTTGGCCTCTGTTTTTTTTTACCTTTCCCCAAACCATCTTCTGTTTTATGATGAAAGTTTCCTTCTAAAATTCTTATTTGATTTTTTTTTGCTTAAAACATTTCCAACAAGTCCTTATTACCTATAAGCTAATGTCAGATGTGCTTAGTGTGGTGAAGAAAACACTTCATAAACCTCTCCAGATGCTGTACTATGACGACCAGTGTTTCTCCTTGTGAACATTGTTCTGCTCATCTACTTCATACCTCCCTGTCTTTTCTCCATGTTCTTTCACTCTCTCTATTCCAAGTGATAAACTCCTATTCATTTTTACAGACCCACCTCAAATATCACCATGTCTGTGGAGTTGTCTCTCTCTCTCTAGATACAATTATGTGCACTCATCTGTGCTATTGTTTGGTGTGTGTTTGCTGATGTGAGTTTATTTTGTTTCTCTGTGTGCTAACTCAAAGAGGTATAGTATATATACTCTAATAAATTATAAACCAGTTCTGCATCCATCCTCCCTTCCTAACTTCTAAATGACTTTATTTATTTATTTAGGCTACATCCTTTTTATTTTTATTTATTTTTTTAACTTTTTTTAATGTTTATATTTTAGAGAAAGAGAAAGAGACAGAGAGTGTGTGAGAAGCGGAGTGGCAGAGAGAGAGAGTGGGAGACACAGAATCTGAAGCAGGCTCCAGGCTCTGAGCTGTCAGCACAGAGCCTGAAGCGGGTCTAGAACCCACAAACTGTGAGATCATGACCTGAGTTGAAGTCAGATGCCCAACCAACTGAGCCACCCAGGTGCCCCTCGTTTTTATTTTTATTTATTTATTTATTTATTTATTTATTTATTTACATCCAAGTTAGTTAGCATATGGTGCAACAATGATTTCAGGAATAGATTCCTTAATACCACTTACCCATTTAGTCCATCCCCCCTCCCACAACTGCACCAGTAACCCTCTGTTTGTTCTCCATATTTAACAGTCTCTTATGTTTTTGTCCCCCTCCTTGTTTTCATATTATTTTTGTTTCCCTTCCCTTGTGTTCATCTGTTCTGTCTTAAAGTCCTCATATGAGTGAAGTCATATGATATTTGTCTTTCTCTGATTAATTTCGCTTAGCATAATACCCTCTAGTTCCATCCGCGTAGTTGCAAATGGCAAGATTTCATTTTTTTTTGATTGCTGAGCAATATTCCATTGTAAATATATATACCACATCTTCTTTATCCATTCATCTGTTGATGGACATTTGGGCTCTTTCCATACTTTGGCTATTGTTGATAGTGCTGCTATAAACATTGGAGTGCATGTGTCCCTTCAAAACAGCATACCTGTATCCCTTGGGTAAATATCCAGTAGTGTAATTGCCGAGTCATAAGGTAGTTCTTTTTTTTTTTTAAGGTAGTTCTATTTTTAATTTTTTGAGGAACCTCCATATTGTTTTCCAGTCTGGCTGCACCACCTTGCATTCCCACCAACAATGCAAAAGAGATCCTCTTTCTCTGCATCCTCACCAACATCTGTTGTTGCCTGAGTTGTTAATGTTAGCCATTCTGACAGCTGTAAGGTGGTATCTCATTGTGGTTTTGATTTGTATTTCCCTGATGATGAGTGACGTTGAGCATTCTTTCATGTGTCGGTTGGCCATCTGGATGTCTTCTTTGGAAGAGTGTCTATTCATGTCTTTTTCCCTAAATGACTTTATTTATTCACCATTGATAAGTGAACACCATAGTCAGTTATTTAATTAAGAGATTGGAGATATTTTCCTTTTTTGGTGGAGTCAACTTTGTTAAAAGAAAACTTTATTTAAAATGATACTTCATTTCTCATAGTGAATCTGCAGTTATTTTTAATATAACTGATGCCTCTACCACTTCTCCAAATTAGATGGTGAGCTTGTCAAGGTTAAGGGCAGAAATAATGGCTGACTTACCTTTTGATCTTCAGCTCTTGATCTTTCATGTACTGTGTATGACTCATAAATAATATGTGTTCATTGTCGGGGGGGGGGGGATCCAATATAGTGGCAGAGCAAAATCCTGAACATCTACACACCAAATTACAGCTACATATGGATCATTCCCCTCTGAAACAGATCTGAAAACTAGATGAACTGTTCTCCACAACAAAGGATAAAATAAAAGTGTATCCAGATGTATAGAAAAGGTAGAGACTGCCTCACAAAAAACCCTACCTACCTTACCAACACACAATAGGGAGGAATCTCACAAAACAGGCATTTCTGGAGAAGCAAGAGGTTGGTACCCCACATGGGGCACGATGGCCCCTAGGATCTGCACCAGAAGTATGAGCCCCTAGAACATATGACACAGAAAACCAGTGGAGCTGATGTATGGGGTTCCAAAGTGCTCTAAGAAACTGAGATTCCTCTCTTGGAGGGCATATGTATGATCTTGTTCACCTGAAATCCAGCAAAAACTTTGAAAAAGTTTGAAAAGTACCTAGATTATATGTATGGAGATTCATTTGCTGATCTGGGGACATCAGCTGGATGGATAGGAGACAGTTGAGACAGTTCCCAGGGATGTAGGTCCTGGTGGACACCATTTTTCCACTCTCCACACAGCCTCCTAGCACAGGCATGTGAGCTCAGATGTGGCACACATGCACTGCCTTGCCAGGACAAATTGGAGCAAGTGGTGGCAGCTCTTGCTGAGCCTGGAGAGCACAGGTGGTTGCAGCATTCCTCTGCTACCTGGCTGGGGTGCAAGAGTATGAATGGTCATGGAACTCTCCTACTGTCTAGCTAAGGCCTGAAAGTGTGAGCAGACAGGACCTTCTCCCACTCTCAGCCTAAACCCTGCACTCATGCATAGACAAGTCACACTCTTTCTGCATTGCCGAAGCCGGCAAGCATACCCCACCCACTGCACTTTCCAGTTGCCTTGCTTAAGCTAGTGGATGTGTGCAACCCACTCAGGGGACTCCCTTTATTGCCTGGTCCTGGTGGCCAAGAGGGCTGGTGTTCCATAGTACCATAGGACTTTAACAATGAAAATGACAGTCCTTGGCATCCCACCACCTCCAGGGCATGGCACAGACCATAGACTAAAACACAACCCCAGTCTTCCTGTGCAAAAGGCTTAGTTACTTAGCCTGGGGATTCAGTCTAAGGACAGGCTTCAGGTTTCCCACACATCTAGAGGCTAAGGAGGTGCTCCCAGGAAATCTAAGCAGGGAGACATAATCTTTGTGCATCTCCTAGGCTTTACTACAGTTCAACAAGACTTTCCATAAAGGAGCTTATACATTCATTTGGAGCCCCAATTGTGGCACATGTTTCACAGAAGGTACCTCCAGATCTCCTGGTTTTGAGGTCAGCAGGTATTACCATTGCAAACCCACAAGACTATACTTATTTGCAACCTTTAAAACTGATGTCTGAGGTTCTGACTTCAAATCTAAAACCAGGTACTAAATGAAATTCTTCCCCTTGGCTCACTGACACGTCTTGGAATACCCTCAACAACAAGGGCATATCAAGAATAATCAGGTGGTCTAGACATTCACAAAGGTTTGAAAGACAACCAAGAGCAAGGGCAAGGTTGTACAAAAAGGATCAGCAACCATTCAAGGGCACTCACTCAATATAGAGGGCTAGCTGTTTTGCCTAATACATAGAAACAGAGTCAAGCAAAATAAGGGAAAAGATAAATATGTTCCAAATGAAAGAGCAAGACAAAAACCTCAGAAAAGACCTTAATTATAAAGAGATAAATAATTTACCTGGTAAAGAATTCAAAGCAATGGTCACAAAGATTCTCAATCAAACTTGGGAGGTGAATGGATGAACATAGTGAGAACTCCGACAAAGAGAAAACAAAATATTAAACAAATGGCAAGGCTGAAGAATATAGTAACTGAACAGAAAAATGTGCTAGAAGGGTTCAACAGAAAATTTGATGAAGTAGAAGTGTGAATTAGCAAGCTGGGGGAAGAAAAAAAGCATTGGAACTTACCCAGACAGAACAGCAAAAAGAACAAAAAAGAACTTTAGAAAATGAAGAACTTTAGAAAATTTTAGAATATAAGGGACCTCTGAGACAACATCAAATAGAATAACATTTGCATTATAGGGGTTCCAGATAGAGAAGAGAGAAAGAGGTAGAAAATTTATTTGAAGAACTCAGAGCTAAAAACTTCCCTAATATAGGAAAAGAAACAGACATCCAAGTCTAGGAAGTCAAGAGATTTTTAAGTAAAATGAACCCAAAGAGAGCCACACTAAGACACATTATAATTCAAATGTCAAAAGCTAAAGATAAAGAGAGAATCTTAAAGTCCTGAGATAGAACTTGTTACATACAAGGGAAACCCCATAAGGTTATCAGCAGATTCCTCAACAGAAACTTTGCAAGCCAGACAGGAGTGCCACAACATATTCAAAGTGCTAAAAGTAAGAAAACTTCCCACCAAGAATAATCTACCTAGCAAGGTGACCATTTAGAGTTGAAGAAAAGATAACGAGTTTTCCAGAGAAGCAAAAGTTAAAGGAATTCATCACTACTAATTCAGCCTTACCAGAAATATTAAAGGGACTTCTGTAAGCTGAAAAGAAATAGGACTAATTAATGACAAGAAAACATAAAAAAGTAGAAATGTACTGGAAAAGGTAAATATATGATAAAGTGGATTAATCACTTATAAAACTACTAAAAAGGTTAAAAGGCAAAAGTAGTAAAATCAACTAACTCTATATTAGTTAAGGAAGAGATAAAATAAAAAAATGTAAAATACATTTTTTATTTTATCTGACTGACTAGATAAAAACACAAGATACATCTATACTCTAGAAACTCATTTCAGAAGTAAAGACACACATTGACTGAAAGTTAAGGGATGGAAAAAGATGTTTCATATAAATGGAAACAAGAAGTTTCCATACTATATCTATCTATACTCTGATATCAGACAAAGTAGACTTTAAAACAAAACTGTTATAAAAGACAAAGAAAGAGGGGCACTGCATAATTACAGAAGAGTCAATCTTGCAAGAAGATATAGCATTTGTAAATATATATGTACCCAATATAGGGCACCAAAATATATAAAGCAAATATTAACAAACCTAAAGAGAGAAATTGACAGCAATACAATAATAGTAGTGGACTTTAATACCCTACTGACATCAATGGATCTATCATCCAGGCAGAAAATCAATAAGAAAGCATGGGTCTAATTGACACTTTAGAACAGACGGACTTAAGAGATATATGCAGACTATTCCATCCAAAAGCAGCAGAATATATATTCTTCTCAAGTGCACATGGAACATTCTCCAGGATAAGTCACATGTTAGTCCACAAAACAAGTCTTAATAAATTCAAGAATACTGAAATCATATTCAGCATCTTTTCTAAACAGAATGGTATGAAACTATAAATCAGTTATAAAAATAAATCTGAGGGGCACCTGGGTGGCTCAGTCGGTTAAGCGGCCGACTTCAGCTCAGGTCACGATCTCGCGGTCTGCGAGTTCGAGCCCCGCGTTGGGCTCTGTGCTGACAGCTCAGAGCCTGGAGCCTGTTTCAGATTCTGTGTCTCCCTCTCTCTGACCCTCCCCCATTCATGCTGTGTCTCTCCCTGTCTCAAAAATAAATAAAAAATGTTAAAAAAATGTTTAAAAATAAACCTGAAAAAACTAAAAACAAAAACAAAAAACATGGAAATAAAGCAACATGTTTTTGAACAAGTATCAGTCATAGAAGATATCAAAGGAGAAGTCAAAAAACAACTAGAAACAAATAAATAGAAATATAACACACTAAAATGTATGCGATGCAGCAAAAGTGTGCTCAGGGAAATTCATAGTGATACAAGCCTACAAGAAACAAATGAAATCTCAAACAATTTATCTTCACACCTAAAGAAACTAGAAAAAGAACAAATGAAGCCCAAAGTTACTAGAAAGAAGGAAATAAAAATCAGAGCAGAAATAAATAGAATAGAGACTAAAAAGACAATAGAAAAGAACCAATGAAATTAAGAGCTGGCGCTGGTAAAAAATAAAATTGACAATCCTTATCTAGGTTCACCAAGAAATAATGAGAGAGGGTTCAAAGAAATAAAATCAGAAATGAAAGAGAAGTTACAACTGATACCACAGAAAAACAAAGGATCAAAAGAGATGACTGTAAACAATCATATACCAACAATTTGAACAACTTAGGGAAATGAATAAATTCCTAAAAATTTACAATCTGCTATGACTGAACCATGAAGACATAGAAAATCTTTATAGAACAATTACCAGTAAGGAGATTGAAAAAATAATTAAAAACATTCCAACAAACAGAAGTCCAGGACATGGTGGCTTCACTGGTGAATTATACCAAATGTTCAAAGACTTAATACCTGTCTTTCTCAAATCCTTCCAAAAACAAAACAAAACAAAACAAAACAAAACAAAACAAAAAAACAGAAAGAAGGGAAAGCTTCCAAAGTCATTTTATGAAGTCAGCATTACTTGTATACCATAACCAGACAAGGACACCACACAAAAAGAAAATTACAGACCAATATCCTGATGAACATAGATGTAAAATCCTCAACAAAAATTAGCAAGCTAAATTCAACAGTACATTAAAAAAGTCATACACCATGATCAAGTAGGATTTACTTCAGGGATCCAAGGATGGTTCAATATTCACAAATCAATCAACATGGTACACCATGTTAACAAAAGGAAAGCTAAAAATCATATGATTATCTCAAAAGACGCAGAAATAGTTTTTAACAAAATTCAATATCTATTTATGATTTTTAAAAAAGTCCTCAACAAAGTGGGTATAGAGGGAACATACCTCAACATAATAAAAGCCATGTATGACTAGTCCACAGCTAACATCATTCTCAGTGGTAGAAAGCTTTCCTCCAGGATCAAGAAAAAGACAAGGATCCACACTCTCCCCACTTTTATTCAACATTGTATTGGAAATCATAGCCAGAGCAATTAGGTAAGAAAAAGAAATCGAAGGCATACAGATTGGAAAGGAATAATTAAAACTGTCACTATTGCAGATGACATGACTTTATTTAGAAAACCCTAATGACTCCACTAAAAATTGTTAGGACTAAAAAACGTATTCAGAAGAGTTAAAGGGTGCATCCACTGCTTATAAACTGTGAAAATTTCACATGAATACACATGCTATATAAATTGTATAAAACAACAGAACAATTTTTATCAGAGACTTTTCAAGGCAGGTTTAGAATCCTAACATCTGAGTTACATTCTGGAAAATTCATTCTTGAGTTTATATGGAAAGAATTTTAAATATGATTACAGATATATCATAAATATCCTGATTCTAAAGCCAAATCTCTCCTTAAACATAAGAGCCAAAGAGTAAAAAGCTGGGCTTTTGATTTTGTTACATATGGTGTTTAGATTTTTGCATAAAACACTTATGCAAAGATTCCCCAATATGGAAACATAATTTTGTGAAAAATTAAAAATATGTATAAAGGTACTTTTTTACATAAATGAATTTAAATTAAACAGGTACATCTGTTTAACATGGAAACTTACGGCAGTTGTTTCATTTTCTGAAGCTGTTCGCAACAAGGGTTATTGAATAAAAATACTGTAAATGTAATTTTTAGTTTAATTTTCCTAAACAGATTGGGTGCCTTTAAGTACCAAATGCCATAGCAAAGCTGATTAAAAAACATCAATTTACATTACATGGGCAGTTTATTAGAATTGCAAATTTAAGTCCAAGCATTTGACAGTCTCCGTCCTTTCCACATACTTAATAAACCAAAATTGATGGGTCTGTTGCACTTGAGAAAAACTAGAAATTGGGATGTTTTATTAAGGATTCAGTTCTAATATAAAAACCAATGCCTAACTTGATGTCCATTCTCTGGCAGCAGTAATTTTTGTCAGCATTGCTATAACTTAATGCAGAGAAAGGAAGAGCACCTCTGAAAACCATAACATCATTTCTTTTCTGCTTTGTTCACATTACATTCTCTTTTCTAGTGTTAATTGTAGCTACATCTAAACTCCCTAAGCTGCCATTTACTATGAATCATAATGATCAATACACAATTTTCAACCTTCTTCTTACTTATTACTGTTAACAATCCTATTTGAAAGCACCCCTATCTATGAGCAAGATGAAATTATGTTAATTCACTCCCAGAAGCTGACAAATGATAACATAATCAAATGGATCTATTCTTCCTATGTTTTTACATTTGGAATCAAGGATGCATATTTAAAGGAAGACAGCATTCTAATCCATCACTGCCATAAGAAATTAATGCAAAATTATTAATAATCTCTGGCAAATAAATTTTTAGCATGTCATATACATTTTTCTTTATTATATTGATTTCTTTTCATTAGTTCCTAGGCAGTTCACAATTAAATTTATTTCCTGACCTTAAGCCGAACAACTTAAAAATATGTGCAGTGAAATGTTGAAAGGCATCCAGGCTTTCAGATACTTAAATAGTGAAGTAAAAATTTGTTTGTCCCATTTCCTCTACCTCTCTTCCTTTTAACATACTTTTGCCTGAGTTGAATGGTTATTTTGTTCTTTTTGAAAACCCGATTTTGCTTTAGGACTAGCACTGACTTTCTCTATTAAGTTCTAAGCCCCTTGCCAAAATGTTGTTCTCCTAAACTCACAGGTTTCAAAACCCCTCTATGCTAACATTATTTCAGAGATTATAAATTCTTTGACTGTACTGGATTACTTGTCATATTGGGATAAGTGCCCTGACTGACTCCTCTGCCTGTTTTTTGTTTTTGTTTTTGTTTTTTTAGAGAGAGAGAGAGAGACAGAGCTCTAGCAGGGGAGGGGCAGAGAGAGAGGGAGACAGAATCTGAAGTGGGCTCCAGGCTCTGAGATGTCAGCACAGAGCCTGACATGGGCTCGAACCCTCAAACGGTGAGATCATGACCTGAGCCAAGTCAGATGCTCAATCAACTGAGCCACCCAGGTGCTGCCTCTGCCTGTTCTTATACTCTGGTTATCTTCTAGCATGATGCTTCAATAGGGCATTGTATGTTTCTTTTTGTGTTTTGCTACTGAAATCATTACTGCATTTTATTTTTGCCAGGCTACCCCTTATGGGATAATTAAGGAATGTTAATATGTTTCCATAGCAAGTACTTTAATGCACACTTAGCATTAATCTTAGAAAAAGGTTTTAGAATTAACATGACACATTTTTATAGTCAGTGTCATAGGATTCTTGAATTCAGCCTCCCAATTTGAGAACGGAGAGGATTTTAAGTAAATAGTTTTTAAAATTAGAATCGATTTAAAGTTTTCAATTAAATTACCTTCTATGTGTAAGGGAGGAAAGCATGCTTTTATTCATTAATTCATATAACAATTACTACTTTAGAGCCAATTGTGCTCAGATCTATCTAGATACAATAAGTGAATTACCAATTTAGATAGCAAAAAGTCTAGTTAGTAGGAAATTTCCACATTTTAAGCAAAAAATAATGGCATCTTATTCTAGGAAAGTCGCAATAAAGTTAAGCATATGGATTCAGGATATATTTGACTATATATTGCTAGGATTTACCAATGAATTGGATGTTGGGACATGAGAAAGGTACTAACACAGTAACTCTTAAGTGAAGTTTTTAGCACCTGAGATGGGGAAAATGATATTGTGGGGAGTAGGTTTGTTGGATTAAATCAGGCTTTCATTTTGGATGTAATTATATTTGAAATACTTCTTCAATATCTAAATGTAGATGTCAAGAAGAAGGTAGACATAACTGTCTGGAGCTCAGAACAGAAGCCAGGACTAGAGATATATTGGGGGGGGGGTTGGATAACAACCTTACAGAAATTATTTAAAATCATTAGGAATGATGAAACTACTTTAAGTAAATGATGTAGGTAAAGGAGAATAGAAGCTCGGAGAAACCCCCGAATCCTGGCAGAACATTAATGTTTAGGTGTCAGATCAATAGGAGACGGAATTGCTGAGGTAGTAGTGATAAGAGTAACAGCAGCAACTATGACATATTGTGTCCTTATTCTAAGCAGATCTGTATCCTAAGCATTTTACACTATTTTAGAGCACCTATTTAATCCTCATGGTAACCAAATGGAATGTGCACTATTACATCTTCATTTTGTTAAGGGGAAGCTAAGGCACAAAGGGGTAAAGTGACTTTTCCGGGATGAAGTAAGATACTGTTTGTTCATTTTTTAATAAGGAGACTCTGTGTTCTGACCTAGTAGACAGACAAATTGCTAATGTAAGAAAAAGATTAACTATTAAAATCATGTCCTTGCACAGGTAGAAAGGAAGAAAATCCAGAGTCCAGAACTTAAGACAAAAGGTTGACTTGTCAAGAAATCAGTGCAATTGGAGGGAAGAAACAATGAATAAATGTGCTGTATGAGTATATTGTGGATATAGATTTTTTATATAGGAACATAGTTCCATTTTGATTGCCTCTGTTGTTGTTGTTGTTGTTGTTGTTGTTGTTGTTTTAATGGAAATAAAGAGGACTGGTTTGTGAACACAAGCCTGATCATCATGTAGGTTTTGCATCCAGGGCCCTGAATGCCCTCCATTCAATAGAACAATGTGTCACAAATAGCATATACTCATCAAGTATCTGTGGCAGGAATTTCTGTCTCCAAGGACCCTTGACTCTAGACATGAATTAATTAAATGCTCCAGGTGAAAGATAGATAAAATTCTATCAAAGCTCAAAGTGTGCATTTAAACCCAATGATCTTGAAAGGTTCATGGAGAAAAAAAAACACATTTCAGCTGACACTTTTAGAATGAATGGGATTTTGATGGGTCAAATTTTGAGAAAAAGTTTTTCCAGATGGAGATGGGAGGGTAAGGAAAGTCATGACCAGAAGTAATAAAGCTGATCAGGATTAAAAGTAGGATTAATAAGGTTATATAGTAGGGTATAATTCACATACAATATTAAGGACAGATTGTGAAGGGCCTTGAATATCACGCTGAGTATGGGCCTTGAATATCACACTGAGTATGGATTTATTTTGTAATAAACCGAGAGACTTGGGAGGTTTTTGAACAATAGAGTGATTAGATAATATATCTGAAAGTAGATAATGAGCTTTGCTGTTTGGTAATTTGGAATGTATGATATTTTAATACCCCTGAACTTATCTAGCTACACTTAAGGTTGGTGTAATTTTCCTTATATTTATTACCCTTTCTATTCCGAGCCTAGGGCAACACTTGAGGACAATGCTCTTTTGTACAGTTGTCAAGGATGTCCTAGATATAGGTGTGGTTTTTTTTTTGTCTGTTAAAATATAGCTAATATTTTAACCACTTAGCATCCTAGGCAGATTTTCATTTTGAAAAATGTAATTCCAAAGGGATTCTTGTACACTAAGAAAGCTCTGATGATTACTGTTAGCAAGCTAAATACACATTTCTATAAATGTTTAATTAGACCTACTGGCTAAAATAAATTTTTGATTTACTTATAATAACCCAAACAAAGAGTCTTGTTCAGTAAAACAGATGTTTTCACCAAAAGAAGTGTTTGACCTCTTACGATAAAATCAAATAAAATTTATTTTATGAAATTATTCATCATTGTAGTTTCTTTTCTTCATATTTAGAAACCTCATATACAAGTTAGATAACCCTCAATAGTCATTTTCTTTCAGAAGTACTTCTGAAGTCAAAAGACCTTTTGTCGCTCCCTTCACTATCCTGACACCCAGGCATTTGCACACAGTTAATTTTGTGCTAGAAGAGAAGTTGCCCTCCATGAATGTATTTGAGATTATTATATTAACACCGAAACTGAAATTTTTTGTTTATCACCAATGAAAAGTCAATTCTCAGTAGTCTTCTTCAGGAAAGGAATGAGGCATGTGTTCATTAATGCACTCTGTTATCTTCTTTTTCTTGTACCAAGGAGAGCAAAAAGGCTGACTTCATGAAACTACTGACCATAGTCAGGAGTCCAGTCAATAAAAAGGGAAAATTGTTTTCTATAAACACATGACCACAATTTGTATAGTGAATACGTGATTTTAACCTATCAATTGGTATATTTAACAGGTAGTGCTTGATTATATATTATCCATTAGAGATTGTATTAGGTACTAGAAATAGAATTGAATAATACTTAACACTTTTCCTCAAGGAGCTAATGCCCCAGTGGGGACAATAATAGGAGAAAGAATCTTGGAAAATCTGCTCCCCTTGCATTCTAGCGTTTCAAACTTTTGTTTTCTGAACTATTTGTTAAACACATTTTGATCATACACACACGTACATGTGTTGGGGGTGGCACTGAATTGTTCAGGTCCGTTAATGAGTCTTCTAGGTGTTCTTGAATCATTTTTCTAATTATTAATGGCTAATAACAATAGTTTACATTTCATGAACACTTATGAAAAAGCCCATAATCTAAGTGATTCATCTGTGTATTTTATTTTCACAATTAATCAAAGTGTGCATCATTATTATCCTCATTTTATAGATAAAACCCAAGACACTAAAGGTTTTAGTGACATGCTCAAAGTCCCATAAGGTATTCAGTTACAGAACCATGTTTTGATAGAGCCCAATAAATTTAGCACACAATTTCAACTAATTTAATTGTACTATTTCCCTGGAACAGAAGAGACAGGTCATTAATTCTGTTATCTATGCATTAAAATACTTAGGAAATAGGTAGATGGTATTCTACAACTCCCAGAAACTATCTTTCTGTAGACTCTGTTTTTGTAGTATATATGCTATCCATTATTTCCACTGTCAGATAACATGTTGTTCTAATTGGTGGCACTGCTATTTCTAATTCTTATTCTTCTACTGGGGCTCTAGTACTGGGTGCAAGAAATATTTTCATTCATTCATTCATCCTTAAATTTATTAAATGTATTTATTTTGTACATCCCACTTGGTAAACACCATTGTAGGTCCTATACAAGTACTATGATAAAGAGAGGCATAAAAAACATCTCCTGCACATACCAGTTCTGCTCACAATTGGGAATGAAAACAAATATGGAAACAAATCATTATGCAGTCTTATAAGTTCTCTATAAGAAGTCTCATTAAAGTGTTATTAGAAGATAAAAGAGATGGGGTGCCTGGGTGGCTCAGTCGTTTGAGGGTCTGACTTCGTTTCAGGTCATGATCTCATGGTTCGTGGGTTTGAGCCCCACATCAGGCTCTGTGCTGACAGCTCAGAGCCTGGAGCCTGCTTTGGATTCTGTGTCTCCCTCTCTCTCTCTGCCCCTCCCATGCTCATGCTCTCTCTCTCTCAAAAAATAAATAAACATTATAGAAGATACAAGAGATAGCAATTTATGCTCAGCAGGAGTGTCAGTGAAGATCTTATAGAGATGAGGATTTAAGCTGAAACTTGAAGGTTTAGAATTAATTACACTAGAGAGAAAGGGAAAGGGGTATTTCCATTGGAAATGAAATGAAAGAGCCTGGATGATTGGTCTAAGAACAAACTGGCCAAGGTGATGAGAGCAAGGAGTGGCAGAGTGGGGCCGGGGGTGGGGAATGAGAGCAGCAAAACAGGTTAGAGCCACAATTGAGGAAAGTTTATCTTGCAGATATATAGACTGCATATATGTGTGTGTATATATATATATACACACATGACATTATGAGTTTTCTATTTCAAACATCACCTCATTGAGCCGCTGAAGGATAAACTGGAGGAGAAAGTAACCAAAGGTAAACACAAGAGCAGGAGCACTGTCTTCTCATTACATCAGCTGTTCCCCATCAGTGTCCTTGCTCATCAACCTCAGGGTTTATCCCAAACCTTTTCCACTCTCTCCAAGCATCACCCAGTCCATGACCTTGGACAAGGTCAGAAGATTGTCACCTCTTCTTCCTGGAGAAAAGAGCCATTACACACCCACTCTATCAACTTCCTGCTTCTTTTTTTTTTTTTTTTCCCCTTTTTTTTTTTTTTTTTTATAATTTTTTTTTTTTCAACGTTTTTTATTTATTTTTGGGACAGAGAGAGACAGAGCATGAACGGGGGAGGGGCAGAGAGAGAGGGAGACACAGAATCGGAATCAGGCTCCAGGCTCTGAGCCATCAGCCCAGAGCCTGACGCGGGGCTTGAACTCACGGACCGCGAGATCGTGACCTGGCTGAAGTCGGACGCTTAACCGACTGCGCCACCCAGGCGCCCCTCAACTTCCTGCTTCTAAACAAACTTTATTATCGGATTCTACCTATAGCTCATTCTTTATTTCCCATCTCCTGATTAGATTTTGTTCTCAATTTAATCACCTCTTGGCTTCACAGCAGCCTCTCTCTAACAAGTACTTTTTCTCTCATAGGTTTGTCCTGTCTCTTTTGGCTCATTTCCTCAGCCTACTATGAGCTTGAACTATGCTAAAAACAAAATGAAACAAAACAACAAAGTAAAAATCCTTTTGATCTACATGCTTCCCTAAGCCTTGTTCTTTCAGCATCCTCTTCAAAGCCAGACTTTTCAGAGTATTCCAAAGAAACTTACTTTTACACTTCCTGTCCTGCCATGCTCTCCCCAGTTTACTGCAAACTTTTTCTCTTTCCACCAGTACACAAAAATTAATGAACTGTTAGCTGTAAACTTCAGTGGATGCATCTCAATCATTTAGGGCTTTCTGCTACTTTCTCCTGACATTTTTCTTCCTACTTTTTGTTCTACCTCTAAGTTTCCTGTACAGATTCTGTCACAGTATCATGGTCCAGGTGGTCTTGATGATGATGTAAATTACGACAAAGACTATTTATCCGACGGGCTATTAGATAATAGTGTTTTGGCAAATGTATATAGCTGGCCAGCAGTTGGGGTCTGAGAAAGCCTGATTTGTAGCATTTGTGAATTTCTATAATGTAATTATTTCTACCAGGGCCAATTTCAAGCTACCATTGTGAAGTGAATTAGCACATGAAATTCCTGAAAATTTAACAAATGTCTCCCACAAATCAGTGAAGGCCATCCCTAGCACACAGTTGGATTAAGAGATTGGATAGAAATTCAAGGCCATTCTGGCAGGAATTACTTAGGAGAAAAGTAGCAGTTTTAACATTTCTGTCTGAATTTATCTCCAATAATATTTTAATAAATACTATACCATTTTATTTTTATTGCTGTTTTACTTTAATGCTGCTTCTCTGTTTTCATCATATTAGAAGTACTTCTTTCCCTCTTATTTATGCTAGTCTCTTACAGTATAACTAGATTACATTATAACTAGACAGATTTCACATCTGGCACCCTGTTGTACCATCTACACTGGGTGTTGGAGTCAGCTCCTGTAGTTCACAGACACAGAAAGATACATGGATTGTACATGGGCATGGTGGAATCACGATACATTCTTCTGCTTGAATCTTGACCGAGTATTCCAGAGTTGACTCTAGGAATCTGGGTCTAGATAGTTCTTACTGCCAGCATTATCTTAGCGCAATGGCAGCTGTCTAAAAAGAAGATTAAAACCTAGAAGTCTACCATGGCCCAGAAAACAAAACAGGAAATACAAAGGCAAAATAATACACCTATCATAAAAAAATTCTTGTATACTTTATACAGTAATGAACACCAACAAAAACTTGCTTTTATTGCATTTGCCTTATTTACAAAATAATCATACATATTTCAAACTCTACAAGGGGTTTAGAAAGAAAAGTATGATTCTCTTTTCCTTTTGTTCCCAATCTTAGCAGTTTTGTTTTAAACTTATACATTTTTATTTTTTATTTTTTTAAAATTTATTTAATTTTGAGACAGAGAGAGACAGAGCGTGAATAGGGGAGGGGCAGAGAGAGAGAGAGACACAGAATGTGAAACAGGCTCCAGGCTCTGAGCTGTCAGCACAGAGCCCGACGCGGGGCTCAAACTCACCGACCGCGAGATCATGACCTGAGCCAAAGTCGGACGCTTAACCGACTGAGCCACCCAGGCGCCCCAAACTTATACATTTTTAGATCTGTTTCCATATAAATACAAATAAAAATACCCACAAAGAGAACATTTTTAATGTAAATGGATTCAGCAAAAGAGATTATTCTGAAGCTAATCATTTTTCATTAAAATTTTATTATGGACATTTTTCTATAATATGCACCAAGATTTACAGTATTTTTTTCTGTAACCATTCACAGATACTTTTTCCATGTTATATTTAACCACCTTGCAGGAACTGCTATTTAAGAATTAAATGAGGAAAGGGAAAGTTTCCTTTCCATTTCCGTCCAAGTTTGGATAACTAAATCAGTGACCCAGATTTGCTTCTTTTGGTTCACATGGCACCCCCCACACTGTGTCTAGGGCAGGCAGGCAGTATGTGACTGGTCATTTCCCAGGACCACCTGGCATGTGAGAGGTGTTGTCCAGGAGACAGAGGAGATCTTTAGTTGATATGGAGGAAAGAATGCTTGGCAAACAAAAGCAACTTTGTCTATTACAAAGTGAAATCTCTGCTAATATATATGGAAATACATTCAAAGGCAAATAATGCACTTTTAAAGAGGGTTTTGAAGCCAAGTATCCCAATATTGTCCTTTGTAGGAAAAAAAATAATTCTAGTCCAGGGTCCAATCTAACACTGCATTGAGTTTTTATATATTTTATACATTGATTTGTATACATTTTTAGTAAGTTGTCTGACAGGTTTCCTTGCTATAAAGTTACTAAATATCTCTTTTAAATTAGTAAGTTTTTGTGAGGAGATATTTTCCGACTGTGGAAATATCCTATTTTTCGTCAAACTTTTATTGACTATTTTAACATCTGTAAATGATTGTGCCTGAATCAATTATTACCATGATGCTTGTCTAATGGTACTTTTCTAGATCTATTGTTTTTTTCTACATTTACCAATTGGCATTCAACTACTATATAAAAAAAAACATTTCTTTCTCCCGCCCCTTGTTTATAACTTTATTCATTTCTATTAGTATTATCAGCATCGACCCTTTGATTCCAATTTTATTCAACTGATTATAATCCATTGCTATCATGTATTTTGATGTTCAAACATCGTACCTGTGATGTTGAAACTGTCATACAGTTTTATGTCCAAACAAGTTTTGAGCAACAAGTTTCTAGCCAATTAGCAAATACTGCACTTCATTTTTAATGAATATATTTATGTTTTTTTATCTTTACTGGAGCTCTCTGAGGAGAGAAACCTTGTTTTATTAATCTCTGCTCTTCCAACATCTGACAGAAAACTTGGATTTTAGTAGGGTCAACAAATAGTTGTTGGATGGACAAAGGGCTACAACAGCTCTCAGTGAATTACTTTTATTTTATTTTATTTTATTTATTTATTTTTAAATTTTTTTTAACCTTTATTTATTTTTGAGACAGAGAGAGACAGAGCATGAATGGGGGAGGGGCAGAGAGAGAGGGAGACACAGAATCGGAAGCAGGCTCCAGGCTCTGAGCCATCAGCCCAGAGCCCCACGCGGGGCTCGAACCCACGGACCGCGAGATCGTGACCTGAGCCGAAGTCGGACGCTTAACCGACTGAGCCACCCAGGGGCCCCAAATTACTTTTATTTTAAATGTTTACTGGAGTACAACAAGAGGAGTGCAAAAAGTAAATGCACAGCTCAATTAATTATTACAAAGTGAACATCTGTGAAAGCACTGCTTTGTCAAGAAAGAGACTGTCACCAACACTCTAGAAATTTACCTCATGCCCTGCCCAGTAAGTAAGCCATCCTTCCTTCTGAAAAGTAATCGGTATCTTGACTTCTACACCAGGAATTGTTTTTGCCTGGTTTTGTACTCTATATGGAAGAATCATCTAGCACTTCTTATATGTGACTTTTTTTTTGACTAATATTATAATTGTGGTATTCATCCACATCTTTGAATGTTAAAAGTGGTCCAATTCATTCTACTTCTTGTATGCTGTTGAACTATATGAATAACCATGATTTATGAACATTCGAATTCCTTCTGTTTTTTCTCTCTTGTTTATTACACTGATAAGAGTATTCTAATACATGTCTCTGAGTGTTTATGAGCATGTATTGGTGTTAGATATATGTTATGTGTGTTAAGGCTGGTTATAGCATATATATATATACATGTTCCACAGTGAGTAGAAAATGCCAGGCCATGATTATGCAGTTTGATAACAGGGTACAAGAGTACCTGTTGCTCTGTATTCTCACCGTGCTTAGAATTAACATTACTTTTGTGTTGATGGTGGTGGATGTGAAGGTATTTAGTCATGACCCATTGCAATTTATTCTGCATTTCCTTGATACCTAATAAGGTAAAATATCTCTTCATATGTATATTGACCTTTAATGAGCTACTTTCAGTAAAGTGCTTTTTCAAGTCTTTTATGTTTTTTTATTGCTTTTTATGTTTCTTACTGAGATTTGTAGAGAGTATTTACATAATTTGGATATGAATTCTTTATTATTATATGCATTACAAATATCTTCTAGACAGTTGCTTGCTTCGACATTGTTCTCATGCAGCCCAATGCCATACTGTTTAAATTATCACAGCTTTATAATAAGTCGTGCTATGTAATAGGATATATCCACACATTTTGTGATTGTGGTTAAAGTATTAATCAGTGGCACTTTTTCAAATATTAAATCTTCTAGTGTTTTTATTAACTTATTTTTAATTCAATATTTTATTTTATTTACTTCTGTTTGTGTTTTCGTTACATCATTTTCTCTAAATGTTATCCTAAGTATTTGACTTTTTTCCTGCTATTACAAATGGTATATTCTTATGTGCAGCTTTAGCTCTTCTTTGTACATTATCAATTTTCAAATAATAAGTTTTATTTCTTTCTTTCCATTACTTATACCTTTTATTTGTGCTCTTGTTTGTCTCACCGTCGAGAACATCCAGTACATTGTTAAATAACAGCGGTAATAGTGGACACACCCTCATCTTGTTCCTTCCTCAAACAGAAGTCATTCAATATTTCATCATGAAGAATAATATTTCTAGGATGTTATTTATCAGGTTAAGTACTTTCCATGTATTCCTAGTCGAGAAAGGTTTCTTTTTAAATTAATGGAATGTTGAATTTTAAAATACAAAAAAGATTTTAAAATCTTTCATGTTATCTATTGAAATGATCATGTTTTTCTCCCTTACTACACTAAAGAATTAGACTGATTTTCTTTAAAAAATTTTTTTTTAATGTTTGTTTATTTTTGAGAGAGAGAGATACAGAGTGCAAGCGAGGGAGGGCCAGAGAGAGAGGGAGAAACAGAATCTGAAGCAGGCTCCAGGCTCCAGGCTCTGAGCCGTCAGCACAGCCAAAGTCTGACACTCAACCTACTAAGCTACCCAGGCATCGCCTGACTGACTGATTTTCTTTATAAGTTTTATTTAGTCATTTATTTATTTTATGATTGAGGGAGAGAGACAGAGAGAGAACCCACAGCAGGGGAGTGGCAGAGAGACAGGGAGAGAGGGAATCCCAAGCAGCTTCCACGCTGTCGGTGCAGAGCCCAACTCAGGGATGGATCTCACCAACTGTGAGATCATGACCTGAGCTGAAACCAAGAGTCTGATGCTTAACCAACTGAGCCACCCAGGCGCCCCTCGACTGACTGATCTTGAAATGTTAAAAATGGTTCCTGAAATCAATGCAAACACACATTACATATTTTCATTTTATATATGACTGTACTTACATTAATAATTATGTGTTAAGAATGTTTGTGCCTATGTTCCCTCATGAAATCAGTTCATGATTTTCTTCTAACAACATCCTCTTCAGTATTTAGCATTAATTTTATGACTTCATAATATAAATTGAGAGTGTTTTATTTGTTTTTATTCTCTGAAAGAGTGTGTAAAATTGCTATTATTTCTTCTTTACTTGTTTTGAAGTATCAATCACTGACACCATCTGTGTCTGAAGGTTTCTGTGTAGGAGGGTTTAATTATGGATCTTACTTCATTAATAATTATAGGAATGTTTAAATTTTATGATTTTTCTCATGTCAGACTTGGTAATTATATTTTTATAAAAATTTGTCCATGTCATGTAAATTTTCAAATATTTGGTCCCAGTTGTTCTAGTAGCTTCCTGTGTATTTTTAAAAAAATACACATTTTAAATACACATTTTAAAAAAAATGTGTCCCTGTACACATTTGCATTTGTACTCTTTCTATAGGCCAGAATATTTTCATCATCCTGCACTATGAATGAGGAGAAGAAATAGCAAAACAAAAAGCAACAACAAATAAGTATATGCTAGATTACATTAAAAAATATTATTTTTGTCAAGACATAGGTTTTGAAAACTCCTAAGGTAAGATTTAACTTTTCTTTATTTCTCTTTGCATTTTCTTTATGTTCTGTCTACCCCTTGATTAGTGAATGACAAGGTTCCAAATAAGTAACCAGGGAAAGAATGAACAACAGAATGTACAAAGGGATTAAGCCATTGCCAGACAAAACAACAGCAACGACGAGGACAACAACAACAACACAAAAAACGAATACCTCGTTGGCTAGTATTTTAAACTTTCATGATCCCTCAAACATGGCACATTTCCTGGCATAAAGAAATCAAGCAGCAAATGGTAGCTGCAGCATTAATAGTTCTAATTTTGACAGTGATAATAATGGTAATAGTCATTCACTCATGTAACAGAACCTGAATAAATTCTTAACCCTCTGACTTCTCCAAAGGTCACAGAAAATGAGGTCTTGCTCTCCAGGAGCTCACTAACTAATGAAATGTGACGTGAATGAAATACACCATGCACGAATGGTGCCTTTGGAACACATCCCACCCCACTCCTCTTGGCCTAAAAGAGAAGAATTACTTCAATAAAGACTATTACTAATCACAGGACACTTTGACTACATTTTAGTACCCTAAGCATTTGTAAACATTTTTTTTGTGTGTGAAATATATCATTCATACTGAGGAGTGCATAAAACATACTTGTACAGTACAGGAGTAATTGTAAAATGAATGCCCATAGGGACTGCTTCTCAGTGAAGAAATTGATCATGCCAGCACCCCCAGATACTTTATATGTCACATGGATACCATATCCCCTCCATGCCTCACAAATAACCATAATCCAGACTTTTATATTAATCACTTACTTGCCTTTCTTTGTGGTTGTATCACTTTTTGAATATGTCCCTGGCTTTTCAAATTTATATAAAGAGTCCATTGTATTTATCACGTCTTTCTTTTTTTGTCAACATCATGTTTGTAAATAATATGTTGCTACTTGTAGCAGTAATTATTCATTGTCATTGTTTTATAGTATTCCTTTGTTTAAATATACTCCAAATTATATTTCTGCTTTACTATGGATGGCCAAATGAGTTGTTTCCAATTTGGGGTTATTACAAATAACATGAGTGAAAACATTTTTCTGCATATATTCTGAACGTGTTCTATTGGGAAGTCTCTATTTTCATGATCAGAAAAAGCTCTCAGGACAGAATTGTTTTTTCTTTCTATTTTCAAAAGCTCTTTCCAACCATCTTTATTTTTTTTAATATGAAATTTATTATCAAATTGGTTTCCATACAATACCCAGTGCTCATCCCAACAGGTGCCCTCCTCAGTGCCCATCACCCACCCTCCCCGCCCTCCCACCCCCCAGTTTATTCTCAGTTTTTTTTTTTTTGTTTTTTGTTTTTTGTTTTTTTAATTTTTTTTAATTTTTAAATTTTTTTTTAATATATGAAATTTATTGTCAAATTGGTTTCCATACAACACCCAGTGCTCATCCCAAAAGGTGCCCTCCTCAATACCCATCACCCACCCTCGCCTCCCTCCCACCCCCCATCAACCTTCAGTTCTCAGTTTTTAACAGTTTTTAAGAGTCTCTTATGGTTTGCCTCCTTCCCTCTCTGTAACTTTTTTTTTCCCCTTCCCCTCCCACATGGTCTTCTGTTAAGTTTTTAAGGATCCACATAAGAGTGGATCCACATAAGAGTGAACACATATGGTATCTGTCTTTCTCTGTATGACTTATTTCACTTAGCATAACACTCTCCAGTTCCATCCACGTTGCTACGAAAGGCCATATTTCATTCTTTCTCATTGCCAAGTAGTATTCCATTGTATATATAAACCACATCTTCTTTATCCATTCATCAGTTGATGGACATTTGGGCTCTTTCCATAATTTGGCTATTGTTGAAAGTGCTGCTATAAACATTGGGGTACAAATGCCCCTATGCATCACCACTCCTGTATCTCTTGGGTAGGACAGACTTGTTTTTGAGTTGTAGGTTTATTTCTATGGGATTTTATGTTTCCTAAAATTTAATCTAGTATGCTTCACTGCCTTGTTAACATTATGGGGTTTTTAAAAAAGTATTTCATTAGCATTTCAGTCAGCTTTTTTAGTTATACTTAATGAAAGGAATCCTATTACTTAGCCTCACATTATAGGAATAAGAATTCTATAAAGCATTTTGTTTTAGCTTAGTTTTTGTGATCATAGTGCACATCCAATTTTACATATCACTTTTTGTTGTAGATATTTTGGATTAATTTTCTATTGCTGTGGTATTATAATAAATGTCATGCTTAAAACAATAACATTTATGACCTGACAGTTTCATGGATTAGTCTGGGCATATCTTAGCTGATTCTTCTTCTCAAGGTCTCATAAAGGTACAATTAAATTGTTGGCTATGTTGAATTTTCATCGGGAGATTGAACTAGAGAAGAACCACCTGCCAACTTCCTCAAGGTGTTGGTAGAATACATTTCCTCACTGGGGCGCCTGGGAGGCTCAGTCAGTTAAATAACCAATTTCGGCTTGTGCCACGATATCGCGGTTGGTGGGATTGAGTCCCATGTCAGGCTCTGTGCTGACAGCTCAGAGCCTGGACCCTGCCTTGGATTCTGTGTCTCCCTTTCTCTTTGCCCCTCTTCTGCTCGCACTCTGTCTCTCTCTGTCTCTCAAAAATAAATATTGAAAACCATTAAAACAAAAAATTACATTTCCTCACTGCTATAGAATCCTGAAAGTTTACTTTTCCGAGCCAGCAATGAAGAGAGAAAGTCTGCTGCTTTGAGTATCTAACTTAGAGGAAAGCTTGGATTGATTGATTATTTATTTATTTATTTATTTATTTTAAGTTTATGTATTTTGAGAGGAGAGACAGAGACAGAGACAGAGACAGAGACAGAGATGGAGAGGACACGAGCAGGGGAGGGGCAGAGAGAGAGACAGAAAGAGAATTCCAAGCAGGCCTCATGCCACCAGACCAGAGCCCAATACAGGGCTAGAACTCACGAACTGTGGGATCATGACCTGAGCTGAAATCAAGAGTTGGAGGCTTAACTGACTAAGCCACCCAGGTGCCCTTGGATCTTTTTTAAAAAATACTCACCTGATAGGTCATGCCCCAGTTTATTAACTCAAAAGTCAAATAATTATGCATCTTAATTACATATGCAACATTTCTTTACTTTTGCCATATTCCATGGGTTAAAAACAAGTTGCAAGTTTTTGCTGCACTCAAAGGGAGTATGTTTACACCAGGAAATGGGAATAATGAGAACATCTTAGAATTTTGCCTACCATACATTGTAATATGTATTTTTGTGTTATTTTTAACCATCATAAAGATTTTTCATGACTGTATTGCATTCAAACATGAAGCATATTACAATTTACTTGAACACTAGATTATCAGGATATATTTATGCTTTAATGGATATAACAAATATTATGCCTAGATTTCTTTTTAAAATTTCAGTATCATTGACACACAATGTTATATCAGTTTCAGGTGCACAAGATAGTGATTCAACAAGTTGTTACCTTATGCCATGCTCAACACAAGTGTAGCTACCATCTCTCACCATGCAATGTTATTACAATACCATTGATGACATTTCCTACTGTACCTTCATTCCTGTGCCTTATTCATTTCGTGACTGGGAGCCTGTATCTCCCATTCCCCTTCACCCATTTGCCCATCCCCCACTCTCCTCCCCTCTGGCAACCATCCGTTTTATCTCAGTATTTATAGATCTGATTCTGCTTTATGTTTGTTTGTTTGTGTTCATTTTTTTTTCACATTCCACATGTAAGTGAAATTGTGTGGTATTTCTCTTTCTCTATCTAATTTATTTCACTTAGCATAGTACCCTCCAAGTCCATCCATGCTGTCACAGATGGCACCATCTTGACTTTTTTGTGGCTGAATAATATTCCATTCTCTCTGTATACCACATCTTCTTTATTCATTCATCTATAAAGGGACATTCGAGTTGCTTCCATATCTTGGCTATCATAAATAATGCTGCAATAAGCATAGGTGTGTATGTACATATATATATATGTGTGTGTGTATATACATATATATATGTGTGTGTGTGTGTGTGTGTATATATATATATATACACATACATATATATTTAAATTAGTGTTTTCATTTTCTTTGGGTAAATACACAATACTGAAACTACTGGATCATATGGCAATTCTGTTTTTAATTTTTTGAAGGAACTCCATACTGTTTTCCGTAGTGGCTGCACCAATTTACATTCCTACCAAAGTTTATGAGGATTCTTTTTTCTCCATATCCTCAACAACAATTGTTATTTCTTGCCTTACTAATTCTTGCCATTCTGACAGGTATGAGATGATATCTTACTGTGGTTTTGATTTTCATTTCCCTGATGATGAGTGATATTGAGCATCTTTTCATGTGTCTGTTGGTTATCTATGTGTCTCTATTATGCCTAGTTTTTAAGGTTTGGAAAGCTCGAATCATATCTGAAAAATATTTCGGCCTGAATTCTCAGCTGTAGATCAGTGGCTCTTAAAAACTAGAAAAAATGAGGAGGAGCTGCATTATAAAAATACTACTTGATGCCTAGCTAGCTCTGTTTTCAAAATCCTAAAGGCAAGTACTAGATATTAGATTCACCTTATTTAAAAATGTTTGTCATGAGCTTTGAAGGGTGACACTTAAAAAAATAATCATATATCAAAAAATAATTATTACTGGGGAGTCTGGGTGGCTCAGTCGGTTGAGCATCCGACTTCGGCTCAGGTCATCATCTCACACTCCGTGAGTTCGAGCCCCACGTCGGGCTCTGTGCTGACAGCTCAGAGCCTGGAGCCTGTTTTGGATTCTGTGTCTCCCTCTCTCTTTTACCTTCCACCGTTCATGCTCTGCCTCTCTCTGTCTCAAAAATAAATAAATGTTAAAAATTTTTTAATTATTATTTTGTAAATAAATAACAATGAAAAATGTCCTTAAATGTAGACAATAGAGTGCTATCAAGAAATTTTAAATAATGCATTTCCATTGTCTGCAAACCAGCAATATCCATCATGTCCTTGAGGGATTGCATGCTTATAGATTTTAATTTTTTTTAATTTATTTTGAGAGAGAGAATGAGCACCACTGGGGGAGGAACAGAGAGAAGAGGGGAGAGAGAATTCCAGGTAGGCTCTATACTGTCAACACAGAGTCCCACACAGGGTTTGAACTCACCAACTATGAGATCATGACCTCAACTGAAATGAAGAGTCAAATAGGTGCTTAACTGACTGAGCCATCTAGGCACCCCAGATTTTAACACCAGTATCTTCTTTACTTCAAAGTTTATCCAACCTGGACTTAAATTGACACATATCTTCAAAAAATAGATTATGTCAAACCAAAGTCATTATATTTCATCACATTCAAGCTTCTTTTCTTCCCTATATATGCTCCAAACTGATTTTCTTTCCTGTAGACACTCCATATTATAATCAATGTAACCTGACCCACCCAAGCCAAAGTTGAGGAATCAAGCCAACACTTGCACTTACCTACACATTTAATCAATGACCAAGTCAGAAATATTTTTACATTTCATTCACATAATCAGAGAATATTTATAGTTGACCCAATGCCTGATTTTATAAAATTTTCATTGGTTAGCTTGAAAAAATTAATTAACTTTTCTAACTTACTATCAAGAAATGCCCTTGAGGTGGCTGGGTGGCTCAGTCAGTTGAGCGTTCAACTCTTGATTTTGACTCAAGTAATGATCTCACTGGTTTGTGGGATGGAGCCTGCATTGGGCTTCATGCTGACAGCACAGAGCCTGCTTGGGCTTTTCTCTGTCTGCCTTAGTGCCTCTCCCCTGCTCACACGCACACACACACACACACACACACACTCTCTCTCTCTCTCTCTCTCTCAAAATAAATAAATAAGCATTAAAAAAAAGGAGAAAAAAATGCCCCAGGGATTGACTACTGAGATATATGTAAAATGTGTTCACTCACTTTGGTCATCATAAAATACTTGTTTTTAGCAATTTTGTGGACTTTGTTATAGCATAGAGCAAAAATCTGTCAAAAATCTTGCAATTAATAGACAATTTTATAGTCATATGACTCATTGCTAATACATATGAATCAGCATTAAAAGAATCCAAGTTAGTTTTAACGTTTTTTTACAGAAAATACATGCTCACTATATATGATGTTTTAAAAATATTTGAAATGTCTGTAGACATACAGTTGAATGCATGATACGTTTCGTTCTAGTCCTTTTTATTGCATTCACATTTGGTGCTTTAATACTTTTAAAATCATACTGGAACCAGTTGATTTTAGTTTGGCCATGAGTAGCAGAGACTTTTCAGAACAATAGTTTAAATATACTGGAAGGTAATCCAGGGCTGATAGAGCAACTCCATTATAATCAGGAATGCCTCCTCCGTCATCTTGACTCATGACACCCATCTTCAAGGTCACCTCAGTGTTCAAGTTGGCTGCTAGAGTTACAGACATCTTCTCCAAATTATAGTTGAGAAGAAGGTAGATGGACATAAGGAGAGGCAGAATAATTCCCATCTTGGTCATCTCCCTTTAAGCACCTGTCTCTGAACTTCTTGTCATCATTTTCACTTACACCTCATTGGAAGAAAATGACTCACATGATTGATTATATCTCTCTGAAAATGAAGCTAGAAAATAAACTCTTCCTTCTGGGAAGCAATACAGCAGGGAAAAACTGAGTTTCTGTTCCTAAGGAAGAGAAGAATGGGTACTGAAAAGGCAACTAGTACTTACACACACACACACACACATAACGTATGCACGCATACAGATATGCATATAGCCTGGGAGGTACATGAATACATATATATGATTGTTATTCTGTTTCATTTTGTTTTGTTTTTCACTAAATACCTGCTTTGCTGCTGCTTTCACTCATGGAGTAGTTATCATGAGTTGGTCATTTTGTTTTACACCTACCTTCAGATACAGGCTAGCACAGTGCTGCATTTAAAGTTAACACAAACCCCGAATCCAGAGGCATTTACAGATCATGCAAATTTTACTTAAGATATTCTTAAAGGGTATAAGAAGAAATTGCACTGCCCAAGATACAACAAAATATCCTATAATTCTCCTAATCTGTCACTTCTTTTACAACCCAAGGCAATTAAGTTAATCAGTCTTATCAGTCCTCTCCCTTGTCAAGAGCCTGCCGATATAGGGACTTTCTCTTTTTCGTTTTGTTTTGTTTTGTTTGTTTCAAGTTTTTATTTAAATTCTAGTTACTTAGCACATAGGCTAATATTGGTTTCAGGAGTAGAATTTAGTGATTCAGTACTTCTATACATCACCCGGTGCTAATCATAACATGTGCCCTCCTTCCTTAACACCCATCACCCATTTAGCCCATCCCCTGCCCACCTATGTCCATCAACCCTCAGTTGGTTCTCTATAGTTAAGAGTCTCTTATGGTTTGCTTGCCTTGCCTTTTTTTCTTTCATTCCCTCATTCTATACTTTATCCTTTTCTCCAGCCTCCATGACCTTCTTTAATGTTAGAGAGCATAAAATTCAATGTCTCCTGCCTCTAACAATGTGTAAGAATATCATTTCATTGTATTGTTACCAGCACTGATATTATAATTTTAAAACTCTAATTAAATTAAACTAATGAAAACTATTTATAAAAATTAAAACTAATTAAAACTATTTACAAAGATGGTATTTTTATTCACATTTTAATTATTAAAAACCTTGGATACTGTCTCAGACCCTTGCTAAGTAGTTGGATTTCCATCTTCACTCCTTTTTCTAATACTTACTTAGAGACTACCATGTGCCTTTCCTTCCTCTAGGCGGTCAGGATACAGTGATGGACAAAAGAGAGAAATCCCTATCCTCATAAACCTTTATTTTACTTGATGGGGTCAGAAAATAAGCAAAGATAAACAAAATATATAGAAGGTGAGATGATAGCAATGGTTATGGAGAAAAATAAAATGGGGATTGGAAAGTGAAGATTACAATTTAAATGCGAGTGGGCAGACGCCACTGAAGTGACATTTAACTAAAGACTGGAAAGAATTGAGGGGTTAAATTAGACATATGCATACAGATGGGTGGAGATCCAAAAAAGAAAAGAAGGGCGGGGGATACAAAGTCTTTAGTAACAGTTTGCCCCATGTGTTTGAGAAATAGCAAAGTGACCAATGTGACAAGAGTGAAGCAAATCAGGGCCACGGTAGTACTGAAATCAGAGAAGCAGAAATTTATGGCCAATTGTAAGGACCTGGACATTTCTTCAAGTGAGATGAAATACCAGTAGAAAGTTTTTGATATGGTTTAAGTTTTAACAAGATCACTCTGACTCATTTGTGGAAAATAGAATAAAGGGGGATAATGGCTGATGCGGAGACTGTTGTTAAATTCCAAGTGAAAGACAATGAAAAGTCATAGCAGTAGATATGATCCCATCATGTATATTCTTCCTGTATAGTGTACAGGGTCATTAATGAACTGGAATGCTATAGAACAAAAAGAGAGAAGTAATGAATAATTCCAATGGCTGAGTCTGGGCTTTGAAAGGAACCAGGTTTTAAATAATTACATAGAAGTACTATAGAAGGAGTAAGGCATATTTGAGAGAGAAAGTTAGGAGTTCAGTTGTAGACATGTTAATTTTGAGAGTATTAGAAATAAAAATGGAAAAAAAAAAGAAATCAAAATGGAGTGGATATGTTGGCAGTTCAGTACAGAAAGAGAGTGGTTCAGGCTTCAAAGAATCATCTGTCTATATCCTTCATTCAGCTGTCTCTTAAATTTATAATTTTTTATATAATTGAGTATGAGCTTTTTATGTAGTAATATTATTTTACTTTTTGAAATATGCATAATGTCAAATTGAAATGATCATTATGTTGTAAAAAGCAAAACAATGTTAATACAAAAAATAGGAGAATCTAATAAGACTGAGTGGGTGTGTTTGAGAGAGACGGGAGGGAAATGGTAGGGAAATGGAAAGGAAGGAGAAAGGAAGAGGGAAAAAGAAAGGGAGAGGGAGAGACAGAGGGAGAGGAGACACAGAGAGAGAGAAAGAACACCACATTGCTTTCAGTGATATAAAAGCGTCCATATGGTGTTAGTTTGTCAAAACATTTCTGTAGGAGTACTGCCGGAACTTTCCACCCGCACACATATTTAGTATTTAAACCCTCAATAAATTCACTACTTCCTCTGTGTATGTTGTGTATATGTTTCTTTATGCTCTAATTTTTTTTTTTTTTAGATTTTCAATTAGAGTTTCCATTGGTGACAACTTGGCTGCCTCAAGACCCAAAATAATAATAAGGAAAATGTAAACCACATTTTTTTTTCTGAGGAATTATCCAGATTTCTGGATGCCTGAACATCTCTGTGCTGAGCATCCCGTCTGCATTGCTCCACAACAGGGCCTCTTTAATTGCTATGGCAACAGCACAGTAGAACCAATATAACCACAGAGGCTCATTACATGAAATGTTAAACACCATTAGGAGACAGAAACATAATGGATAGCATGACATCTCAAAGGCTCAGAGATTCACCTCTCAAAATTCTGAAGATAAAGGGTAAATCGTTTACTAGATTTGAAACCCTGATTAATGGCATTTAAATTTGTGTTATAACCCCTTTTATGTCCTTTCAAGTTGTCATAAAATCACAGTGAATTCTGAGGTGGGAGCTGCTGTATTCTTGGAAATTGGAAGAAAACAGGGGTTATCTGCTATTCTGCCATGACAGGATACTGATTTCATTGCATTTCACATTTGTGGTAATGTTCCATATCCCGGACCTTCCTTTTCCTCCTGCGTCCATTGAAACCTGACTATCCTGCAATGAGACGCAATAGAAAGAGAAACCGGTGTATGAAATCCAGGTTGGAGTCTTAGATGACTAATAATGCCTTCAGACTTTCACTAAGATTCAGTTTCCTCATCATTCAGTACCAATCCAGACATGGAATGCAAGCTCTTTTTACCCTGATGTTTTGCACAAGGCTTGATATGGGGTAGGAAGGGGTGGGGGGTACACACTTCAGGTTTGAAGCTGATGGGAAGCAACAGTGTAATATCTTGGCAAACATGATATTCTGTATCTCAGAGTTTCCTTACTGTGACTGTCTTTGTGAAGGATCAGGCGTATACTGTTTTACACAGAATCTTCTCCCTCTGTGTACTGCCGTCAGTGCTCCCTCCTCTCTCCTCCACACAGTGAACTTTTATTTAATTTATCAGACTGAAGTTTAGCTAGCTTGTTTCATTGCCCCTCTAAAATCCATGCCTCGGGCCACCCACCATTCACATACAAAATGTATCATCAAATTATTTTGCTAAAGAGATAACCATCTACTCCCCAGATAAATATACCTATTCCTTAGAGGCACTACTGTCTTAATTAGTTGGAGTTCTAAATATAAATTATCTTACACTTTATACACGCATCACCCCTCCCACTTCCCACATATTTCTCACTTGTATCTGAACATCCGTAAGGAGTGCTTACAATCAACAGAAGTTCATTTTAGCAAACCGCTTGCCACTGACCCGACTTCCAACTACCGCTGTTCTCTCCATTGGGAATCTTCACAGCCTCTCCGCGCTGGGCCATTTTAGGCTGCTTCCTCTCCCCAAGCTATTTTCTGCAAGAGAGAATGCATTCTCCTTCAGAGTTACCAGTAGTATTTACTCTCCTAATCCATGGACCTTCAAGGACATTATGGAGTGTCTGCAGTGGGCAAGAAAAGGGATAGGTCAGTCCGTATCAGTGGGAAAATACTGAGACCTCTTTATACACAGAAATCATTCTCCTTTCTATTAGGTAGAATTTCTGTTCTTAAGAGAATAATTAGTATTATCTATTTAAGTGTTTGGATAGCTTCAGTCATGCCTTGACATACCAAAACAGAGATGAGTGATGGTGGTTAAGTATACCATTTGGGTTGTCATGAAGTCTCTGTGAAGGTGCCCTTAAATCTCCATGAGGGTAACCTGCCAGCACCCTTTAAGTGTAATTTGATTACAAACAGAGATCAGGATCATAAATGAGTAAATCACTTTATGAATTTAAGGAGTCATTGTTGTCAGAATCAGCAATCTTTATGTCTGAAAATCACCTAATAGTCAGAAAAACACACGTAAATAATATATATAAAGCATCTTCTTATCCTGGGAAAGGCATGAATTTTTGGAAATAGATCTCGATCTTAAACCTACCTTTTTTGTTTTCTTTTTGTATAGCCTTGAGGGGATTCCTTAAGATTTCTTAAATTTTATGTCATCATATAAAATGAGAAAAAATAACCACTTTTATGAAGTTGTGCAAAGCTTAAATAGGATTTGATATGATTGCACAAAAAATCAGTCTTAGCTTCCTAATATAAGCTAACAAAATTAATATTAAAAACATTTTATAAAAGAAATAAAACATCTCTCCATGTAGCTTTTACCTTCATTTTTAAAAAACAAAACAAAGAGGTACTGAAATAGTTACATATCTACTGCTTAGATAGAGCATGCTAAATATTCCATTTAGTAAACTGGTTTAGTTATCAGTATCTCAATCTCATTCCTCATCTATAAAAGAGACCACTACTTCTTTCATGTTTACCTGTGTTCAGTGAATGGTAACTATTACTTTTTTTTAGGTAATTAAGTTTATTCTAGTAACTGGGCTCATATCTGTAGTCCATTAATGTAAATACTATGGGTTGCTGGACACATGTCCCATGTTGAATAAAAAATACATGTATCAATACACACGTTGATAACAAAAATTAAGGATGCTCTATTAACTCAAAGACCCATCTTATTTCTGTAAATTTAAATATCAAAATGTATGTTGAGTTAAAACTTTTCACCATCTGCCTTCTATTATAATTGTGAACTGCTTGCCCTGATCAGATCCCAGCCTTGTAAACTTTGTAGATTCTAGCAAAGTGCCTTGCATGTGGTGCAGATGCTAAATAAATCTTCCTGAAGAAATTAAAAGAATGAGGGAAGAGATGCATGAGTGAATTTTTTTAAAGTTTAATTTTCAGTGTATTTAGGAATTTTACTAGTGACTTTTGTAATTGAAGATCGAGGATAATTGTTCAAGGTTATAGTTGTCTTGGTTTGAGTCTTGAATTCAGCAGGTTCAATAGCGATATCCTCAGTATATATTTTAGGAAAGAATAGACTTATGATGTCATATATAATCCTTGGAAAAAATAAGCAAAAAACCTTAGATATTAGAAATTAATATCTACTGTGTTTCATATAAACTGTTATAAAATCTCCTTTGCAACACTGTGACCATTTAGACACATCCTAAAGCAACTCATCAGCATCAACAGGCATCAGCATCTGATCTCCAGCATTAGCCTGGACAAAGAGACACTAATTGAATTGGTAGAGCTCTGTTGAATGATGGCAAGGCAGCTCCCGAGGGGCCCAATAGCTTTCCTTTAACTCAACATATAAATTGGTACCATATTGGTTTCTGCAGAGAATAGATTATGCTCTCAGTTGGTTGTAAAACCTAAATTCGCTTGTATATCCTATTTTAGTTGCCAAATAAATACTGATTCTCTTGAGCATATGTGATGTAACAGCCATGGGCTGAAAGAAGGATGCAGTACTAGAAAATCATTTTCCAGTTTTATGTGATAGACTCTTCTTTGTTTATAAATGTGTCACTTTGTGTCTGAAAAGAATTAACTTGAAAAAACATATAACGTAGAGATGTGTACATATTATCTAGAGAGCTGCAGCTGTATGACTATTTGCTGAGTTACATCCCCACTCAAATATTATTATTAAAACCAGTTCTGTGTGGTTTGCGTTTAACCAGTTAGAGAAAGCAATAGACAGATGTTCTAAAAGAGTTTAACTTAACCAGATAAGATTGAGGTTATTGTGTTGGATGATCTTCATACATTTTTAAATCAGGAATTCCAACAAAGAATGACAGCTGCTCTGCTATTCCATTCACACTCCATTCCTTCAAGTAGTACTACATAATTTTAATAAATACATCAAGGCTTGGCACATGAACTTGTCGGAAGTGAAAACTGTTTCCTTACACAATCCCACATCTTCCGTCTTTTACAGATTTTGAAATCTCCACTCTGTTCTAAGATAACGTGGGAAAGCTCATTAATGACAATTCATATGACTCTTTACTTACAGGTCTTATTTAAACAAAAAAATAAACATCGAATAAAAAAGTGGTCCACATTTTATTCTAAACTCAGTATTACTTTCTGCATCACTGTACGGGTAGCGAAATCGTATCAGATCAGGCCGTATATATGTTGAGGAAGTAAATCAGATTATGAAACAGGATGCATAATTTGAGTTGGAATGGTATCCCATCTTTGAAGATATATGGCAGAGCTAAGAAAGTACGTTTCTAAAATATGACTAAGTTCTGATTAGCTACCAATAATGTGTCACTTTATAAATTCTTCTTCCTCTGGAACCAATATTTGAAAACATAACAAAAAACCCAAATTCCCTTTTTTTTAAACTGAATCAACTATAATGAAGTATAATGGACATAAAAAGCACTGATATTAGGGCTGCCTGTGTGGCTCAGTCCTTTAAGCATCTGACTTTGGCTCAGGTCATGATCTCACAGTTCATGGGTTTGAGCCCAGCATTGGGTTCTCTGCTGTCAGCACAGAACCTGCTTTGGATCCCTGTCCTCCTTTCTCCCTCTGTCCCTCCCCCACTCACTCAAAAATACATAAACATTATTTTTTTTAAATGAGTGGATATTAAATGTATAGTCAATGAATTGTGGTGAATATATACACCTATATATCACTATTTCAAATAAGATACAGAATACTTCCATGACTCCCCAAAATTTCTTTGTGTTATTTCCCAATCAACCATCCTCCAACTAGACAACTACTGATTTGATTTCTATCACTGTAGGTTAGTTTTACCTATTCTAAATGCACATACACTTGAAAGTTTCCAATAAATATTGTCTTACTTCTGAAACTCTTCTGTTCCAGAAAATGTTTTTTTGAGACTTGAATTAGTTTGATAGGACTGTCATAACAGAGTGCCACAAACTGGGTGGCTTAAACAGAAATTTATTGTCCCACATTTATGGAAGCCAGAAGTCCAAAATCAAGGAGTCTGGCATATTTGGTTTCTTTTGAAAGCTGTGAAAGGGAATCTGTTCTATTCCTCTCCCCTAGATTCTGGTGCCCTTAGTCATTTCTTAGCTTATAGATACTGTTCTCAATGTGTTTCACACTGTCTTCCCTTTGTGTATCTCTATCTTTATGTCTGGATTACCCCTGTTAATAAGGACCATATTGGATTAAGTTTTATACTTATCACCTCACCTTAACTTGACAATCTGCAAAGACCCAATTTCCAATTAAACTCACATTCAGGGATGGAGATTTAAGACTTCAATAGCTTTTTTTTTTTAATGTTTTTACTTATTTTTGAGACAGAGAGAGACAGAGCATGAGTAGGGGAGGGGCAGAGAGAGAGGAAGACACAGAATCTGAAGCAGACTCCAGGCTCTGAGCTATCAGCCCAGAGCCCGACGCGGAGCTCGAACTCACGGACTGTGAGATCATGACCTGAGCCGAAGCTGGATGCTTAACTGACTGAGCCACCCAGGGGTCCCAATAGCTTTTTTTTTTTTAATTGGGGTGTAATTGTCATATAACATTGTACAATTTTGAGGTTTAAAACATGTTTATAAGATTGCTATTGTAGCCTTAACTAACATCCCTATCATGTCACATGCTTATTTCAGTTTTTGTGGTGGGAACATTTAAGATCTAGTCTCTTAGCAATTTTGATGTTTATAATACAATATTGTCTGCAATTACTACACTGTGCACTAGTTTCCAGGACTCATTCATCTATTAGTTGCAAGTTCGTACTCTTACATAACATTCCCCAATTCCCTAACCCTACGCCCCTGGTAACTACCATTCTGCTTTCTGTTTCTTTGGGACAATTTCCCTAGGTACTCTATATTTTCAGATAAGAAAAAAAATGGGGAGGTTTGGGGGAGGGAAAGAAAATTGAAATGAATCTTCCAGGCAACCCAGGTTTTCAACTTTGGAGGAATGATGTCTGAGACTTTGAAGAGCACAAAGAATAACTAGTCACTCAGGACTTTCAGCTATAAAACCACTAAGAGGGGATGGAGAGCTCAGTTCTTTTCTTCCCATACAGTATGTAGATTTTCAACACAATGTCTGAGGCGGCATTGGAGAGATACAGAAAACTTTTTAGAGGAAACCTCTACCTTCATAGAATCTAGGGTAGCTCAATTGCAGCCACAAGCAAAGAACTGGGGATGAGGTCAAAGATAGAAGAGATCTCATTGGCCACCAAAAAAAAAAAAAAAAAAAAAAAAAAAACCAAAAAAACAAAACTGGAAGCAGAGATGTAAAGTTGACTGAGGTCTCCATATGTTTGGAAATCAGATAATTCATCTGTAAAACAGTCGGGTCTCCAAAACCAAGATCCCCTGCCTTCCTGAATAGGAAAATTCTCAGCCACACTCTCCAAACAGATGAAGCTGTTGTGAACTGAATTACGATAATACTACAACAGAGACAGACTGAAATAACTTCAGAGCATATAATGCACTACTATAAAACTCCTAAAAGATAACATAGGACAAAACCTAAATGACCTTGGGTATGGTGGTGCTTTTTTATATACAACACCGAAGGCATGAGCCATGAAAGAAATAATTGATGAGCTGGATTTTATTAACATTAAAAACTTTGGCTCCAGAAAAGACAATGTCAGGAGAATGCAAAGCCAAACCAGGAACAGGGAAAAATATTGGCAAAAGACACATCTAAGAAAAGACTGTTACCCAAAATATACAAAGAATTCTTAAAACTCAATAATAATAAACAAGACAGAATTTAAAAATGAGCCAAAGACCTTGACAGACATGTCAATGAAGAAGATCTACAGAGGGCAAACAAAACATGTGGAGATACCCTACATCATATATCATCAAGGAAATGCAAATGAAAACAATGAGATGCAAATACACACCTATTAGAAAGACCAAAATCTGGATCACTGACAACATGACATGCTGGCAAGAATATGGTGCAACAGAAAGTCTCATATCGCTATTGGGAATTATGGCAAAGCCACTTTGAAAGACAGTCTAGCACTTTCTTTTTTTAAAAAAATTTTTTCTTAACATTTTATTTATTTTTGAGACAGGGAGAGACAGAGCATGAACAGGGGAGGGTCAGAGAGAGGGAGACACAGAATCTGAAACAGGCTCCAGGCTCTGAGCTATCAGCACAGAGCCCGATGTGGGGCTCGAACTCACGGACCACGAGATCATGACCTGAGCCAAAGTCGGCCGCTCAACCGACTGAGCCACCCAGGCACCCCCAGTCTAGCACTTTCTTACAAAACTAAACATGTTCTCACCATACAGTCCAGCAACCACACTCCTCGGTATTTACACGAAAGAGTTAAAAACTTGTGTCCACACCCATGTGGAGAGCAGCTTTGTTCAGAATTGCCAACACTTGGAAGCAACCAAATGTCCTTTAGTAGTTGAATGGATATGTGAATGTTGGGACATGCAGTCAATGAGATTATTATTCAATGCTAAAAGGAAATGAACTATTAAGCCATGAAAAGACATGGAGGAACATATTATTAAGGCATGTTATTAAGTGACAGAAGTAAATATGAAAAAGCTACATACTATATAATTCCAACTATATGACTTTCAAGAAAAGGCAGAATTATGGTGATAGTAAATATATATATTTACTATATACCTATATAGTAAATATGTATATATATATATATATATATACACACACCAGTAGTTGCAGGGATGAGCCAGGGACAGATGAATAGGCAAAGCACAGAGGACTTTTAGAATAGTGAAAATACTCTGTATATACCATAATAGTGGATATTTGTCATTTGTCTAAACCTGTAGAATGTACAACACCAAGAGTGGACCCTAACATAAACTCTCGAGGTGATTATGATGTGCCGGAAGTAGATGCATCGATTGTAGCAAATGACCACTCAGGTGGGGGATGTTGACAATGGTGGAGGCTGTACATATGTGGGAGCAATTGGTATACAGGAAATCTCTGTACTTCCCTCTCATTTTCGCTGTAAACCTAAAACTGTTTTGAAAAATAAAGCATTAAAAAGAAGTTTGTTAAACTTTTAAAAAGCAGGCAGGCAGAGTACCTGTGGGTTGAGCATCCAGCTTCAGCTCAGGTCATGATCTCATGGTTCATGGGTCCAAGCCCCACCTCGGGCCTTACACTGGCAGTGTGGAGCCTGCTTCAGATCTTCTGTCTCCCTTTCTCTTTGCCCCTGCCCCGGTCACGCTCTGTCTCTTTCTCTCAAAAATAAAAATTAAAAAAAAAAAAAAGGTAGGCTGGCCTCTCCCTACCCTAATTTATGCTAGATAGTTCCTCTTACTTACTTTCCTGTTTGAGAGGGGGAAGTCAGGGGACATCTATGGAACTCTTCCCTTTCATCCAAGAATATATCACCTTCTGGAATATAGTTACTGTAGGTTTATATCCTCAGCATTATGATGTTATTAAAGAAAATGATGTCCAGCTTATCCAGCTTATTTGATTACTGGGGTGCAAATGATGTGGAGTTTTTTTGTATGTTTATTCATTTATTTTGTAACTTTTAATATTCATACCAGAAGCACTATTTAGAAACAGGTTAAAACACAACAAAAATATTTTATATCTATCCACAGATATACAATTTCTGTTGTTTTCCATCCATTTATAAAGATTCAAGATTCTATCTGATACAATTTTCCATCAACCTGAAGAGAACATCCTTTATATATTCTTACAGCACAGTTCCTCTGGTAATGAAACTTACAGTTTGTTTCTCTCAAAATGTTTTTATTTTACTTTCATCTTTTATGGATATATATCCCACCCATATTGATGGACTTTCTTTTTTTCTTGCAACATTTAAAATATATTTTCTGTTGTCTCCTATCTTGCTTTATTTCCAAAATGAAATCAGTGAGGAGTCAGCTATTATTTTCATTTTGTTCAGTTTATCTTCTTATAATGTGTCTTATTTCTGTGACTCCTTTTAAGATTTTTTTTTCCTTTGGTTACCTGCAATTTGCTTATAATGTGTCCTGGTATAGTTTTCCTTGTTTTGAGCTTGGATTTCTGTGTTGTTTCTTTTATCACAAATGTGAAAAAATTTTGCCTTTATATCTACTTTATAGACTTCTGCGGATACTCTGATTATATGCTTCTTAATATTTTTGGCTTCTAAATATTTTTCCACAGGTCACTGAGTTTTTGTTCACTTTTTTTCCCCATTTTCCCCTCTCTCCGCCAGAGTTTCAGTATGGTTAGTATCTGTTGCCCTGTTTCTACCTATATAATAGCTGAAGTTCTTTCTTTGGATAACTCTCTTCTCCTGGTATTTTGCCTCATAAATTCAAGCCACCAGAGACTCTCTGCACTCCAGTCCATACTCTTCAGTTCATGTGTCATCTGGTTTTCTCTCCCTGTGCTATGCTTTACAAAGTGTCTCTGGAGAAGCAGTAGGGTTCATTTATTTTTTGTTCACGTTTCCCAAGGATCACAATACTGTGCTGCTTTTTTTTCCAATGTGTGAAAACTATGGTTATATATATTTTTGTACATTTTTTTTTTGCTGCTTCTTGTGGAAAGGCTAGTTTAGTACTAGTTATTCTGTCACAAACAGAAGAGTAAGACCATTTCATTTGTTGAGACTGACAGTGCTTGTTCATAACAACCACATTAAATAGGAGATAAACTAGGTATAAAAGAAATCAAATCTATAAGAATATATTTTATTTAGGAAACTAGGTCTACTCTTTGTGGAAGAAGTCCATATTTTATATTTTCATTAATTAGAAATTGTGACTGGTTTTCTCCAGCCATTTTCATTGACATTTGAAACTACATGTAATTTACGAGAATTTTATTTATTTATTTATTTATTTATTTATTTATTTATTTATTATTTGTTTAATGTTTATTTTTGAGAGAGAGCAAGTACAGGGGAGGGGCAGCAAGAAAGGGAGCCAGAGGATCCAAAGCAGGCTGTGTGTCTGAGAGCGGAGAGTTGGATACAGAGCTTAAACTCATTAACTGTGAGATAATGACCTGAGCTGAAGTTGGAGACTTAACCAACTGAGCCAACCAGGCACCCATAATTTATGAGAACTTTTAATTGCTTATGTATTAGTATTTTAAGTTTTTTTAAGAGAGAGAGCATGAGGTGGGGAGGGGCAGAAGGAGAGAGAGAGAGAGAGAGAGAGAGAGAGAGAGAGAGAGAATCTTAAGCAGGCTCCAAGCTCCATGCCCAGCCCAATGTGGGGCTCGATTTCATGACCCTGAGATTATGACCTGAGCCGAAATCAAGAGTAGGACCTTCAGCTGATTGAACCACCCAGGGCCCCAGTATTTAAATTTTTGATGATTAATTTCAAGAACAAATACTTAAGATCAAATTGGAAAGTCAAAATGCCAAGATTTTTAAAATTATATTTGGATAAATATAAATGCATTAAGATTTTAAGAAAAGAAACAATGGAATTATAATTATAGTACCTTTTGGGACTCACTGTCAAGAATTTTGATGACTGCTTTTCAAAAATTATCTGTAAAAATCCAATTTTAGGGGTGCCTGGGTGGCTCAGTCAACTACAGCTCAGGTCATGATCTCATGGTCTGTGAGTTCGAGCCCCACATGGGGCTCTGTGCTGACTGCTCAGAGCCTGGAGCCTGCTTCTGAGTCTGTGTCTCTCTCTCGCTCTCTGCCCCTTCCTTGCTTGCTCTCTGTCTCTCTCTCTCTCAAAAATAATAAACATTAAAAAAATTTTTAAAAATCCAATTTTATATTATAAAATATTCTAATTTTAAGGAGCTCAGAGCATTTGTGGTGCATTTTTAGCATTTTTGTTTCTTAGAATAAGAGCTTTTATTTGCAGTTAAATTGTAATATGTTCAAGATAGTTTGTAAAGATGAATAAAATTTTATTAATGATTAATTACTTTCAAATACACCACAAAGTTAGCAATAACAAATATTGTCTATTATTGTTTCTACTCAGTAAATTGAAATGCTTGCAAATCGTTAAGTATATCTTTAATCTTTGAACTGACAAGATTTCTTTCAGGGTTATGGGGAACTTTCATGACTCCTACCCTCCAATCTTGGCTGAATGTTACTTTTTTTATGTGTCCATGGAGCACCCTGGACATATTTCAAAAATAGCACATAATTTACAGAATTGTAATAATCTGTTGGTTTCTTTGTTTTCCCTTTTGATTTTAAATCCCACAAGGCCATGAATGGTATATTTTTTGTCCTGGTGTCAATTGTAGCCTGCAATACAGAGTAGATATTTTATACTTGTTTGTTAAGTAAACAAATGAGTAAATTGTTTCTGTACTGCAATTTGCATCAAAGGATTATTCCAGTGGGAATGTGAACATTAGTGAAATGGTTGGATGCTAACACTACATTTTGTGTCTTTTCTTACAGGCTCTTAAATCTGATCTACAATGGAAAAATTTCTTTTTTATCTGTTTTTCATTGGCATAGCAGTGAGAGCTCAGATCTGTCCAAAGCGTTGTGTCTGTCAGATTTTGTCTCCTAATCTCGCAACCCTTTGTGCCAAGAAAGGGCTTTTATTTGTTCCACCAAACATCGACAGAAGAACTGTGGAGCTGCGGTTGGCAGACAATTTTGTTACAAATATTAAAAGGAAAGATTTTGCCAATATGACCAGCTTGGTGGACCTGACTCTATCCAGGAATACAATAAGTTTTATCACACCTCATGCTTTTGCTGACTTGCGAAATTTGAGGGCATTGCATTTGAATAGCAACAGATTGACTAAAATTACAAACGATATGTTCAGTGGGCTTTCCAATCTCCATCATTTGATACTGAACAACAATCAGCTGACTTTAATCTCTTCTACAGCATTTGATGATGTCTTTGCCCTTGAGGAGCTGGACCTGTCCTACAATAATTTAGAAACGATTCCTTGGGATGCAGTTGAAAAGATGGTTAGCTTGCACACCCTTAGTTTGGATCATAATATGATTGATAATATTCCCAAAGGGACTTTCTCCCACTTGCACAAGATGACTCGGCTTGATGTAACATCAAATAAATTGCAGAAGCTACCACCTGATCCTCTCTTTCAGCGAGCTCAGGTACTAGCAACCTCAGGAATAATCAGCCCATCAACTTTTGCATTAAGTTTCGGTGGAAACCCTTTGCACTGCAATTGTGAATTGTTGTGGTTGAGACGTCTGTCCAGAGAAGATGACCTAGAGACTTGTGCTTCTCCAGCACTCTTAACTGGCCGCTATTTTTGGTCAATTCCTGAGGAAGAGTTTTTATGTGAACCTCCTCTCATTACTCGTCATACGCATGAGATGAGAGTGCTGGAAGGTCAAAGGGCAACCCTGAGGTGCAAAGCCAGGGGCGACCCTGAACCTGCAATTCACTGGATTTCTCCTGAAGGGAAGCTTATTTCAAATGCAACAAGATCTCTGGTGTATGATAACGGAACACTTGATATTCTCATCACGACTGTGAAGGATACAGGTGCTTTTACCTGCATTGCTTCCAATCCTGCTGGGGAAGCAACACAAACAGTGGATCTTCATATAATTAAGCTCCCTCACTTACTCAACAGTACAAACCATATCCACGAGCCTGATCCTGGTTCTTCAGATATCTCAACTTCTACGAAGTCAGGTTCTAATGCAAGCAGTAGTAATGGTGATCCTAAAATGAGTCAAGATAAAATTGTAGTAGCAGAAGCGACATCATCCACGGCACTACTTAAGTTTAATTTTCAAAGAAATATTCCTGGAATACGTATGTTCCAAATCCAGTATAATGGTACTTATGATGACACCCTTGTTTACAGGTAAGAAAAATTAACCAGATTTTTGTACTTACCATGCACTCAATGTAGGGCTTGTTAATGTGCCACTGATTTGTTTTTTTAATTGGCAGTGCTACCCTGTGTTGTGATTACAGCACTCCGTTGTTTAAAGTGTGTAATCTAAGGTTTGTGAAAGGTGATCAGCTGTGGGGCAATATTTTGAATGGTGTTATTTTTAGAGAGTTCAAATTTATATTTAATATGATGCTTACTTACTTTCTTTCCCCTCATCTAAGAGATGTGACTATCAGAGAGAGAACAAGACTGATTTATTTTACAAATTCAAAAACATACCAGAACTTACACATCCACATGAGTGTTCTTTCCTTCAAGGAAGTCACGTTGGGAGGCTATACCATTACCCCAATGATGCTGGCATTGCTCAAAGCACTTTTGGAATTATCTTTAGAACCTTCGTCATACTATTTTGAATATCCTCAGTGGTGGCAAATCTTCGTCTTTTGAGGGTGAATTTGAATTTTGGAAACAAGCAAAAGCCATTTGGAGCCAAGTCTTATGAATAAGGTGGGTGATCAAGATGGGTATTGCCATTTTTGGTCAAAAATAGGATGTAACTATAAAATAATGAGACTGATTTTTTTGGGTGATTGAATAATGTGCATGTGTATTGTTTCATGTACACTGGTTCTTAAGACAGTTCCAAAGAGAGTTTATCAATATTTTGAGCAGTGAAAGTGTCACTAGAGTTAAGTATGTAATCTCCTCATAACAACTTTGATAGAGAATTTGCATCTGACTATAGGCTTTCTGGTATGTTTTTCTAAAGTTCAGCCTCATTGATTTATAGTCACATCTTGTCCAGTTTTCAGTTGGAAATATACATTTTTACCTCTTCATAAATTTCACTCATGATAGACTATTATTACTCCTAGGACACGATGCAAAATCATGGTTTTGAAATATACCTATATATATATGTGTGTGTGTGTGTGTGTGTGTGTGTGTGTGTGTGTATCTTCAACCTTTTCTGAAATGAGATCAGCTCAATTCTTACATACTCAGATGAACTCTTGAAGATAATTTGATTTTCATTCATGTATGGAAATGAGAGAACTTTTTTTTTTTAAATGAGCATGGACTGGTAGAAAAAAACAACACTGGCCCAGCTAGCCATATGATCAATTCTAAGCAAAGTTCTACATGGCTGAGTTTTAATTTCCCCATCTTTAAAAGCAAGAGATTAAAGTAAATGGTTTCTAAAATCCTTCTCATCACTAAATGTATGGTCATGTAGACTATGATGCATGCATAAAGTAGTTTGTCCTTCTCATACACAGCTCTTTACCTAGGCTATCCATTATGTATCCCTTTGTCAAAGAAGAGTGTACATCTCTGTCCCTCACCTTCCTGTAGCTAATATATATATTAACTTGCCTCTATCTATCTATCTATCTATCTCTATATATCTATGTATCTATCTATTGCATATATATATAGATGATATATGCAATATGTCAGTTTCTAGTTTCCAAATTCTAATATTTTAATCCTACCATGACAGTAAATTCTATATGACTTTCAGAAAGTTGCTTGAATTTCATGACTGCAAAGCTTGTCATGAATAAAATAGTAATGATGCCTACTTCATACAATCGTTGTAAGAATAAAATTATGGTGTTCAAGAAAAAAAAGAATAAAATTATGGTATATATAACATGCTTAGTAATGCCTGGTATTTATCATGCACTTACTAAATAATAGTGATTTTAATCAGAAATAAATACTCTGGCCTAAAAGTCACCTGGTTCATTAGAACACATTGTCTAGGTTGTATAACAGATTACTATTACCAAGGTTTAAAATTTTCTAAAAAATTTTTTCAGAGAAAACATATAGTTTCAAGCATTTTTTTTTCTAAATGAAATCTCAGTTTAGGTCATATCTGGTTGCTACTAAAAAAAAATGTGGGAAAAAAAAGCATCCACAGAAGAGTTTGTGATATAATGAATTTAGAGATGTCTGTAATGTTTATCAAACTTTAGAAACTGTGTTCTGAAGGTAATTTCATCAGCCCACAATGGACAGGACAAAGGATTTATACTCTGGTCAACAGCATTGCCCTGTTCATGTTTTTAGGATAATATTACTCATGCATTTTCATCAACCTCATTTATAGATAAAAACATACTGGGAACCAAGTGTTGAAGACAAAAGAAGAGGGCTGAAATGTGTAAATGAAGTATTTTAATCTTAGTAATTATCTTAGTTATTAAAGATAGATTTACTGGATACCATTCCATAGCAGCTTATAACTGATTTGGAAAATAAATACTCTGAAATGCATTTCCATTCTGGTTTCTAATGTGATTGTCAGTGTTTTCCCTTCCTTCAAATTGGCTTTTAGTCACAGAGGTGTTGTAAGTGCTAAATGGATTTGTTTAGTAGTCAGATAATGTCACAGTCACACCTTTCAAAAGCAATTTGTCATAAATGATTTTTTAGCAGTGGCTTTTATTAGGAGTTCTGCTTTGCCAAGCAATGTAATTAGTAAGCTTGTCAAGGCATGGCACAGGCACCATTAATATAATGCAGAATCCAACAATGAGTCTTAATCATTTTAACTAGGTAAATGTAAGATTAGATCATTTCCCCATATTTCATATCTGTTATAAGTATGCTTATCTTAATGAATTCTGAAATGAAACAGAACTGAAGTCATAACACCTGTGTGTTTATATGTTTTGTTTCTTATATTAATGCAAATTCCATTGTCCCTCAGAATGATACCTCCCACGAGCAAAACTTTTCTTGTCAATAACCTGGCTGCTGGAACTATGTATGACCTGTGTGTCTTGGCAATATATGATGATGGCATCACTTCGCTCACTGCCACGAGAGTCGTGGGTTGCATCCAGTTTACTACGGAACAAGATTATGTGCGATGCCACTTCATGCAGTCCCAGTTTTTGGGAGGCACCATGATTATTATTATTGGTGGAATAATTGTAGCATCTGTGCTGGTTTTCATCATCATCCTAATGATCCGGTATAAGGTTTGCAACAATAACGGGCAACACAAGGTCACCAAGGTCAGCAATGTCTACTCTCAAACTAATGGGGCTCAAATCCAAGGCTGTAGTGTAACGCTGCCCCAGTCCATGTCCAAACAAGCTGTGGGACATGAAGAGAATGCCCAGTGTTGTAAAGTTGCCAATGACAATGTGATACAATCTTCGGAAACTTGTTCAAGTCAGGACTCCTCTACCACTACCTCTGCTTTGCCTCCTACCTGGACTTCAAGCACTTCTGTGTCCCAGAAGCAGAAAAGAAAGACTGGCACAAAGCCAAGTACCGAACCACAGAATGAAGCCGTCACAAATGTTGAGTCCCAAAACACTAACAGGAACAACTCAACTGCATTGCAGTTAGCTAGTCGACCTCCTGATTCTGTCACAGAGGGGCCCACATCTAAAAGAGCACATTCAAAGCCAAGTAAGTTTCTCACTTTGCCTGCTGAGAGATCCAGAGCAAGGCACAGGTACTCCCTGAATGGAGGAGTAAAGGAATACTATTGTTATATTAACTCACTGAACACACGTGGACTGTGTTCTCAAAGAAGCATGTCTATGAATGCCATGTTAATTCAGTCCCACAGTTCTGATGGGCATAGTGGAAAAACAACTCTCAAATTCTGAGTGGATATCAGAAAGCACTGTGTAACCTAGTATTTCTTTTTAATGAAAAAGTGATTTGAAAACTCACATAGGAAATTGGAATTTGAAATTCCAGTTTTGTTTTTCTGATACATGGCTACTAGAGCCAAGATGTATAAACCTTCCAGGTACAGCTTAATACATGAAGGTAATATATATGAAATAGTTAGGGATAAAACGTGACAGAGCAGCAGTGTCTTCTATTCTAGGGCTGGCTTCCAGGTTCTACAATAGCAGAACACTAAATAAAGGTTATCATCAGACAAAAAATGTCTTGCCTATATAAATAATGATATTTTCTCCACTCTTACAAAGGCTCACTCATGGCTGATAAATATTTTTCAATGAGTAGATTGTATATTTTTTTCAAGGACAATGGTGTTTCTTTTCAGGCAGATATTATAAAGAACAACTCTGTGTTGTTACGGTACTTAAAATACTCAATAAGTCTATCCAGACAGTGTTAACATAAGTATGCTTCTAAACAACATTCTTGGTTCAGGTGCCTTAATGGTCTTATGGTATTTCTCACCCATGCCATAGCTTTATGCCATAGCCATAGTGGGAAGCAAAAGAAAATGCAATTGATTTTGCGTTTATCAAAAAAATCTAGTTCAGTTTTATGTCACATGCCACAATTTTATATGCTGCTACCTGGGCATGTGAAGGTGTTTTTGTTCATTCGGTACACATTTGCAGAATGAGTGAATTTTATGTTTTTCTTAATGTAAGTTAAAAAGAGAGACAAAAAAATAAGACTGCCTTATCAAAGGAAGGTTTATGTTTATCACTAAGTAAAATAAAAAATCCTTTTAATGGAATTCTTATTACATTTATAAGCAATATAAAGGCATTGCTCATTAACCAAATGGTGATTTCATTTTTCCCTTCTGCCTATAATTCTCAATTGGAATGTTCCTCTCTTAGAGTAAATGTATTCATTTTAACCTAAACCTGTGATGAAATTTAATTAGATATCATGCAGCTTAGTGCATCATTAAATCATGCAGCTTAATTTATCATTAAAAATGTTTAAATTTAAGGGCACCCAGGTGACTCAGTCAATTAAGTGTCCGACTCTTGGTTTTGGCCTGGGTCATGGTCTCAATGTTTGTGGGATTGAGCCCCATGTCGGGGTCTGTGCTGACAGTGCAGAGCCTGCTTGGAATTCTCTCTCTCCTTCTTTCTCTGCCCCTCCCCACTTTGTGCTCTGTCACTGTCAGAAATAAACATTTAAAAATTTTTAATTTAGTCAGACAATAATGTTGCTTTTTGATAAATGGCATTCCTGGACATTCACTGAAATCAAGGTCTATAGATAAATATTCCTATTTACTCATTGAAAGTCTTACATTCTATGGCAACTTGATGGTAGTTTTTTAAAGATTGGTAAATGGAGGTTAATATTAAGAGGTTTCTTGATGTTTGAAGTGGGAGGTTGAGAATGAGGCTCATGTGAGAACCTTGCACAACAACAACAAAAAATTAGCCATAATATAATAAGATATGTATTTTATTAATATAACATACTCCATGAGAGTAAGTTAAACACAAAGTTTATTATCTCTTACAAATCATTTTAAACATTAAAACACAGATAAGGAATGGTAGTCATTAGTTTAATTTCCTTCTACTAGAGGCATATATAAAAATGTCAGTTAATTTTAACTTGACAGAGGCACACCTTATACATGATTTATCATGATTACATTCAAAAGCAGGTAAAATTAAAGCAGTTCAAGATTATTCTCCATGCAAGTCTTGAAAGAAATTATCTAATGTGCTAGTACCAACTTAGATGTTTCATAAATGCCTTCTTTGCCCCAGTTCCCTTTCTAATGTTTGCCTTTCACATTTCTAAAGTCTAATCAGCTTTCATGGGTCAGTTGTATAGTTCTTTGAGGAATAAATGAGATTACATGTGTAGTTGTATTTTGTAAAATCAAAAGCATTACTCAGAGCAAAGTGTATCTCCCACACAATTTCTGTAATCATGCTCTGACCCCAATTTAACATTTCTAATTAACTTCAAATAATTCTTCAAAAGGTGCTGAATGACAAAAGCATATCACTTTTCCCTTTCTTAGTTTTTACCTACATGGTATTAAAAAGTCCAGAATATATAAAGGCTTTCAGACTTAAAAAAATTAATCCCCAAAAAGAAATCTCTGGTATTATGAAGGTTACGGTCAAGGGGACTCTGAAATCATGCCTAAAGGCCACAGTGTAACATATCTACTCCAAGCTACTGATTAACTTATTTTATATTTTTCATTTGCCTGTATTTTTTAAAATCAGTTCCCTGCTTATGTTTCAAATGAAACTTTAATTAAATATCTCTTATTTCTTATAAACATTTAGAACTCTATAACATCTAATCATGTGAAATTTATTCTGTTTGACTAAAGCCATTGAAACCATTTAATTTTTATTAGCTTTACAAGACTATTTTCAGGGTGTATTAACCAAATGCTTGAACACTTGTTTTTAGAAGCGTTGAGAAGGCCTTATGTTTCTGCCTTTTCAAAAAGTTTATATTTTTGAGTGAACAATGAGAGATTGGCCTATCAAGAGGGTCAAATGTTTTTGTTTACAACTATATGAAAAACTTTTCCACCAGGGCAATTTCAGTGTGAAGTGACTGAAAAATAAATCGTTGGGATGGTTGGAGGTGATTAAAGGTACCTGGTATAATGTCTGAAACACAGTAGTTACTCGAGTGAATGAATGAATAGATAGATAAATGAATGAATGGGGCCAGAGACGAAGGTGCAGTAATAAGAATTTTGATTATATGCACAATGGAGATTTGTGATCTGGCTATTTTATTACTATAAGCAAGAAATTCTATCTCTTACTATTTTTCTTTCTGTTATTTCTTGCATTTCCCATTTAACCAGCTATACATATGCAATCCAAAGCATATGATTTGCTGTTGTTGATCATGTATAGGTTGTATACATTGATTTTATTTCTTTGTTCTCAATTACTTTTTTTTTTTTTTTTTAGCCATTCTACACTGTGATTTCAGGTTGTTCAATATGAAAACTAACAAAAAATGTATTTGCAGATATTTGCTCTAAACATTTCTCTTTAATTATACGTCTTCCTGTGTTGTTTTTTGTTTCTTTTGGATAATTGTTCCCCAATTCAAAAATGCCCCCAACTATTATTAAAGTAAGTCTTTTGATTTAATATATGTAATTTCTGAACATCACAAAAGGATAATGAGGCATCCAAAGCTTCCTCAAAATCCTAAGTGGAAACAAAGTTTGGTTTGATGAATATCATTTATTTTTACACTACAAAAAGATTAGAACAGAGGTGCATTAAATAAATAATTTAAATTAGATACAGTAATACCTTCATGGTGGCTAATTTATTTCCTGAATTATTTTTTAAACTATTAAATGCAGTTACTTAGGTTGAGGTTATAGCAAGTATTTTATGCTTTCAGACAGTTGATTTTAGGAGCTCTGTAGATATATTTTACTAAAAATGTTTCAGAATATATGTTGAGAATTATTATAAGCTATTTATAAACATAATAAATCTATTACCTGAATGATACATGCTTTCTCCATAAGAATTGAAAAATAAAAAAAAATTAAATGTATTCCACTTATCTATAGGAATCTCTTTTTAGCTTTTCTTGAGAAGTGTTTCCTGCTTCAATTTAAAGCACTCAGGAGGTACTTACTTCCAAACTAAATTTTAACTGTTTTATTTGCTTGTATTATTACTAAGGAGAAACTAAATATTTCATTTTTAAAAGTAAAAACCTAGAGCAATTATCACAAAATCCACAACAATTGCCTCTAGTTTCTGAATGTTACTATTTCCCCCGTGTTATTCACAATACTAAGCTTAATAATAATCATTTAAATGCCAATAGTCTAAAAAATGCCGAAAACATAAAGTATCTTACTGTGCACAGAATTGAGAAGGTAAATGGGACATTTTTTCAAGGATTGAAGATCTGAACCCATTTTCTTCTTGGTGTGACAAAATCCTACTTCTGTTTTATGATGCTAAGAAAGCACTATTTACCATATTAAACAGAATGAAGACTACTTACGCTTTCCCTTGCTCAGTCTTCCCTTGTGTTTCAGGAAGCGTCCAGTCTTTCTTCTTTAACAGTGAATGTGAATGCTTCTGCCTGTGAGTGTTTGTGGCATTTTGGGGAAAGGACTTCGGCACAGAGATAGGCTGGATGGGAAAAGGATTTTTTTCTTATCCTCCTTAGTTGATGATGATAACCATCATCATTATATAATCATTATTATTATCATTACTATTATTTACCTTATAATGTTTGTGAGTTAAGTGTCCGTTGAGTTAAATTTATGGATAAGAAATAGCTTGTTTTTAAAATTTCATACAGAAAAGGAAAATACCCAAAATGTATGACAGGAATTTTGTGATAGTTTCAGAGCTCTGTCTTTTCAGATTACTCAGTCCTTTTCCTCCCATACTAGAAAAGTGCGTGCTGGAACTACAAATACATTGAGTTTTGTCAAGTTTTGGGTTCTTTGTTTGCTTGCTTTTTGCAACAAAAACAATCCTTGTCGCAGTACAGAAGATCACTTAATAGAGGAAGAATGGTAAAAGTATTACTGTGATGGAGTCATCCTAAAAATGTGGTATTGTCTGAAGTGAGACATATATAACTGGGAGTCTGTTTAAGTATGAAATTAACTTATTAAATTATAGTGTTAATGTATTTGCAATTTTATCAAATATTACAAATAGTCCATGTAGCAAGTAGTGTACTATTGTCTTCTGATTTTGTCAGCTATTTCAAAGTCAAATTTAGGATCTAAATTTAACCTTGATAAAACACATACACAGTATATACTTATGTATCTAATATATAGATATACTAATATGTATGCTTATCACATTAATCCATTAAAATCAGAATTTTGCGTCCTGCAACATGGATTGTAATTAATGTAGCAAAATTATATTTAAATGGGCTGGCTACCAGAGCACTTATCCCAGAACAACTGCACAAACTATACTTCTTATTTATAAGATTAAAATGGAATATAAGCTCTCTAGTAGAAATTTATTTTTCTGAACTTCCTAATGATCTCTACAACTTGTCTAATTTCCTCCACTCTTTTCAAGAAGGTTACTGTTCATGAATTTTAAAAATTAGCAAAAATTTTTTTCAAATATATTCAGAGAAGGTCATGAAGTCCCTTTCATTTTGTGTCTGGAAAGTGGATGTACGATTGATCTTGCCTGAAACATGAACTAGGTAGATATTGTGATTCAGCTCCAGAGTATGTCCAATAAATTATTCAACTAACATGAGGGCTTATGAAATAGATTGTGTTGGCTCTACCATAATGTAATTTACTAAACATTTTTTTCCTGTATAATGTGAACATGTCTTATTATTGTTTTAATGTAAAACCTAATCTCCAGAGGCCATTATAAATTTCTATGAATATTTGTGTTTGAGGTTCTATAAAAAATATTTTGTACTGTTCTCTTCACACTCACCTCTGAACCCTGAAAATAACTTTTTCCTGATTTTTTTCTTATCATTGTGTCACTTCTTAATGACTAGGAGTATTTGTTTAAAAAGAGAACATTTGGAAAGAAATAGAATGTGTGTTATGCAGGGCTATGTAATGGTATTAAACACTTACAGCCAATTGGAACATACATGTGGACATGTAAAGACAGAATGTTTACATATAGACCATTAGTGTTTTACATGAAGATAAATGGGTACTTCATAAAACATGATAGTATTTTGGGAGCTATTGAATAATGATTATCATAAATGATTATTTAATAGTCTGCATGTTGAACATGGTGAAGCTATGTTTCCTATTTTGGATTCTCTTCCTTGGTGTATCTTTTATTATTAATCATATGCAACTCTAGCTGAAATGTTAACTTTGAGTAGGGAAAAATGAGTAGAAGCCTGATTCTCTTCCTGAACTCTTTCTGGAAAGTTACATTACATAATTTCTCACTTTAGCAACTAGGACAATATTTTTAAATTTCTACGTATATATCAGGAAGTAGTCATAGACAATTATAAAGTCAATTGCAATTAGTCCAAGAACTGGTAAGTTAAAAAAAATTAGATAAATCTTTATTAAGAGAAATCTTACCAAGATTTCAGTAAGAAGAGTTTTAGGGTCTGTTTCTTAAAACTTGAATTTGTGTATTTGTTTATGACACTGAAAATTTTATTCCCAGATGCTTTGCTGACTAATGTTGACCAGATTGTCCAGGAAACACAGGTGAGATTTTTGTTACCTGTCTCATAATTCAGCACTTAAGTGGGTATATCCTGTTATAAATAAAATTTTAAATGTTTTTTGCAATTTTATTTAACTCCTTGAAATTTTCCATTAGAACTTACTCAATGCTCAATGATACAAACTAAAATTCAGTTTGGTTAAATGGATTTCCAGTTATTAAACTTCGACATATTTCTGGTTAACTGAACATTTCTGATTCATACTGTAAGAATAAAGGGAATACTAATGTGACTTTGGAGTCACTCTTGTAGTTGGTTATCTATGATATAATGTGCATTTTTACAAATATTTCCCAGTGTGAAGATAGTAACTTATTAAGAATGTATTAACTCCTATCTTTGACCCCCATATCCTAATTGGAACTGAAATGATACATTATACCTTACTGACAGTGGATGAACACAACTGTTTCAGGGTTATCTAAAATGAATGAAGCCACTATAAAATGGAGCAAAAGGCTACATATGAAATATTCATGGTATTTCTTTTGTCAGCAACTGATTACTCTTCTGTTTTTTTTTTCCATTTGTTTGTGTGTTTGTTTTTTTGTTTTTTGGGTTTTTTTTTCCCCTTTTTGGAAGTTTCAAATGAGTATTTGATTCCTGCATTTTAATTGGATCAGAATGTGTGCTTCCAGAGTGGAATAGCACTTTAACAATCTGTTCACACAGCTGGAAGCATCAGCCATTTGCTTAAGTTTTGGCACAGAAAAAATATTCTGCTTTTAAAAGTTCTAAAAAAGGCCACTGATTTATTTTCTAGTAGTAAAAATAGGGCCTTGTTTTTGTTTTTGTTTTTTTAACATTTTGCATTTAAAAAAGAATAACTTGGGCAATCATTCAGGGTTTCCCCTAATGAATTCGACTCCCAAATCAAACACTTTTTCCTGCATCATCCCTTTAGTGAGTTCAGGATCCCATTCCCAGGTTGCAAAAAATAAACAGATGACACTGGAAACAATCAATAGCAGAGTGTGTGGCACATACTCTGAGTTCTATGTTGTGTCCTCAGCTGACCTGCTTTAAGGTGCGTTGTATCATCAGCACCCAGCAGTTTGCTTTCTCATTCTGAAACTCTCTCCCTCTCTTTCTGCCTCCTTTCCTCACCACCCCTCTCCTCCTCTACCCCCGCCTCTGGCTTCCAAAAATTCATTTATCATGTAACTTTGGACATCTAGCTGTTTTGAAAGAGAATATCTTTAGAAAGGAATTAGAAAGTAGATGGTTAATCTATCAGAAGCACAATCCAGAAGGGTGCTGAATGTTATATAAGGATTGGAAGAGTCATTTTTCAATTATGAATTAATTTCCCAAATGTTTACATTTCACAGGACATATTACATAGTATTGTGTTTATTTATTTCACTATGTTATTAGAAGTCGAATTTGGATAAAAGTAATTTCCTCGGGAGTCTGCATATTTCTCTAGATAGTACAGGTTTTGCCAAGGAGATAAGTATGTAAAATTTCCAATAATGACTTTCTTTGTCCTAAAGTAGTTAGTATTAATTACAAAAACATTCAAAAATCTAGAAAAAATGTAAAAGTAAATACATATCTGTTAAACCTACCATACCATTATCTAGTATATAATCTTTCAGTGATTTGTCATTTCTACGTGAACTGAATTCATGTGTACATATGTGTGGCATGTATTAGATTTATATAATGAATGTGTATATGTGGAATATGTCACTCTTTAAAAAAAATATTCTGAGTCTTTCTTTAGTTCCCTTTATGAAACAAACTGTCCTAGAAACTTTTTTTCCGCTTTGGCTATTTTTTTTTTTTCCTATAAGCGTTACCAAGAAAAACAAATCCACAGGCAAAGAATAATTTTAACAGAATTTACTGGCAATAATCATTCACTCATAAAAAAAAAAGAGAAAAGAAAACTCCTTGCTACATTTCTGTTATCAGATTGAAATCACTGTGAGACTGCAGTGTAACTAGTCTTGGTACTTACGTGGTAAATGATTTCTGCCATAGCCAGACTATCATTTCTATAACTGTCAACACATCCAGTGAAGCCCCTTCAAGGAGACTGACCAGTGAGCTTAGTCTCCTCATGGTCTTTCTCGGCTTTCAGAAATAGCTCACCCTGGGTGGGTGGAGTGAGGTAGAGCTGGCAGAGATGTCTGGTGCTCACAGCTTCCCAGCTCTTTTTTGGGGTGGTGGGGGGCGGGGAGGAAGAGAGATGAAGGGATATAAATTTTTATTTTAAGTTTACATTTCCTGCAGGATGGTAACAAATGCTGTTTACTACCCAAAGGCAAAATTTAAATTAAAATTCTACGTATGTATATATACAGTAAAAGTAAGCAAGAAACAAACAAAAAACACCCTAGAACACATTTTTTGTTTTTAATATAACAAAAATGTTAACCATGGCAACCATACTAAATTAACTATACCACAGTCCCTCATAGAACATCAAACTCTAATAGGAAGGTACATGGATGACAGAAAAGTTTCATCTAGTCAGTGGTTTAGGTGTTCCTCATACTGACGTATCTGCTAAGATAATTTTTCCCCAAGGATGAAGAGTTAATACATGTATTTCATTTCCATTAGCAAGAATACACCCTATGCCAAATTTTCCCCTTAAGACCTTTACTGCATATGTATAGAAATAGAGTGAACATGGAAAATAACTAGTATATGACGTATGATCCTTCTATAATAAACTTTTAGGATTCTAATCACACTAAGACGAATTGACAGCAAAGGGAAGAGGAGTCATTGATAAAACTGGTGATAATTACATGTAAATTGGCACTCACATATAAAGTAATCTTGTGTTTGATACTTCAGATAGAGTAAAACAATTGATATGCCATGTTTAGAAGTTAAAATAGGAACAATTGACTACTTGCATTTATAATGAAAATGCCTTAAGTAAACTTTTCTTTAAAAGTATTTGGCAAATTCAAACCAACAAAATATGTCCATGGTGTGTGTGTATCTGTGTGTGTTAAGTATGCACAAGAAATTCCCCTAATTCTGCAACTGCTTGCACCAGCCTTTAAGGTAATAGCTTCCTGATTCTAATTAATTTGACTTCTGATTGTTCTGTTTAGTATCAATTAAGGTATTTAACCGATTTACACTTTATCATAAAATCCCTGCTACAGATGCAATAACCGTGATAAGAGTTCAGTTCTTTTATGGAAAGTATTAAGATATAAATGAATAAAAGTTAGTGATGCTGATTGTAAAGAAACAGTGACATTTTAATACAGGCTTAGGAAAAAAATATGAAATAAGAGCAAAACAGCAAAGCAAATGTATATTTATGATCCAGATATCTTTCCAAAGTTATTTCCCAGTAAAAATGACCAATATAAAATATTTGCTTCTGTAACTTTTCTTTCCTATGATATTCCCTTCAAATGAAATTTTTAAAAATAAGAATGATAGAACAGGCACATATGCACATATGTAGAAACCATTTAACTATTTTTATAATAATTAAAGCATACTTTTGACATTAATTTGAATGTTACAGTATATAAGAAAAAAATAGAACCCTAATGTCAATAATGACTTCTAGAAATAATTTCCTTCTTGGTTAGATATCCTAACTATACAAGATAAAAATCATTCATAGTTCTTAATTGCATTCTGAATAAGGGTAATAACAACATTTTCCCACAATACATTCAAATCAGGACATTTTTTCTTCTCCTAATATTGGGGTAGCTTTAATTTCCTCTTTTCTTTGTAGTACTGTTAATAAGACTATCTGTCCATAATATTTGCATGATATCATTTCACTGTTAAATAACGACCATTACCAAAACATCCTGAGCCTATCTCAAATTCATTGTTGTTAGTTCTTGTAAAATTTTAACATAATTATTATAGTCTATTTTGCTTTTTTTCCCTTTGTGATGCTCTTGTAATTTGGTGCTCATATTTAGATCTTTATGGAATCATTGTAAGAGTTTGCCTATTGATAAGTAAAAAGTGTTATTTTTAATATCCTACATATATGTTTTTATTCAGTTTCATATTATGTGATCATTTCAATAATGGTAGTAACTTCAGGGTAGGCAAATTCAGACCATAATTTCCAAAACTGCTAATTGTCTAATATTTGAAATGAACAGCTTTTATAAAAGCCATAATTTCATAGTTTGTTAGTAATGTTTTATGTAATTTGGGAGTGAATCAAAAACTCTTTAAAATATGTAAGCTTATACAATCATTAACTTGATATTAAAATAGATTCTTTATTCTGGAAGGGTTTATTATTTCTAAAATCAAACTAGTTATACTGCCCACTATTTTTCTTCTAAGTGTATTGTGTGGTTTTTATATTACTACTTCTGCGAACTTTGGTATGGTACAACTACATCTTTTTACTCTCAAAAGGGACATATGATTGGAAATACAAACAGAAATAAATTCTCGTAATCCAATTTCACCAAAATAAGCAAGCTATACTGTGAACCCAATAGATATGAATTTAGATATAATCCGATTGTAATTTAAAGTGATTTAGGAATGTTTTTCTTAGAACATTCCAGATAAACAATGATATCTATATTTCAGTAGTTTCCAAGGTAGTTATTTTTTATAAATAGGTTTTACATCTATTACCTACTAACAGTGTTCAAACGTTGTGTAAATCTTTTGTTAAATAATTTTCAAAAATTATTGTTTATACCAAAAATAACTTCAACTCTGTAGATGAAATATTTTTCCTTTTTTAAAAAAATGTTTTATTTTTAAGTAATCTCTACACCTGATGTGGGGCTTGAACACAGAACCTCGAGATTAAGAGTCATACACTGGACCAACTCTACCAGCTAGGCACCCCCAGATGAAATATTTTCTTAAATAAAACATCTCTACAGCATTTTCCTTCCTTTATCACATCAAGTGTGTTCTGCTCCAAATATGTTCTACATCAGCATTTTGATATACAATATGCTTCTATATTTCATGATTCATTTGTGCCATGCATTTTATAACCCGCAACTTGTAAACATGTAGTTGTTTTTGAATGGCGAGGAGAAAATTACGTCTATTTCATATTTATGAAATTATATATTTCTCAAAAATTCTTTTTCATCTCCATCAAAGATAGAATTTATAGGCATGTCTTAAATCTATGATACTGAGAACCCACATTAGAGGAAAAAATTTTACTGTTTGATATTTAAATATTTTTTATATTGTTTTACTCAAAATTATATTAACTATGGATTGTCTTTCTTGTGCATTATTGTCATTTTACATATTTATTTGTTCTGTGGGTGAGGAACTAATTTATGAAGAGGAATAATAGTCTTCACTGACATTTCATGTATAATTAAATTTTATAAAATTTCAATATGATACAAAACTCTCAACAGACTATACTTAAAAAGTAGAGATCACTTAGGTTTTATGTGTGATGAACAAATGTGATCTAATATGCTTATAGTTTTAAAACCAGTATGATTATTTATTAAAATTTAAGTGGTATGCACTAATGAATACAATTATTTTTCTTAATTGAGAATATAAATGTGAAAAACATAGTAAGGGAAAATGACTTCCCACAATTTGCCTTTGACTTGCATAACTATTTAGGCTTAATACATTTAGATTTCTTTTTAAAATGAGACTCTTTTATATATTCACCAATTTGAAATTACCAAATAACATTTTAAGAGCTGATGTGTGTGTCTAGATAGTTTTTAGGGGTGTATCTTGTATTTTATGGCAAAAAACTCCTGCCTAGGTACTTATAGTTCAGTGACTTCTAAATTGCCAGCACAATGATCTTATTACATGTGTATTTTCTCTTTGTTTTTTTTTCTTTTTCTTTCTTTCTTTCTTTCTTTCTTTCTTTCTTTCTTTCTTTCTATTTTAGAGGCTGGAGTTAATCTGAAGAGCACTACTTCTTTCTCTCCTGAAAAAAGTTGCCACTGATATTTTTACTGGATAAAATTTAAACATGTTTCAATTCACAAAGGCCAATTGTTGAACTGGTGTCCTAGAAGAAATTGTTCACAGGAGCCGAAGCAGAAGTCTCTGATGCTGGTGGAACTGGCTCTATCAGACCATGGTTCATCCTCTTTTAAAGCCAAATTTTTTTTTTCTTCTGGCCTACAAGTATTTTCTTTTTTTTAAAGAAGGAAAGAGAAAAGCCTACACTGGCATCGAGTTCTGTATCAATCCATGTTACATTGCCATCCATGATTTAAGACTGTAGAATCTTGAATAATCTATATCACTTTAACAAATAAATGTTTTACTATGACAGAATTTGTACAGTGCCTGATTTGTGGAAATATCAGTTGCTTCAAGAATGAATGGTGAAATGATGACTGTAAGAACTAATAATACTATTTTACATTTATGTAATGCAAAACCTTAAGGAATCGCAATTGCTTTATAATACTGGAACTATTTCTGCCGTGACTGAAGCTCACCCACGTCTGTGGGAGAGCAGTACAGCTATTTAAAAAGCTTTACAGCAGTTTTATGCTTCAGTGTAAGACAGTGATGAGGGATCTCTTCTCCTAGTGGAACTTCAGAAAGCCTCGAGGTAGGCATGTATGGTAATTAATCCAAATTGATGCATTGCTCTTCTGGAGAGCCAGAGCAAAGAATTTTAATAATTTTAGGCCTTATATTTCATGGTAAGTGCCCATTTCTCCAATTTTACACAATTGCAAATAAAGAAAATTAAGAAATAAAGTAAATAAAGGGTAGATAAAGAAGAACAGACATCTGATTTAACACCAGCATAAATAAGAGGAAGACATTTCCATGGCCAATAAATGTTAATACAGTCTTATTTAAGCAGTATCCAAGCCTAGCATTTAAGGGCCATCCCTGGTAATAAGGCAGGCCTGAGCTCAAACTCTACATCTGAGCAAATTTGGCCAGTCACCTACCTTTTCGTGTTCTCACAGAAGAAATATTGTAAAATTTGAAAACGTATATAAACTTATCCCTGTATTTGTTAAGCAATAAGTTCAATTAAAAACTAGTATTAGCATTGCCATTAGCCATTGAATTCAGATTCTCTAAAATATTAGATTTTATTTCTGTTCCTTTATAATTTTATTAGTTGTCAATCATCAAAAGCAATATGTAGTTTAAATTTTTTAAAAACCCAGGAAACTGTCTTTTAAGAAATGTAGGTTATCTCTTAGCCCTTCCACATCTCATATACTTTTAAAAATATCCAACCATCCAAAGAGAGGTTACAGATTATTAGCCTTTAGATGGCACTTGAAATCTGCTCAGAGCCTAACTACACTAAACAATCTAAAGAGGTGCACACATACATTCACTCCAGACACCCAATGCATGCTTGAAACAGAAGTAAGTTGAAATGACTCTGGGCAAATGGTTCATTCTCTCTGTTTCCTGGCAACTCTAATTCTCTGAGCAATTCTGTTCATGTGTGTGTACATGTATATATGCATGGATAAACGTTTATGGTGACAAAAAAGACACAAAATGAACACTGTGCATCTGCAAATCTATTCCCGATATATACAACTTTTCTCCTCAAATATAAAGCTTCAGGAAGACAAATGGCTTTCCTGGATCTCAGTGCAGAGTTCAACTGTTTAAGGTCTTTCTCAGGAAAACCTGCTAACTTTTCTTCAAGAACATTCTCCTGTTTATCTTTGAATTTCTCCTGCTGTCTGGGACTGATTCTTTCCTATTTTGACATTTTTCTTGATGATAATGTAGCCTGACCTCTTCACTCCTTTAGGACGTTCACACTATTGTGTTCCAATGAACATGAGTTTTAGTGTGTTAGAACTAAAATTACATTTAATCATTTTAAGTCTTCATCTTGCATCCCCTACACCTGAACTAAAACTTCCATTTATGCAAACATTCAAACAACATTAATCAGGCACTCATATTGTACATATTTTCTCTTTTTGAAATGTTTGTAAGGAAGACTGGGGCCCAGGTCTCTGATTCTGTAAGTATGCAATACTCAATTGTTTATGGGCAGATATTTACTTCTTATACAATGAGATTCAGAGAACACAAATGCACACCCTTAATAGGAATAATGATCACAAGTTAAAGTTTTGCAAAAAAGCAACAAAATAATATTTTGAGGACAAGTAGGAATGATTTCTTTAGCTGAGCTTATAATGTCACAAGGGTAATTTAATGGGTGGTAAAAAGCCTCACCTAACGTTATTGAATATGCATTGGAAACCACTTCTGTTTTCCTGTTATTCTACATTCCTGAGTAATACTGGAAGTAACCCAGCTGCTATAAATATATATTGTATTAACATGAATGTTTGAAGTTCACCTTATGAAATAGGTTATACATAATATAAACCACATCAAAAATACAAGAAAATGAAACAAAAGAATTTTGAATGCAGCATCAGTAGAGTTCGTGAGACATGGAAATGGCCTGAAAACCATAGTTTATATTTTGAAATTCTACAGTCATGGTTTTTGAAATCCATGATTTGTAGAACCAGAGTTTAGTAATAAAGCATCAGTGTTGGTGTTGAAAGGAAAACTCAAATAATTTTAATTTTCTGCTTTATTTGTGATTTAGTAGCTTTAAATTTAGTTTTACAACTTTTTGTTGTCCAATTATGTAAAAACCCCATTTCATATATATAGAATATTTTGTGACAGATTCTTGGTTTGTTTTGTCCAAAATATATTCAGATTATTTCTACTTTTACGCTGCTTTCTATAAGTTAGGAATTTATTCCTTTTTTTATTTCCAAAATATACTTATACTGACATCTCATAGATCTACTCAGCAAATGGGGCGTGTGTGTGTGTGTGTGTGTGTGTGTGTCTATTAAGGCATATGCAATTATTTAAAAATACAAGTGATACAGAATATATTATGTACAACCAAAGTAAAAATCCCTAACTCATGATTGCTTTATTTGATATACAAGTATAATATATAAGGAAACTACATTAGATTTTTTATAAAAGCGTTTTTTTATTGTGGAAAATATATATGACATAAAATTTGATATTTTAGCCACTTTAAGTGTATGATTCAATGGCATTAATTACATTCGCAATGTTGTACAATCATCACCAGTATTTTAAAAACATTCTTATCAGCCCATACACAGAATCTGTAGCCATTAAGCAATAATATCCATTCTCCTTCTTTCAGTCTCTGGTAAACTCTAATCAACTTTCTCTATTAATTTGCCTATTCTAGATATTTTATGCTAGTTGTATCATCAATTGTTCTTTTTGTCTGGCTTATTCCATTTACCATAGTGTTTCCAAGTTTCATCCATGTTGAAGATATATCATCAGAACGTTTTATGGCTGATGATATTCCAGGAATATATGTAGCATATTTTGTTTATCCATTCATCTTTTGATGGACACCATGTTGTTCCCATCTTATGGGCACTGTGAATCATGCTAAAATGAACATTGGTATTCAACTACATATTTAGGTGTCAGTTTTCAATTCTTTTAATTGAATTGCTGGGTCATAAAATAATTTTATGTTAAAATTTTACCTTTTGAAGAACTGTCAGGCTGTTTTCCACTGTGGCTACACCATTCATTCCAGTAATGTGCATTTGTTCTAATTTCCCCATAATTATAATTTTCAATTTTTTAGTCATCCCAGTGGTGTGGGTTATCTCATTGTGATATTGAATTGCATTTCCCTAATCAATAACGATATTGAACTTCTTTTCATGTGCTTGACCATTTGCATATCTTCTCTGGAGAAATGCCAACTCAAGTTCTTTGCCCATTCTTAATCTATATTGTTGTTATGGAGTTGAAGGCATTCTTTATATCTTCTGTACACTAAACCCTTCTCAGATATATTATTTGCAACTACTGTTTTCCATTCTGGGTTTTTAGCTTTCTTAGTATTATATCCTTTGATGAACAAAAACATTTAATTTTTATGAAGTCCTGTTCTGTATTTTTATCTGCCGTTGTGCTTTTTTTGCTGTCGTATCTAATAATTCTTTGCCTAACCCAAGGTCATCAAAATTTATCTCTATGTATTTTTCTAAGAGCTTTATGTTTTTACCTCTTATATTTAGATTATTGATCCATTTTGAATAAGTTTTTGTGTATGTTTTGAGGTAAAGCCCTGATATTATTCTGTTGGTTGTGGAAATCCAGTTAGTTGTCCCAGCAACATCTGTCCCAGAAAAAGTATTTTTTCCCTGTTGAATGGATTTGGCAGGCCGATCAAAAATCAGTTGACCACAGATGTATTTATTTCTAGATTCTATATTCTATCCCTTAGGTGTATATGTTTGTTTTTATGTCAGTACTCATAATATTTTGATCACTGTAGCTTTGTAGGCTTTGAAACCAGAAGTATGAGTTCTGCAACTTTGTTCTTTTTCAAAATGGTTTGGCTACTCTGGGTTACTTGCAGTTCCAAATGAATTGTAGGATTGGCTTTTCCTTTTCTGCAAAGCAGCAGTTAGAATTTTGATAGGGATTCCAACGAACCTATAGATCATTTGGGAAATACTGATATCATAACAATAATTGAATTTTTCAATCCATGAACATGACATGTCTTTCCATTTACTTGTGGCTTTTTTAATTTCTCTCAACAATGTTTTATAGTATACAGTGCACAAGTCTTTCATCTCCTTAAATAAGTATTTTATTCTTTTCATGTTCTTGTAAGTGGAATTGCTTTTTAATTTCTTTTGTGGATTCTTCATTGTGTATATTAAAAAATAACTAATTTCTGGGTGTTAATCTTGTACCCGGCAACTTGTTTGAATTTGTTAACTCTAGTAGTTTTCTTATGAATTCTTTGGGTTGTCTATATATAGAATCATAACATATATGAATAGAGATAGTTTACTTCTTCCTTTCCTATTTTAGTTTTCTTGTCATTTCTTTTCTTTTTTCTTTTTTGTCTAATTGCTCTTGCTACAAATACAGTACAAAATTGAAGAACACTGGTGAAAACAGCCATCCTTGTCTTACATTTTATTTTAAAGGAAAATTTTCAATCTTTCAAGATGAGTATGATGTAGACTATGGGTTTTTAAAACTGGGCTTTATTTTGTTGAGGAAGTTCCCTTCTGTTCCTAGTTTCCTGGTGTTTTCATCATGAAAGGGTGTTAAGTTTTTTTTCAAATGATATTTGGTGTCATTGTCTTGTATTTAGTTTTAACTTCATCCTATTAATGTGGTATATTACATTGGTTTTCTTATCTTTAACCCTTAGCATCTCTAGGATAAATTCCACATGGTCATGATATATAAACCTTTAAATATGTTGTTGTATTTGTTTTGCTAGTATTTTGTTAAGGATTTTTGCATCTCTATACAGTATGGATGTTGGTGTGTAGTTTTATTTCCTTATGATGTCTTTATCTGATGTTAGTATCAGGTAATGCTGGCCTCTCAGAATGAGTTAGGAAGTGTTTCCTCCTCTTCTATTTTCTGGAAAAGTTTGAAAAGAATTGGTGTAAATTCTTCTTTTACTGTTTCACAGAATTTGCTAGTGAAACCATCTGGTCCTAGAGTATCTTTGTTGGAAGATTTCGGATTGTTAATTTAATTTTTTATTATAGGTATGTTGAGATTTTCTATTTACTCTTGAGTCAGTTTGGATAATTTATGTATTTCTAGGAGCTTGTCACTTTCACCTAAGCTATCTAATTTGTTGATGTACAATTTTTCCTAGTACTCACCTATAATTCTTTTTGTTTCTGCAAGGTCACTTTTCTCCATTTTTGAAAGTGGCTTATTGAAGTCTCCAAGTATTACTGTAGTACTATTTATCTTTTCAATTCTCTCCAGTGTTCCTTCATATATTTTAAGCCACTGTTTGCTAGTATGTATAAATTACAATTGTTATACTCTCTTGATGATATGATTGGTTTTGGAATGTTCTTCAGTGTCACAAATCTGATTATCATAATTTTTTTTTAATTTTTTAATGTTTATTTATTTTGAGAGAGAGAGAGAGAGAGAGACAGAGACAGAGACAGAGACAGAGAGTGTGAGTGGGGGAGGGACAGAGAGAGAAGGACACACAGAATCTGAAGTGGGCTTTAGGCTCTGAGCTGTCAGCACAAGCCTGATGCAAGGCTTGAACCCACAAACTGTGAGATCATGACCTGAGCTGAAGTCAGACTCTCAACCTACTGAGCCACTCAGGTGCCCCTGATTATCCTAATTGTTAACTACATGAATTTATTCTGAGTACACTAACTTCATTGTCACATCTATTTCACTTGTTCCCAACCCCAAGTATAATTGGTGTCTTTGTTATATCATATACTAACCCTCATCTTTCATTTCTGTCCTAATTGAAATCCAGTTTTAAGACTTAACACTCATCTCAAACTTCAGTCTTATTAACTAATATGCCAGTCTCTTTGTCAATAATGTATACCAACATTTTGGAGACTGCTCCCACAACCATCACTCTCAAATGCCAGCAAAGATTTTTCTCTACATATACATTAGTGAAATGGGTCATTAACAAACTAATTTGTCTTTATGATTTGAATACTGACATAAAAATTAAGGGAGCACAAAAAAGTATATAATGCTTTCCAAAAAGAATGCATAATTTATCTATCCTCATAAATCATTCACAATCTTTAGTAGCACAACATTGTGAATACCTGTAAAAGCCAACAATAAGTACTCTAAATATATTACTGTAGCACAAATGCCCATCAGTGGAATTCATGAAGTCTTTTGAAATAGTTTTTTTAAGCTGTCTTCTTGTTGTCTTTATAAGAAAAAGGAGGGTCAGGGATACCTATTCAGATAGGGCATAACATATTGCATGACCCCCAAGAAGTATGAGATGTGCAAATGTCTAGAATAAGAAAATAATAAAGTGGGTCTGACTTTCCACCTTGAACTAAGAAAATAAAATTGGTGCATTAAGAGTCATAGGTTATCATATTTAACAATTTAGATATAAAAGTTTAATTGAATGTGATTGGAAACTTTTTATTTGAATGAGTTTCTGAGGGGAGTGGCTTAGAGAATGTTCACAGGAAATCTCTAATTGCTGGAAAGACTATTTTATTTCTAAGGGAAGATTTCAAAGTCTTTATCAAACTTGTTCAATTCTGCAACCATTTATTCAGCATTTAATTTGTCCTGTGTCTGGTACTATCCACTGGGGATAAAGAAATAAATTACTCAAATATTCATATTTAGGTGGAAGGTAAATATATGGATGTCTTGTGTTGTTTAGTCTGTTCAAGCTGCTCTAACAAAATACCACACACTGGGTAGCTTATACATGGCGGAAATTTATTGCTCACAGTTCTGAATTTAGTTGCATCCTGGTAAAGACCCTCTTCCTGATTCTTAGCTAGTGCCTTGTTGCTGTGTCCTCCCATGGTGGAAGGAGCTAGGAATTTCTCTGAAGTCTCTTTTATAAGGCACTAATCCAATCAAGGGTGTTCTACCTTCCTGATCTAAGCACTACCCAAAGGCCTACCAATTCCTAATACTATTATCTTGGGTAAGATTGCAACATATTAATTGGGTGTGGGGAGAAACACCAACAGTAAGACATATGCTTACATAAGAAGTGACATTATTAGGGATTTAGAACCACAACTGTATGGAAGCAGAGTACAAACCAATCCAATGACCCTCTGAGCAAAAGAGGTAAAAAATAGCTCATCCTACTGGTGCTACTTAAAATGAGTAAAATTGTTCTCAAAAGAAACTTCACATGTCACAAGGGAGTGGCATGATACAGTCAAAATACTGATGGAAAAAATCTGCAGCCAAGAATACTCTACCCAGCAAGGCTATCATTCAGAATAGAAGGAGAGACAGAGTTTCCCAGATGAAAACTAAAGCAATTCATGACCACTAAAATGAGTAAGATTAAATAATGTCCCCAAATCAAAATTCCATTTATGGAACCACAAGACTTTATGATCCTTTTTGAAACCACCCTCAGTATTTTACTACATCAACTCAAACTATCTTCACCAAGCCCTGAACTTCATGTCCTCTTGTGTTATTTATTAAAAATGTGTACCTTCCTTTTTAGACTTGAAAATCTTTTGATCAGGTATTACATCATATTTAATTTTGGATCTCTTAAGATGCTCAGTAGAGTGCTTTGAATATACAAGACAAATCCTATATGTTTGCTATATAAATATATTGCAATAGTAGCTACATACAGAAAGAACTGAAAAATGACAAATTTGGAGTCAGCTATAAGAATGGGGAAGAGTCGATGATGAGATTAGGGTGATAGCTAAGAAAGAAATTGAAACAAGATACAAAAATGCCAAAAGAATCTTCATTTATTCATTACATAAGCATGTTATTTTTATTAACAAATATTTGTTATAATTTTGTGCTTCTTAATCTTTTAAGTGATCAAGATAGAGTAGACAATAAGTGACATTTGAATATCTATGTGTTATATCAAATTAATTTAATAAATATCATAGGAAATTTTGTTCTTGGGCTAAGACAGCTTATTTTTATAGGAGTAGATAGATGCATCAACAGCAAGTTCTAAAACAAGACATACTATATGAACAATAAGCATAAAAGACACACTGTGAAGAACAAAGATAAATAAATGATTACAAAGAATTGTGTGATTCTGAGTTTGGGATCTCATAGTATGGTGATTAATGTTGAGGGTAATAGAAAAGATGAGTGATATAAAGTGTAATTTCCACTTTCTTAATGTGTGTGATATTGTGATTTATATTAAGAAATATGTATTTGCTCTTTGTCTTAGCACAGAGCTTCTAAAATTCTTAGAATTTCCTAAGTGATGAGACACATAAACTTGTCTTTTGTAATGTTAATGAGGTGACTTTTGTCCCATATCTAAGGAAGGAGGCTGGTTGCCAGGAGAACCAACCGTGTAATTAGAGGCACAGTTTACTCTTTCATGCTAACTTATTGAAAAATTGGTCACAATTTTTAATTATATAAATGTAATATTCTAAAACTCCAAATGCCAAAAAATTATTAAATTATTTTCTTTCTACAGGTGCTTATTACAGTCCTTCCACCATTATTTTGAGCATTAGCTCACAAAAGACGAATATGGACGTAGGTAGCATTAAAGTTTTCCAAAGGAAAAAAAAAATATATATATATAAAGTTAGTCACTTTTATTGTACTCCTTAGAATTTCAAAGTTTCCTCAGATCTCAAAATGTGGCCAAAATTGCGATTAATATTAGTCTTTGACACAAAGCAGGAGAAGAGAACAAATCAACATTAGTAATTCTAAAAATATTTTAATGACAGTAATGGCATTTACTTCTACAGGTGCTTATTACAGTCCTTCCACCATTATTTTGAGCATTAGCTCACAAAAGACGAATATGGACGTAGGTAGCATTAAAGTTTTCCAAAGGAAAAAAAATATATATATATATAAAGTTAGTCACTTTTATTGTACTCCTTAGAATTTCAAAGTTTCCTCAGATCTCAAAATGTGGCCAAAATTGCGATTAATATTAGTCTTTGACACAAAGCAGGAGAAGAGAACAAATCAACATTAGTAATTCTAAAAATATTTTAATGACAGTAATGGCATTTACTTCATTAAAATGTTCAAATTATTCTCATAATTTCTCTTAAACCAGTGAAGATATAAGATGTCTCTATGTCAATAGTAGTTCTATTATTATGTAACATTTTAATTCTCTGTATTTTTACAACCATAAAAGCTGCATCCAGTGGTTGTATTTGAAAAGAGACATCTAGATATTAAATCAACTAATTCTTTAACGCATCAAGTGTACTGTATTTATATATTTAATTAGCATCAAGGGTAATGTACACAGCAGATTTCTTTCCAGACAGTCTGTGGAGTGAGAGGCAAGATAAAATACTGGATAATTAATCAATGTCCAGTTATTTTAGGTAAGTAAATAAGATAATTTTTATCTTTCCCCAAAATTCTGGATATTTAAATTCTAGGGAATATTTTATTTGTACCATCACTAATTTTTTGCTTTTCATCTTTTTCACTTCTATTTTGCTTCTTTTCTATGGTGTAGGTTTTAATGTGATATTCAACAGCTCTAATTTTTACCCTAGGGTCTATGAAAGTATTGTTAAATTGTACTATTTACTATATGTGAATTATAATTCACATATTCAACTATATTCTCATATTTTCCCTCAAGATATTTGATGGTGGTATAATCACATGCAATTTGATTTTTTGTTTCTTCCCTAAGTTGGCTGCATTGTTTTTTCTTGGTGTCGATTGTAACTCTATTATTGCTACAGCCCTTATAATTAATTATTTTACTATGGGTAATAATTCTTCAATTCAACAATAACCAAAAAATTATGCGTAAGAGAAAGTACTAAATGTACTAAATATAGTAGATGAAAAATGCTGTTCAAAAAGAAGGTCATGAAGCAAAAGTCATCTAGAAATAGTAAGTGAATGTAGAATTTCTTATTTACCAGATTAGAACAGAATCCCTAAGTGGGGAAACAGGTAGGGGATCAGACTGATGAAGTTAAGTATATAAATTTAGAGACCAAGGGAGTGAGTGTGCACAGGAAGAGGAGGTATATTAAAGAAAATAATAGAAGACTGGGTCAATAGGATGGATTTGCTGATTTTATATGGAATCTCAGGGCAGGTGTAGAGGAGAAAATTGTCAAAAGTTCTTTAAAAAAATTTTTTTAATGTTTATTTATTTTTGAGACAGAGAGAGCATGAATGGGGGAGGGTCAGAGAGAGATGGAGACACAGAATACAAAGCAGGCTCCAGGCTCTGAGCTGTCGGCACAGAGCCCAATGCAGGGTTCAAACCCACAGACCGTGAGATCATGGCCTGAGCCGAAGTCAGAGGCTCAACCGACTTAGCCACCCAGGCGCCCTGAAAATTGTCAAAAGTTCTCAAAGGGTGGATTAATGAATAAGGAAAAGAGCATCATAATGAATTTATAGGATATACTTCTAGACCCAAGACATATTCAGTAAATAAGACATATAACATTGAGGTTTGATAAGATAGTCAATTTTTGTGTATTTCTTTTTTTTTTAAGTTTTTACTTCATTTCCAGTTAATTAACATACATTAGCTTCAGGTATACAACACAATGACTCAACACCTCCATACATTACCCTGAACTCATCATAAGTGCACTTCTGAATATTTATTAACCATTCAATCCATCCCCCAATCCCTGCTCTCTGGAAACCATCAATTTGTTCTTTCTCTATAGTTAAGGGTCTGTTTCTTGATTTGAAAAAAAAAATGAGAATTTTTGCCTTTGCTTGTTTGTTTTACTTCTTAAATTCCACATATGAGTGAAATTATATGGTATTTGTCTTTTCTAACTGATTTTGTTTAGCATTATATTCTCTACTTTCATTAATGTCATTACAAATGACAAGACTTCATTCTTTTTTATGGCTGAATAATGTTCTCTTGTATATCTATACCACATTTTTATCCAGTCATCAATCGATGGATACTTAGGCTGCTTCTGTATCTTGGCAATTGTAAATAATGCTGCTATCAACATCAGGGTGTATCTTTTGAAATAGTGTTCTCGTGTTCTATGGGTAAATACCCATAGTGCAATTGCTGGATCATAGGTAGTTCTATTTTCAAATTTCTGCGGAAACTCCATACTCTTTTCCACAGTGGCTACATCAGTTTGCATTCCCACCAACAGTGCATGAGTGTTTAGGATAGTCAATTTTGAATTGTCTAGAGACTAACCAAGTATGAAAGAACATAGAGAGATAGGTTTAATTTCCAAAGAGAATACCTTGATGTGGAGACAATAAGCAGAGGACATGTTAAAATTGAAATAGCAAAGAACATTGCATGTACTTCTGTGTCTTCTAGTTCTTTTCTCATGCCCAGTAAGACAGATAGCAGTAGATATTTTCTACTTGTAAGTTTTGTTTAATTTTACCCACATTTCCTTTCTTAAACCACCAAGTATGGTGACCCAGAAGGAGGGAGATTAAAGTTAAGCTGAATCAAATGCTCTAATTTAAAAGCCCTCATGTAGTATTATCAGCCTATGTTCAAAGCTAATTATATTTGGCTATTGGTTATTTGATTGACTTTTCTGGAGTATTAAAAAAATCACTTACATAATGAGAATATAATTCAAGACTTCTGACTCTTGAGTGCAACCACTAGAGCACATGCCGATGACTTTTTTATGGCACCAAAGAAATAATTTATAAAGTTTTAAAAACCATAATCTAGTATTTGGGGTTTAGGGCCAGGACACAAGTATATCAGAGAGGTAACTATTTCATCCAACAAATATAAATTGATTTTAGTTGTAAGTGTGGTCTAATTCACTTAGCTTAAATTATTTAAGCATCGCTTATAAATGTACTCAGTACTAAATTACAGTTGAAACCTTTGTCTTCAAAAATAGAATATTTCATTATCTAAGAGATGGAAACCTAGGTTCACTATGAGAAGTTGACACAGCATGGTTTTTCCCAGTTTGGTTGTAAAACTTTATTTAGCATGAGGAAGCTCACATATTTTAGAGGGCAGATATTTAAAGTTCTACAACCCTTAACATTAGAATTTTTTAATGTTTTATTTGCTTTATTTAGTACAATAATACATTTATATACTGATTGAAACAGTATTTTGAGACTTATTCTCATTTGTACTCACGAGCCTTGATAGAAATGTTGAGTAAGCAAGTTTATCTCAAATGTCTTTTCATCACCTTTGGGTAATCCGTCAAATGCAACTGGGTAGAAAATCCATAAGGTTCTTGTCAATACTCTGTGGCAGCTCAAAAAATTCTTTATGGCATGACATACGATGACCACACTCGAATTATTTCAAGTATGCAACTGGAACTGCATAGATTGAGGCTGTGTTTTTCATAACACTTTACATAAGATTGAGACTATTTGAATTTTCTATCTCCAAGAATGGGGCTGGAGCTGATGGAGATCAAGCCATCTTCTGTTGCCACTGCTGTCTATTCAGAGGACTAATCCATTCAGAAGAGAGGGGATGGTGCTTGCACCAAGAAGTTTGCCTTTGGGATGGGAAAACCCCTGGAAAACTCAGTAAAATTTTAGTTAAACTTTCATGACATAGATTCAACACACTTGTTTATAGATTAGATCCCAGTGGGGATTGAACTTAACGTATTCATTAGTCACCAAATATTAAGCAATCATCCCAGGTAAATAGCCGTTATGCAAATTTAGAAGTATTAAACTACTTATATTCCACAGAGAGAATGCATGGGGTAAGTAAACATGCATGTAAAGGACTCTTTCTGGACACTCTTAGAGAGTGTTTTCAGATTAAGTAAGTTTCAAATCAAAATCCAAACCAAAAAATCACACCATAAAAGTATCTGAGGGGTGCCTAGATATCTCAGTCTGTTGACTGTCCAACTCTTGATTGTGGCTCAGGTCATGATCTCAGCGTTGGTGAGATAGAGCCCCTGCTGTCAGCGCAGATCCTGCTTGGGCTTCTCTCTCTCTCTCTCTCTGTCTCTGCCCCACTCCTGCTTATGCGCACATGCTCGAGCATGCTCTCTCTTTCTCTCTCTCTCTCTCTCTCTCAAGATAAATAAGCGTTAAAAATATGTATCTGGAAATGTTTTAAAATTCAAAGCTGCTAACCTAAAAGCTAAGGGGAAAGGAAAATCTTAATGCTTAATTACTTATTTTTTTTTACTCTTAAAAAAAGCATTTATTTTCTCCCATTTGGAGATTTGTTTGGGATTTATTTGGCATTTATTTGGAGGGTTGTGGTCACTACATTTTCAAAAGAGGGCAGATAATTAACCAAATTAGATGAGAGTAATAATCCATATAAATGTGTGCATGACACAAGGCAGAAAGTCAACAAATATTTGTTGAATGAATAAGTAAAATTAATATGAAGAAAAAATATTTTTCAGACATTCTAAAGTAAGCCATCAAATCCTATGGGAATAATATCATTTGTTTGTAAGGGTTTTTTTTTATTTTTTTATTTTTTTTATTTTTTAATATATGAAATTTACTGTCAAATTGGTTTCCATACAACACCCAGTGCTCATCCCAAAAAGTGCCCTCCTCAATACCCATCACCCACCCCTCCCTCCCACCCTGCCCTCCCTCCCACCCCCCATCAACCCTCAGTTTGTTCTCAGTTTTTAACAGTCTCTAATGCTTTGGCTCTCTCGTAAGGGTTTTTTTTTAACCATCAAAATAATTTTTCTCCCTAAATACCTAATTTACCTTAATTGGCTGTTTGCCTAAAGATCAATCGGAAAAAAAATAAACTTATTGGGATACTATTAATAATTACATAATACAATGGGAAAATCTGATTTTATTTAAGGAAATTGATCAGGTTCTTGGTTGAATTAATTAGTTTAGGTATGCAATGAAACTTTTCATCTTTGTATTTATAAAATACAAACCTGCTTACTTGGTTATAATTTCACTTAATTATATTAAAACCTAGTGTAAATAGAAGAGTGTACTAACTTTATTTTTGAAGCACCAGCATCCTTTCTTCCTGCAGTTGGATTGTTATATTAACACAAATTTAAATCACTCAAATAGATTTATTCTGAAAAATAAAAAGTAATCTATAACAGGGAAAGAAGGATATCACTCAAAGGTGAACACTATATTATCAAACCAAGACAGTACTGATATTTCTGGATGTAGGAAGCATCCTACCTTCTCTGCGTCTGCCTGGGGTCCTTGTTAACCTGTTGCACTTGAGAGCCACTCTCACCCTTCAGAACTGCCAGGGCAATAGCCTAAGCACCACCCTAGTGCCCTGCCTCCCACTGGAAAGAAACCCATGGTAGCCCCTATAACCTCCAAACCAAGCCCGTTCTTCAGTTTTATCATCTCCTTTCCTGGTGCTGTAGCAGCATAGAATAAACTCTTCATTACCTTCATAAACTTACATATACATTATATACATATATATGTATGTATGTATATATATATAATGTTTATTAATAATAATATCAACAAAGCACATTTTCCTTTTACTGTACATAACGTAACGCCCTGCTTATTTCACTTCATAGATCAGTGTGAATCATACATATTTCTGTTTTCATATTTTTCTGTTTTCTGTTATAGTACTCTTTGAAAATACAACATAAAATACTGCAGAATCAGTTTTAAAAAATGGACCATAATTAATCAAATTATACCCTTATCTGTTGTATTCAGGTGTTTCCTCTCTGTTTTGTATAGTATGAACACAACTATGAGGTATTCTTATGACTACTTCCGGCAGTCAGAGGATATTGCCATTTTGAAGATTCTTGATGCATAAGACAAAATAGCATTCAAAAGAGTTGGACTACGTCAGTACACCAACAGTGCCTGGAATTGTATTTCTTATGAAAACCTCATTAACGTGGGGAATTACCATTAAAAGAAAGTCTTTGGGGTGCCCGGGGTGGTTCTTAACTTTGGCCCAGGTCATGATTTCAAGGCTCATGAGACTGAGCCTCTCTGGCCTGTCAGTGCGGAGCCTGCTTGGGATTTTCTCACTCTACCTCTGTCTCTGCCCCTCCCATCCTCGCACTCTCTCTCTCTCTCTCTCTCAAAATAATTAAAATAAACATTTTTTTTAAAGAATAGAAACTACTTGATAGACCTCTGTCCTTGAAAACATATTGTAATTATGTGGGTAAATCCTTAAGTAATAAGGAATTTGGTCATTTTCACCTGTTTATTTGTCTATACTTATTCCCAGTTTTATTGGGACATTATTATTTTTTTTTCCACTGATTTTAGGGACTTTAAGCATAATATCAATAATTCATTGTCATGACCTATTTCTTAAGCTTGTCATTTGCCTTATACTTTCATATGATAACTTGCAAATATTGGGGTTTTAATTTATATGTTGTTAAGTACATTAATTTCTGTGGTTCTTTTTATGTTTAAAAAGCTCTTCACTATCTTGATAATAAATATTCATCAGCATTATAAATTGCTCTATTATTTAGAAATTTACTTTTCCTTTTAACTTTCTGTTCTGTCTCAAATATATATTGTTTTATGGTACATGCTGGACAAGTATATTTTTAATTTTTCAAATTTTGAAATTTCTCATTTACATGATTTGTTGAGTAATTCCTCCATTTTTCAGTGTGTTTGCCCCCCATTATGTTTCAGAAACCAAATACTTTACACTACATATTTAAATGCAAGTTTTTCTAGAACTCTTTATTTTATGCATTTATTTGGTACAATTATTGTGTATTTTTCTTAATGAATCAATAAAAGAATTGAGGCAGAAATACAGCTTTATACATTCAAGCCTTCCAATATAGGAATACAATATGACTTCTTCAAGTCTTCTGTTTTGTCTTTGACTTAAGATTTATAATTTTTGTCCTGTGAGTCTGTACATTTCTTATTCAATTTAGGAGTAACTTTCAAAAGTGAAAAGGATATTTTGGTTGTTATTTTTTCATATTCTCTGTAACTTGACAGTTCAAATTAAATTGCACGGTAATTTCTGCAAGTGTCCCTTTCAATTGCGTGACACTGAGTGGTAGAGCAATATCACAGAGCTTTAAAGATATCTCTACTCTGAAATTCAGCATATTTGCAAACACATGTCATCACTCCTTACCTGTGTGATCTTGAGCAAGATACTTAAGCTCTTTTTACCTCTGCTTTCTCACTTATCTCAGAATTACTAGCAGAAAAATTTCTTTAGGTGTCTGGTAAAATATAAGTCAGTAACACTCAAATGCTTTTAACACTGCCAAACAACTGGAAGCGGTCAATTGTAAATCTCTATTTTTTCTAGGTGCTCAAGTGTAGCATTATATCTTACTACTAAAATATAATGAGAATATTGATATGATTGATAAGTTAGTATGATGAAGAAAAGAAGCTGTAACACAGTCAATGTGTTTAGTCAGATTAACTGAGTCATCTAGACATCAAATACAGTGAGCCATCCAGAAGTGTATCACTTTGTCAAAACAAGCGAGATCATCATTTGATTCTGGAGAAAAGATCTATGAGAGCTGAAGGAACATAAACACTAGCGACAATTATTTTAATACAGTTTAAAAAGTTTATTTATTAACATCATAATGATTTTTTGACTATTAATTTATATTTCTTTGCTATTATTTAATGTAAATTACATGAGTTCTTGGTAATACATCAATTTAGTAAAACCAATGTTTTAATTTATCTTTATAAATCTTATTTTATTAAACCAATAACGTTTTGAATAGTGACACAAACAGCTAAACTTTGAAGTAAATGAACTGGCTTTTATTACCTTACTCATAAAAAATTAATAACAATATTCATTCCTGATTCTGGAAAAATAGTGGACTAAGAAATTTACAAATTTTTTAGCTCTAAAGACCTAGACCTGCTTAATCAAGTAGCAATAAAATTTTAGAAATCAGTAAAAATAAATGTCCATTTATATTTTTATATTTCATTGAGTTAACATGTAAGCTCAATGTGAGAGTAAAAACTTTTTTTTCAGAAAAAAATTTATCAGTTACACATTCATAGACAAGTGAAAGTGAAACCACATGATTAAAAGAGATGCTTGAAGCAATATTGTGTGAATAAATTGCTAAGTCTATCAGTAAATCTGAGCAATCAAAAAAAAATGCTCAGGAAAACAGTAATGATAATAATTACCTATTTGGGAGTAAATAAATATAATAACAAATAAGATAAAATCGGGTTGATTAAAATTAAAGCATTTGAACTCTGTATTATTCAGAAAGAGCCTAGCAGAGACAGTGATTAACTTCTGAAATTTCCAAAGTAAAAAATGATTGTGAAAATATCAACATACTGTTACAAACATAAATACACAAATTTTAATTGCCAAAGCAGTAGAGGAAATAAAAAAATGAAGCAAATATAATAAATAAAATAGCAGGCAGATAAATATATCTAAAAATATATGCTACTTATATTGTATAATCATAAAATATAAGTGTATATTATTCATGTATTTAGAAATAAAGGGTAGAATAGAGAATAAAAATATCAAAATGCATGAAGTTATATATATACATATATATATATATATATATATATATATATATATGTGTGAACTTGTGTGTGTGTGTGTGTGTATACAAACCAGTGTATATTTATATGTGTGTGCAAATGGGTGACAAAGAAAAGAATTACTTAGATTATTTCTGTGATTTCAGAGAAAGATAACACGGTACTGAAACCGTATATCCCTACAAAAAAATGTTGAAATCACAGAGTAAACATTTTAACAATGACAAGTGGAAATTGAAAACCTCACAGATTTATAGATTTTAATAGAAACTATCTACAACAGATAGATAAAATGGAGAAAATGTGAGCAATGATACAAAATATTGTAATAATGTAATTAACAACTCTGATCTAAAGAACATATATAAGGCACCTGGGTGGCTCAGTCAGTTGAGTGTCTGACTTCGGCTCAGGTCATGATCTCACGGTTCTTGGGTTCGAGCCCTGCGTCAGGCTCTGGGCTGACAGCTCAGAGCCTGGAGCCTGCTTCAGATTCTGTGTGTCCCTCTCTCTCTGACCCTCCCCCGCTCATGCTCTGCCTCTCTCTGCCTCTCAAAAATAAAGAAACATAATAAAAAATTTTTTTTAAATAAATAAAAAATAAAGAACATATATAGAATTTTGGATTAAAAAATCAGTAAACACTTTTCTGTAACCATACATGAAAAACGTATAAACATTGAGCATGTATTAAACTGCAAAAGAAATCCTAGCACAGACTAGATGAATGAGTTTATACCAAATAGGATCTCTATCTCAATGGATGGTTAGTCATTTTTTATTTTTTTAATGTTTACTTGTTTTAGATAAAAAGAGAGACAGAGCATGACAGAGAGAGACGGAGACAAAGAATATGAAGCAGGCTCCAGGCTCCGAGGTGTCAGCACAGAGCCCAACACGCGGCTCAAATCCATGGACCTGAGCCAAAGTTAGACACTTAACCAACTGAGCCACCCAGGCACCCCATCTATCTCAACGAATTGTTACAACTCAATATAAGAGATAGAACTCAATGTCTTAATTTAATGAATTTAAAGATATACTTCAAAATAATTTATTGAAGACAAAATTCATGTGACAAATTAGGTATATAAATACATGAACATAGCATTACAGTACTTCTAGGGTGCAACTAAAATGGCATTTAGAAGGTTACTTATAGATTCATATATTATAAAGGAAGAAAGATTGATATTCATGTATAGGAACTCAAAAAGCTGCAAAAGAATAAGATGATAAAGTGATAGGTAATGAACGAGATTAATATATGTGATTGTTGAACTTAAAGTATAAAAATAAAAGAAAATATACATAACAAGAAAACCAAAACTGTTTATTATTTATTTTTAGTGAGTTTTTAAAAAAATTTTTTTTAAGTGTACTTGTTATTTTGAGAGAAAGAATGAGCAGGGAAGGAGCAGAGAGAGAATCTTAAGCAGGCTCCATGCTGCCAGCACCAGGCCTGATGAGAAACTCGAACTCATGAACCATTACATCATGACCTGAGCCGAAATCAAGAGTTGGATGCTTAACCCACTGAGCCACTGAAGTGCCCCAAAACTGTTTCTTTATAAATGGAATTAAATAGAAAAATCGCATCTGGGATGATTGATAAGGAAGTTGAGGGAAGTTACGAATAATATATATAATATTAGACTTTAAAATAGGTAATATTATGAACCAATTGTATCATATTAAATTATGTTATATGTGATGTTATATAGTAATATGTTATATGTAAATTATATCTCATTTAGAAAAGAAAAAACATTCAAATCCTAAAGGAAAGACAATTGTTACAGTAAGATGCAATTATCTAAATTGATAACAAAAGAACAAAACAGACCAATAAGTATTCACACACATGAAACACACATAATTTTTTAAAAGAATTCTACCAAATTTTTCAGAAACAGATAATCTATATGATACAAATTGTTCCAAATGATAGAACAAGAAGGAATTCATTCACTCATTTTATGTTATGAATAATATTAGCAACAAAGACAAGGAGAATGAAACTGTGCAAGAAGAAAACTATAGGCCAGTTTCAACTATGAATACTGATATCACAAAAGCCTAAACAGACATCATCCTTAAAATAAAACCTCACACACAAACACACAGATAAACCATCCCTGCCTTTTGTAATAATGTGCTGGAAATTATAGCCAGTGCACCAGCCAAGGAAAATAAAGGGACAAAAGCAATACTTTTGTTATGAATAAACATACTACCCATCTAGAAAACTCAACATGTTCTGTAGGCACATTATTTCAACTAATAATAATGTTCAGGAAGTTTGTTGCTTATAAGAACAGCACAAAAGGTGAAAGTGACCAAACACATTCAAATGGTAAGATCCATATTGTCATTGTTTGGGTCCTGCTGTTATAAAAATCCTAAGAAAGGATTCTGTTGTTGTTCTTTAATCTTTAAGTAAACTATGATTTATTTAAATATCTTTCTTTACATTTATATATTATTATTTTTAACATTGTTAGTTCTGTTTAGATTGTAATGCTCTTGATTTTCAAACAAAATAATCCATGTTTGATGTCATGAAAAATAAAACTTAAAGTGTATATTTTTCAAGTAAACCATGAAAATTGGCAACATTTGTTATTGATTCTGTATGAAATACATTTCTGATTTTAACTTTTTCAAGATAATGTAATAATTTTATTTATTAAGCATGCAGTAATAATCTTGAGCTAAGATTTATTTCTTAATTGGGTTAATCTTAAATTCTTACATTTCTCCATTCTTAGAATGAATTTGAAAACATTAAAATCTTCTCAGTTTCTTTAATGAGGCAAAAAACACAAAACATTATATCTTATTAATCATTTTTAAATGTATAGAACAATAGTATTAACTCTAGGCACATTGTTTGTAACAAAATCACTGGTTTTCCAGTCTTAGAGTCTATTTTTTCCTCAAGTTTGTAGATTTATGGCTATAATGAAATATTCTCTTTGAATATGTATCTTTGTTTATGTCATTTTTGTAATTTTTATTTTTGAGAGAGACAAAGAAACCATGCACACATGTGAGAGAGGAGGAGGAGGAGAGAGAGAGAGAGAGAGAGAGAGAGAGAGAGAGCATCTTAAGCATACTCTATACCCAACAAGGAGCCAGATGGGGAGCTCGATCTTACCACTGTGAGATCATGACCTGAGCTGAAATCAAGGGTCACATGCTCAACTGAGTGGGCCATCCAGGCACCCTGTTTATGTCATTTTTTAAAAAGTCTCCTCCATTTGATTTGAAGACTATTTTGATTTTGTTTTCCCAGGAAAACTGGTAAAGCATAAAATATATGTATAAATAAAATATTATTCAAAATATCTTATCTAATATATATATATAAATATTATATATATGTATATATATATATATATATATAGGCATATATATTGGCAAAAATGTTGCCTTGTATTGGGTTAATGTTTGCTGTTACAACTATTACCCACTTCCTTTACCAAGCAAGCTGACCATTCACTTTGGGGATGCCGCCTGGCCTGGAAATGACAAGATATTGGACTGTGGAGAGCACTGAGTCCAAACCCTAAGGCTAGTATTTGGTAGTTATTTCTGTCTTTTGATGAGTAATTTAAACTCTGAACCCTATTTTTCTTAGTAAAGAATGAATAATAATGACTACTTTCAAAGATTATTATATGGATTAACTAAGATAAGGTAAGAAGCTGTTGTGTATTTTTGAAATGAGAACCATGGTTGTAACTTTTCCAAATTGATCTCCAAAGTACTGATTGAGAGAAACATTCAGAAAGAAGTAGGGTGTGTATTCTTTTATTTTAGTTATATAAAATATTCCTAGATGTAATTTCTTAGTTTTCAAGCATGATTCTTGTTATATCCCCCCAAAATTAGACAAACCAAGGTAATAGTTGGGAGAGATAATCTCTGATTAAAAATAAGCCTTCCACAGGTTCTAACTTGTAAACAATTCAAATATAAGCATCTCATGTGTATAAATGATGCCTGTGTGTCCATTGACTCAAGTTTGTATTTTCATGTGTCACTGTGAATGATCTACAATATTAATGTAGAAATGGTTTGGGATCAAAATAGGGACTTGTGATAGAAATAGATGGTTAGGAAAAAACTGATGGTATAAAATGTCTTTCAATTGTTATACTATAGTTTTACTCATGAATTAAATGGCAAAATTATAATTTAAAACAATTAGAAATACCTTGGAATGTTGAGAAAAAGGAATTTTCATGGTTCAGAATGTTGAGAAAAAGGAATTTTATGTGTTCACTCCAATGTTTTTGGAAAATGGGACCACTTTTTGGTTTAAAATGGGCTTATTTACCTGTAAGTGGTATCCTGGTAAGATAGTATGCTTCTCAAAAATGTTGCCTATAGCATTAACTGCACTCTTCATGCCTTTGAAATTTCTTATTGAAAGAAAATTGGCATAAGTGAGCAAATTAGTATTTGTATGGCAATTTTTAGATTGTTAAGCACATAAAAATAGAGGTGAATTAAGTAAATTTCCAGAGGAAATTATGGGAATAGAATTTTCCTGTTAAATGTGGTAGTGAATGATCTAGTGATGTCCATTAACAATCAGCTGATTAGTACATTGTCCCTATAATGACAAGTCTCTAATCAACAGGCACATCTAATGTCAGCATTGGGCAAGTCCAGGAACAAAGAGGAAGGATATAACTACGTTGATCTTTTTAGGATCAACAGGCATTTGACAGGCTTTAAATCATTTTAGTGATAGCAACTATCTTTTAATTGAATTAAAAATAGGACAGCATCTTCAATTTAGATACATCTTGAGACTTTCAGATGACATTATATTAGATTCACAAGAAAGCTGATGTTTTTATTGAAGAAATCATGATAAAATTTATAGAAGAAAATAGCAAAAAAATGGAAAAATACAAAAGGAAGAAAAATATACAAGGAAAAGTCTAGAGTCTCCTGTCTGTTTGTGGTATCCAGGGTTTTACTTTTGAGCTTTTTATTTAGTATTAGCATCTTGACTATGGGATTTCAATTCACTTTGCATCTTTCAAGAGCATGTCTTTTTTTTTAAATAAATTAATTGTGACTGCACAATAGGGGCACAAATTAATTTTTAAAGGAAAAGGCCAACTAAAATGTTGTATTTGCTTACAATGGAACATAATTGCAGAGAAGCAGCTTGTTTTTTTAAAACCAGAAAGACCAGTGCTGTAATTGTAGGCTCTATTGATTATTCCTGTTTGGAACAGTGATCATTAGTAAATGTTTTGGCCCAGAGATTCAAATTATAAAGCTTGGTGCTGAGCAATCAGGCATGGTTTACTGTGGAAATCAACAGGGGATGAGGTTTTCTACAGTGTGGCAGATGGAGACTGGAAAACCATTATAGTCAAGAAATGCAAAAATGTAGCTTCTTATGATAATCAAAACTTGCTTACAGCTCCATTCTGTGATAATGGTAGAAATTTCATGATTATTCCCTTTCTGTTTTCCAAATTTTTCATATTTTATTTCTATGAAAGTTTCCATCCATGGGTGCCCGGGTGGCTCAGTTGTTTAGCATCTGACTTTGGCTCAGGTCATGATCTCTTAGTTGATAGTTCCAGTCCCACACCAGATGAGCTTGAGCTCCTCATAGGGTGGGCATAAGACCTGCTTCTGGTAAAACATGAGCCCGACTACAAGTCAAACAGGAGCCCTGCTTTGAGTGGGCCCCAGTTCTTTCTCTTTCTCTCTCTCTCTCTCTCTCTCTTCCTCTCTCACTTCCTCAGTGAGTGAGGGACCCTCACTCACTGTGCCCTCTCCCCTTCTCAAAAAAAAAAAAAGTTTCCATTCACATTCATACATGTGATGTGAATACACATGTATCTAAGAAATCTCTATATTGAATACATACTCATGTATATAAACAGTACATTTAAGGTGTTTTTTTGATTAATGATATTCCTTATTTATTATAATAACAAAATTAATTATGTTAGTATTTCAAAAAGGGAGGTTGAAGATGCCATGTACAGATTATATCTTTTCACAAGTGTTCCTCTTTTGTCATCAGGAAAAGAAGCATATTATTTTTTTTTTCCTACTACAACTCTAATAATAAAAATAACAGTAAGACCCACAGATAAAAGCAGTGTTTAAAGTATTAGGTAATTTATATTTCTGGATGCAAATCATGAATCCTTAGAAGGAAATTATTTTGAGGTATTGCAGATGAAATTAAATGCTTTTAAAATATGTCTGTATGTCTTTTTCTGTATTTTTTCTATTCTCATATATTCTGGATGATGCTGAATATATACCTGAAGCAATGATTAAATAGATGCAAAAGTAAGGCCTTCTTGGTGGTAAGATTCCCAGGCAGTTCACAGAGTACAGTCTGAGTGATCCGTGAACCTGCACATGAATTCCATGATAGGAAAGGTAAACTCCAGGAGAATCTTGAGTCATAGTGGTGGTAGGTAATGGGAAAGCCAGTGTAGGAGTCAAAAAATATACTTCAGGATAAACTTGCTTTTTGTGGCCTTACATTTTATTTACTGGAATTTGTTTCCTATTTAGAAAAAATAACCATGACAACAAGGAGACACATTCTTTTCCTTTACTTTGTTTTCTTACACTTACTCCAGAATCTCACCTCTCTGAAGTTCTCTGTGAGAAACCTTGAAGCTCCATGAAACTCCTATTATAAGTTATATCAGTGCAGAACAGCTTGTGTGCTCCTGATTATATCTCATGTAAGTCCCCAGCTTGTCTGACTCAACTCGCACAGTGATTTGCACTGAAGCTACTGAGGCAAGGATGCAAACGTGTGATTCAAGACTGGTAAATATCCCTCCCTTTAACCTGATAAGCAAACCATATGATTTAGAGGGTTTGTACCCATAACCATTCTAAAAATGGAGACAGTACTCTTATTTATTTCTTTTTTTAATTAAAAAGGTATCCCAGAAACATATGCTAGAAAATATATGATTTCTTAGTTGTGAGAGAAAGGTAATTAATAAATGTTGAGATTGTTAAATGTGGCTATTACATAACAAAAGAAATTCCATGATGCACGCGGGAAAATCAGCTTCATTCGGTCTTCGATCACTCTCGTCAAGATCATAAAATGTTTTCCATTTGAACCTTTCATGTCGAAAACTCAGAAATGTCACTGAGGTTAAATGGAAGACTGGGGAGTCTGACCTCTAAGTGGGAGAGGTTGACAAAGACATGTGGGACTGCTGAGAAAAGTTTCTAGAATTCAGGTTTTCAATTCTGAGTAGTACTTGCCTCATTGGATCATTGGAGTAAAATGAGAGTGCATTGTGTATTCCAGTTACTACATAGCATGACACACAAAGTTACTTAATATTCGTTTTCTTCTAACTTCCGAAAATCACTTCTTTTCTTCCTCCAATTCAAATGTTTGCAGAACTCTGTTAAGGAAGAGAAGCATTTGCATATGATCAAGAGAACATCTATAGACTACCTAAGAACAATGGGGTCAAGGGAAGTTTTCCTTTTTAGGTTTCAGGCATTCCCCAACCCTTCAACCTTCCCTCTGATTACACATCTACACCACAACTAGATTGAGTATTCTATGACATTGTTCTTATCTTACTAAAATTGCATCTTATGTGCCAAATATCTTCAATAGTTATTGTAAATTGATTGAATTGATCCACTCTGGAAGACAAATGTAAGTTTAGAAACCCATTCATTATGGTATTGCTCTCAGACAATATACTTTAGAGCCTAAAGATTAAGAAATTAATTTTGGACAGAATATTTATATCCATAATATTTGTTTTCTTTTATTTAAAAGGAATGATTGCTCTAATATACTTGAGAAAATTATTTAATGAGATATTTGAACCAGTGAGAATAGAGACACAGCTAAAGAGGGATAGAAGTAGAGTTAGGAGGAAAAAGAGGGAGATTTAGGTATCAGGTTTTGCTAACCTAAAGAATGAAGAGTGGAAATAATTGGCTGAAACTGATACGTCATTCCCTTAATTGGTTGTGATTTGGATTTATACATAATGCTTTTGGAGAGAAGACACTTTTTTTCCTTCTTTTTTCTTGAGACTGGCTACAGTTCCTAGAAACATGGGAGAAGGTAACAAATCTTAGGGAGTTATGATTCTCCACAGGAGAGGTATGCTAAGATGTTACCTTCTCCTTTATCTTCTTATTTATATTACATAGAAATCCAAATCACATCGGATTAGGAGAATGATGTGTCAGTTTTAGCCAATTATTTCAGAGTTACAATAGGGCTAGCTCAGGGTTGAAACCTCTCATTGAATAAGACTATTCCTTTTTAACAGCATTATCCCAGCCCCCAAACACTAGAAAACTGGGTCTCCCTCTTTTTAGGTACATCTAACAATCTTTTTGTTAATGCAAATATATATAAATGGACTTATGAAAAAAATATGGTGGGTAACTATCAAGGAAGTGGATTTACTATTGAAAATTATGGATTAATCAGTGTTTTTAAGTTTGGAATTTTGAATCCATCTCAGTTTGCAATCCATTTCTTCTTCCATCTTCTACTCATCCTTCTCATATATATCAAGTTCTCTTGACATTCACAGAACTCATAAAAAGCTTATATAGATTGTATTTAACATTAAAATAATCTTCTCTCTAGAACCACATTTAATGAAATGTCTAACCCAACTCTTTCCAGCCCACTTAATTCTCTTAACTAAGAAATTTAACCTACGTACTTGTTGGTGTTCCTGACTGGCAATCCTAGTTTCCTGATGATTGTATATATGTATTTAGATTTGATTTGACATCTCTCAGAGAGAATTAATTACCTCACGTTAAAAAAAATGGAATCGAGGTGCCTGGGTGGCTCAGTTAGTTGAATGTCCGACTCTCAATGTAGGCACAGGTCATGATCCCAGGGTCGTGGGATTGAGCTCTATGTGGGGCTCTACACTGAGTGTGGAGCCTGCTTCAGAATATCTTTCTCTCTCTCTCTGTCTCTCCCTCTCTTTCTCTCCCTCTCCTCCTCTCCCCCTCTCCCTTGCTTGCACTTCTCTCTCTCTCTCAAATAAATAGAAATTTTAAAAATGGAATAGACCAGAAAACACAGTAAAATAGATTTCTTGAATTACTAATCACACATTGCAGGTCATTTTGTGTTATAATGAATACAATTTTATAAGTACTAAGAACAGAAAAACACAATACAGAAACCGGAACAATTATTAAGCAAGGTAGAATTATTTAAGGAATGCTTCTCAAATCTGTACACCTGAAAAGAAACATTTCAAGTCAGTAGCTTGATATTTCAGAATCCTATTCTGCAGTAGTACAATATTTACTCTATGGCCATGGAATTGTGGCCAATACACGATATCCTTAACCTTGATGCAGCAAGACTTTGTTCAATAAGATAAAATTCAATATTGGCTTTTAACATGAGTTGCAATGCAATTGCTTTTATTTATAGTTCCTAGGTTATAGGTTGTAATTTTAATAGATAGAAGAAATGCTTTTATTTTGAAGGAGAATATAATAAAACTAGACAAAACAGTGCATTAGTTGTCTCTTCTTACGCAGCTTCATACAGTAATGAGGGAATCAATACGTTATAGGCCATATGGGTCACCGGGGACTGCAGCATACATTATGCAGTCATCATGTGGTGTTTTAGCAGGGCAGTTTCCATTAATGACAATGAAATTTATACTGCTGAGTTTCAGAATATGATTTAAAAGCATACTTTACAAGAGCATATTTTAAGGAGATGCAGTAAGACTTTTGTTATAGTATATATGAAAGCATCGTGTGGCATCACATCTAGTAAACTTTTAGTTTTTTGTTTGTGTTTTTTCTTTAAGCTCAAAAGTTCAGCAGATGGTGGCAATGAAGATGGTGGCAATAAACCACAAGTACAGCAGTAGGTAGATACATATTGTACTCAGAACAAGTCATGGTCAAAATCATTGTGTAGAAGTGTGTCTTTTCTGACTTCTAGTTTTGAATGTAAAACCAGAAATTAGAGATGTGGCTTAAACCAAAAAATTCAGGTACCTGATCTTAACTATTTCTCTGATATGGGTCTTAAATTTTAAATGTTATGGAGGGAACATGGTTTAATTAGGCAAAGGGTGCACTATATACTATGTATAGGGTATAGAAATAGTCATCTTATTTGTGACACATGAAGTAATTGGTAACTATCACTACAGAAGAATCTACTGCTAACTTTTAGTTCATCTTTACTGTTGTTAATAACTGGGTTATCAGCCAGTTATACAAAATCTTGGGATCTATATCTATTCCCTGGAAATATTTATCCTACGCTCATCTAGATGCATCTGCGTCAAATTGTTCAATTTCATATAGGCATTGGTGTCACAATGCTAGCGTTCATATCCCAACTCTGATACTACATAACTGCGTCATATTGAACAAGTTACTTATTCTCTCTGCCCAAAGTTTCTTATTTGGAAAATGCAATAGCGGCTCCTACAGTCCAGATAGAGAATTAAGTGAGTTACTACGTGTTATGTGGTTAAAATAGTGCCTAAATTATTGTAAGTAATAAATAAATGCCAAACATTATTACATCAATGTTATATCATTACTAATCTTCCTTTTGCTACTCCTCATTCCCCTACTGCTATCCAAAGAAGATGCATGCTAAAGGGTTTAGCTCCTTTGTGTGATTGAAAGTTTAATCTTTAAAGTACTTTAACGATATTGTAATTGATATTTCTGATCTAATTTTGTTACTGTTCAACTCCAAGTGGATACGAAAATACTATCTGTGAGACTAATTCCAATACAGTTAAGCTCATGCCATGGTTTTCCAGTTCTGATGCCTCACAATGATTCTGAAATATTTCTGTGCAAATCTCTTCCTGTAGCCAGGGGGCAGGGATAGCTTCCTGTAGCTCGGGCTCCAGGGGTCCCAGATACACCAGGTTCAGCCACTAGCTGCCGACAAAAAAAAAAAAGGCAGAGAAATGAGTGGTGTTGAAATGAGAAATAAATTTATTTCAGTGAGACTGATATTGGGAAGACAGAGCACTAGTGTCTCAAAGACTATCTCCAAAGTGTTGAAAATACTTATAGGTGTATATAAGAAGAATGGAGAATGGGGAACAAAGGTGGGTGGGTACATGCAGGTGGGCAGAAAGTTAAGTCATCATTGTTTTGGAATCAAACAGGGATGCATTCTTGTTGCTCAAGGCAGTCCTTATTGCTTGAGGGGGTAGTTTCAGTTCCTATCAGGGAATGATTTTCCCTCAGGGTCTTATACCTGAGCCAAGAGACAGCTGGAAAGAAACCAGCTAGAAAGTTTGAGGGCAAAATGGAGGTGGCCAAAGTGTCCTATTTCATTAACAATATTATATATGTATATATATATATATACACACACACATATATGTGTATATATGTATATATATATATATATACCTTGTGACTGTGGTAGAGAGGGTGTGTAAATATTGTTAATTTTATGCACACTGAGATTATCTTTGACTGGATTGTTACCAGGAACAGACTACTCCATCATTCTCAAACCACATAGATTAACTTGATGATTAATGTTCTAGTATTTAAGGGAGGTAGATAGCACCTACTTGCTGCCTCACTAGGATTTTATTGCTTATTTTTGAATAATTTAAGTAGGCATAACATAAAAGTAGGCATAACATAAAAGTTGAATAATTTAAGTAGGCATAACATAACAAGAAATGCTACTGGGTTTGGGATCCCCTCTGGAATATTTTACCTGAGCTGTAAATCAAGAGACAGAGTTACTGTCAGTTTCCTTGAGTAGAGCTGTCCCCAAGGCCAGAAAAGCTGGTAGCAATGACTGTATAATTCTCAAAGATCAAGCTGTTCCATGTTTTTGTAAAATAATTGAAGAATATACGTAAAATCAGCGCTTCCTTTGACTTCTCTCTTGATCAACAAGGTAAAACTATCTCACCTGCATAGAACCAAGTTACTTTACTTTTGTGATTAATTTTGCCCTAATAGCTGTTCACTTTGTCATTATAACCTGACCCTAAGTGTTACAATTGAGAAAATAATACTGTGTTAGTTATTGACCCTAAACACCAGAGATGTTAGTACAGAAGACATTTCTACTACTCTGATAATTATGTCTATCATCATTCTTATCCTTTCTACTCTTTATTTACTATCCTAAGCTTTTTTTAAGTCATTGGAGTTCACTTTGCTTATCCAAGAGCCTTAGGCCCTATGGTTCTCTGGAATTCTATATAGTTCTCTAATTCCCTTAGTGGATGGGGCAGTTTAAAATTCTTTGTGGCCTAGACCATGACTTTGAGTGGAGGAGAGATAAGTCATCTCTCTGCTGATTTTATTGGGTCTTCAGCTTCCTGCCCATGTCTTCATGTGGCAATGATTTTAATGCAATTACAGTAGGAGACTTTATTCTTTTTATAAAGAATGTGGTTATTAAATCCAAAATGTAATCATTGGGACCAACTTCAGATAAAATTCATTTTCATCTGACCCATTTTTCACTTGTTTGATTTTTTTGACTGGATACCCGACTGCTTAATATTGTGCACTTGAAACAGTCATTCTCTATAAGAAGATGAATTTTAGATAAATGATTCCTCAGCTAAGCTAACTCAATGCTAAGTATTGGGTAGACTCAATCCCTTTATAAAAATGGAATTTCTGAAATAAAGAGATTGTCTTTTGGGAAGACACTGGCACATGAGCAACTGAATACCAAACATTAGTAAACAAGCATATATTATGTTTAAACCCACAACAGAGAGAATAAACTAGAACAGCAGCCTTGTTTCTACAACCCAGCCTAGAAAATAATGGTGCAAAACATTTCACTCTTGGATGAGACATGTTCCTCCCAACAGTATACTTAGAAGCCATGTATCATTCACCCAAAGATCCACAGAGCTGCTTTCATGCGTCAAAGAGTTGGTACAATTGCCTTCTCCCAAGGTGGGTCACTTAGTCTTGTACCATATGATGTTACTTTGGTGTTCCAGTGGAGGTCATAAAAAAGATTGATTCCTATCCTTTGTTGTTTTGCCTTCCTTGCCATATGTAGGGCTGTGTAACATGAGCTCTTTCCTTGGTGGCTAGTCTGATCTATTGCTTGTTGCAGGGCTCCAGAGACCTAGAAAACTAAATTGTTCCCGTAGCAAGCACCCTGCAATTACTCAGGCTGTAACTACACAGACCTAACAAACCACATTGCTCCCCAGGTGGCTTTCTGGCTTTCTTGTGCCTTACTCTTTCTGCTGTTAGGCCTTTTGCTGCTCCAGGGATCCAGGAGATTGAGCATGAACCTTTCCCAAGTCATCTGATCTTGGCAAAGCCGTATTATGTCCAATGTGTATCCAGAGAAATGAGTATCAAAACTTAAGTACTTGAAGACTGAATAGATCTTATCATTGTCAAAAAAATATGTATTGAACTTTTTACTAAGAAATAACCAGTATTAAAAAAATGAAAGAAACAACCAATATCCAGTAGAAATATATTTAACAAAGCAATGTCTATTTTTAGGTTGTAAACATTCTAGGAAGAGGACAGGAAAGCATATATAAAAATGGATATTTTTAAATAAAAAATGCTTGTGATTTTTTACATTTGAAATTAGAAGCCATTTCTCATGTCTCCTCACAAACTTTTCTGATGTTTCTTGAGCTATTCTGGGATTATTAAACAAATTCTCATGCAATCAATCCTTTAAGTTTGTGTTGTCCCTTTTGCAAAATTATTCTACACAGAAAATGGAAATATACTATCTTTCTCAATGAGCATGTTTTTTTAATCTAAATATACTATTTGACTATTTTAGCAGGCTACATTTAAGAGTTGTAAGTTGTAGTAAATTTTGATACTACAATTAATAAACTGAAGTGCTGTGCAGCTATGTGTAGACTAAGCTATTTTGAGAATAAAATCCATATAAGTGTGAGCCAGTTTATGTAAGGAAATGAAGATATTAGTAAACAAGAGAAAATGTTAAAATGGTCACTATTTAATTGCCTTTGATCCTAATTTGTTACATTATTTATTTTCTGTTTAGACCCCTGTTTTTCCAACACTTTGCTTTTTTTTTTTTTTTCTTTTTAAGAAGAAAAGGAGAAAGTTTTTGAAAACTATATTCAGTTGGTCCAGTCCCTCCCACACATCACAGGCAGTGGCTGGGCCCTGGATGGTAACGCCTGGGGTGGGCCCAGGGCCCAGACTCCCTTGGGAGTCATGGAAGCCAAACCCCACCATGGATCTTCATCTGTGAATTTACAACTCTAAATGGCCTGTTGGTGGTGGGCAGGGGACAAGGAATGAGTCCCTGCCCTGACTTCGTCAAAGCCTAGATATGGGAACACTACGCTTAAGCTCCAAAAAAGCCCAACTATGCTGTCAGGAAGTCCTGGCTACCTCTCTCCCAGGAGGCATTTCTGGACATGGAGGCAGACAGACCTCCTACCATCCCACCCCATGCTCCAGGCCCATGGGCTTCGCTGATTTGGATGTGGGACATGAGGCACCCTCCCTCCCATAGTTGACTCCGGATTCAGGGCTCTTGGAACACTCCCCAGGCAGACCTGGAGCTGGTTGCGATTTAGTGCCTCTCAATCATGAGAAAGTGGTTGACAGACTTGTCTCCCACCGTGGACTCCACCGTGGCTCCCACTTGCCTCTGACCCAGGAAGGCAGGTGTATACTCATGGTGGACAAAGCACCCACCATTGGGGTCCAGGTCCTGCCGGTTGCTGAGCAACCACTCTGAGGCTGGGGCTTCTTGATTTCAAAGAGGACAGTGCCTGAATCCGTGTCTCAAATCTTGAACCTGATGAGGTCGATTTTGTAGATATTCTCCTCGAGTAAGCATAGGTAAGTTGCCAGCAGTGATCCGCGGCTGCCCCAGCACATCCTCCTGCCCTACAGCTGTTCCTCCGCAGAGACCCGGCTCTCTCCCAGACCCAGATTCCCTTTGCTCTGAAGCTGCGGCTTGGGCTGGCGCTCCAGGCTTGGCCAGAGGCCCCTGGAACAGGCTGTGTCCCTATCCCAGCCTCACCACTGCGGCCTCTCTTCTTCACCTTCATGGCCTTGCAGGGCCTCAGCTTGCCAGCTGCCTGCACCTGTTGGAGCGAAGAGAAGGGGACATTTTGCCTTTTTTGAGAGAATGTAAAGATGCCTGTTCAAAGGTCAGTAACATTGGTCAAATTTGCCTCACTCATGGTAAGCCACACCACTAAAATGCATTTTTCAGGACAATGAAGAGCCTTGAGGGGGAAAATGGAACTACCATTAAAAAATGGTAACTATTCAAGAAATCATAAAGTGATGACTGAGATACATTAATCAGTAATCAACTGATTATTTTAGTCACAGAGGTTCCAAGAGCGAACTAGATAGGTAAGTTGGGGGAAAAGGCAACATTCAATAGAAAACAGTGTTCAGCAAAGTAAATATTTTGTAACATTATCTATTGCTTATTTTTAATCACATTTGAAATTTCAAAGTTAGAAATAAAATAGAGTGAATTTTTGAGATCTCTCCATGATATTCTCATAAAATTATATTCTTCATTTTGTTTTATTTTTATTTTTTTAATTTGAGAGAGAGAGAGAGCGAGAGCGAGAGAGATGTGAGCAGGGGAGAGGGGCAGTAGGAGAGAGACAGGGAGAGGGAGAATCTTAACAGGCTCCTGCTCAGCACAGAGCCCTGTGTGTGGCTTCATCCCATGATCCTGGGATAATGATCTGAGTGGACATCCAGAGTTGGTTATTCAATTGACTCAGCTACCCAGCCATCTCTCATACAAATTATAGTCTATTCACATGCTGTTGGAGTTTAAACTTCTTTAGCTAATATCAACCCAGGTATTAGACTGTAAGAGCTTAAACTGTAGCAGGATTCTTGAACAGAGAGTCTTGACAGGGAGGCTTTTCTTTCCAGGAAACAACTTTATTCATGCAGGCACTGCTCAGTTGGGTTCGTACTGCATGAACTAAGCCCTCAACGCCATATGGCATAGTTTTTTACATTTTCTATTTCTTTGTCTCCCATATATGGTAACACATAAACATACAGTCGGATTAGGTGGTCTCCTGTTACAAGGTCCTGAGGGATGTTGCCACATATGCATATAGCTAGGTTGCCTTGAGGTTTCTCTCTCTCTCTCTCTCTCTCTCTCTCTCCTTAGAAAGGGTATATCCTACCAGAAAACTATTTCTTTTCCCAGTTGAAGGGCAGTTTTCATTAATTGGTTACCAAAAAACATGAAAGTGTTTTTTCCCCATTAGCTTTTATCTTTAAAGCTATCTTTAAAGACAGTTTTGTCTCAGTATTGTGTGAGGGACTCAGTATTGTAACATTTGAGATGATAATTAGAATAATACAACTTTTGATTTAATACATTATTATTTAGCTAAATTTCTGCATAAGTAAGAGACTCATTTACATTTAGATTTATTTAGAAACAAAATTAACAGTATAACATAGCTTACAATCTATATAGCAAAACATTTCTTCCATAGGTCTCCAGGTGTAAACTCAGAAAAAATTAAATCAATTTATAATATCTGAGAAGGAAAATCTGTTGACTAACCTTTTCTCCCTTTTTGACTTCAGCTGTGTGCTTCCCTGGAAATGAATACTTAATTGGTTAGTTTTGCTCTCCACAATTAATCTGATGGTTGGTCTCAGGCTAATTTCTTTCTCTTTCCCTCCCTTCCTTCCTCCCTTCCTTCCTTCCTCCTTTCTTTCCATCCTTCCTTCCTTCTTTTATTTTCTTTCCCTTTTCTTTTTCCTTTTCTTTCTTCCTGCGTACTATATCTATGTGAAATGTACTTCATTTGCATTTTTGAACTGGTAGAGAGCCCTAGTGACTACAGATAATACAGTGATTTCCTTTTATCCCAGTTTTCTGTTTCTGTGGTGTCAGTTACCCAGGGTCAACCACAGTCTAACAGCAGAAGATCCTCGTTTATCCTGAGAAGGTCTTTAGTAGCCTAATGCTAAGTTGTAATGCCTATCTCGTTCTCCCCTCTGTATTCACATCATTACAAGACGGGTGAGTACAGTACAATAAGATATTGTAAGAAGGACAGAGCTTGATAGGGCACATTCACATAACTTCTATATTATTATAATTATCCTATTTTATGCTAATCTCTTACTGTGCATAGCTCATAAATCAAACTTTATCATAGGTAGGTACCTATAAAAAAACATAGTATATATAGGGTTCAGTACTATATGCAGTTACAAGCATCTACTGGGGCTTTTGGAAGCATTTCTCATGGATGGGGGACTACTACAGATGCAAGTAAGATTAGACTTAAATTGAAGTTTCCCTCCAAATGCAAGAAATTCAGTTTTTAGGACTTATAACGATTTGATGGAACATCTAGACACCTGCTCAGGTGCACAATCTAATCTCAGCAAAATGATATCACTTTCTTTCCTTCAGGAAAGAAAATCTTTTCTTTCTCTCTCTCTCTCTCTCTCTCTCTCTCTCTCTCTCTCTCTCTCTCTCTCATTCCTCATTAGTTAGGACCCAATTCCCTCCAAAGGGAAAAAAGAGCCAGAAGATGTAACCTAGGAGTAAGGGGGAAGTTGTGCTTGAGGGCTGGGTGGGCTCAGAACTGAGGAAATCTCCCTCTTCCTTCTCCTACTTCACAGGAACTACCTGGACAAGAGGGCTGGAAAGAAATATTTCCCCTCCCTCCAGGCTGGGTGAGACTCCGGGCCCTGTCTGCGACCCCAGCCCACTGTCCTCTAGTCTGCCTGTGCCCAGAGCCAGAGTGGCTCAGGCCTCTGGAGCCCCGTGGTGACCCTGGGGAGCCCCGGTGGTGGTTTCTTCCTTCCTACGCACGCTGCTCTCCCCAATTTGCTAGGCCTTAGAGGTTGCCACTCTTGGGATGGGGGGGGGGGGCTCTCAAAGGTTTCCCCGCGACCCCGTGGGCCCAAGGGCAGGAAGAGGCTGGCTGTTGGCAGGAGGGCTGGCGTCTGTTTCTGCTTGTTGATTTTGGCCAGGGGGCAGGGCTGGGTTCAGGTTGTGGGAGCCCTGGTCTTAGGGCTGGACACTCGGGACAAACGCCCGCTGAGCTCCCGGGGCAAGGGCAGAGAGCCCAGGCCTAGATCACACAGCTGCGGTAGAAGCTGTGTGCCCAGGGGTTGTGCAGGTGTAGGCCCTTGGATCTGCCTTTATTATCCCCGATAAACAAAGCTCCCTGGGAGATAACCCCTGCAGCCATCATTTCCTCATTCCTCAGAAAACCTCACCTCACTCTCACCTCCCACTGGGCATTCTCCAGCCTGGGCCCAAAGCCCCTAGAGTAAACTCACCCCTGCCAGCATCTCCAGAAGACCAGCCCTCAGGCCAAGGGTTTTTGACTCTGAAAACAGTGTGAGCCATTCTTACTTTAATTGGAGCATTCTCCTTCAAATGAATTAAATGATAGAAGTTGTGACCTTTTAGCTTTGCTTGTGAATTTGCACTTAATCAAAAGATGTGGCTTTTCTTCCCTAGTGAGCCAATGAGTAAACAGTTTTGTAGAAGAATGATGGCGATTTTCTTTTAGCTCCATTAAAGAAGGTTCTGCTCCCTGAATATGTGGAGAACACGTTGTATCAGGTATGCCTGCTTTATCTTTCATTTTAAGTATCACCTTGGTCTCTCCAGTATCTTAGTTAAACCCATAGGGGCGCCTGGGTGGCTCAGTCGGTTGAGCGTCCAACTTCAGCTCAGGTCATGATCTCACAGTCTGTGAGTTTGGAGCCCCGTGTCGGGCTCTGTGCTGACAGCTCAGAGCCCGGGGCCTGTTTCAGATTCTGTGTCTCCCTCTCTCTCTGACCCTCCCCCGTTCATGCTCTGTCTCTCTCTGTCTCAAAAATAAATAAACGTTAAAAAAATTAAAAAAAAAAGCCCATAGTATTTTCTAATGGTCAAAATGACTTTTAAAGATTTAGCACGATCACATTTTGAAAGCTACAACATTTGAAACATTATTTGAAAGCAGGTTCCTGCACACATAAAATACATATTTTTTAAAAAGGGAACATGGGTAGATGAATAGGGCTTTTTCATTTAGTCTAGTTCTACTTGTTAAAGCTTGCTCCCATTAAAAGTCTCCAAAGGAAAACGTATGCCCTCTGGACCTTTTACAGAGAAGACCAACCTACCAGCAAATAAACCTGTCCTTTCTTCTCATAATTCTTATGGCCTAAGCTGTTATAAATGGTGAAGGTGAAGTTAGGTCATAAAGTGAGTAATTCAGCCCACAGGATTACCCAGAGTGGAGGTGAAGTGAGGTGATGGTGATAGTCGGGAGGTACACTGAAGAGAGGAGGGAATCGACAATATGTTTTAAATTTATGTGAAATAATGTCCTCTTGAAAGGGAAAGATGGCTCCGGGGTAAATGGACTGAGGGAAAAATTTTAAGATATAGTTAGTCATTACTCTTCAAAAATGAGAAAGAAAGTATTTTTTGTAGGTATCGCCATTGTTTTTACAGTGCTTCTGTGCCCTGTGGAAGTACTTAGTATAGATGTCAGCATAAGAGTAGCTCCTTAAGGCAGGAACAGAGACAGGCAACAAGGGCACATAGCTGCCAAGGCACTGTTATCACATCCATTCTGGCAACGTTGTGTACCTCAAAGAACAGTTACAGTTCTGTAAAGAGAAGCAAAAGAGAATTTCACAACTTGTGTTCCCTGTGAAGCTGACTCTAAGATGGAGGTCTGTTGGGGAGTGCCCCTGAGATGACCCTGGGGGAGGGAAAGGAAGGGAAGGGGAAGGGGAAGGGGAAGGATGTTGGGCTGAGGAAGAAGTTAAGCTTCTAAACTTCTGAGGATAGCATGACCCTTTCGAGATCTCCCCGTCTGAGGCAAGTAGACTGGATGCAGGCCTCCCGGGGAAGGGGGTGTGATGTTTGGCAGGTCCTTCTCTTTCGCTGAAGGAATCCTCAACGGGGGTTGACAACTTAAAGTTGTCTGCTGGCAGCACTCCTAGCAGATGGGGAAATAAATCCTTCATTCCTCAAGGGGGAGTGAAGAATGGAATATAGTTCTAGATTGGCAAAAGGATTTGAATTTTTCCTGACATCTGTTTCTCCTCTCTCTGCCTCTTCCAATCCATCCTTCAGTTAGCTGCCAAACAAATCTTGACTCATTTATGAAACTAGAAGTTCCCCTGATGGCATTTTGAATCAAATTTTACTATTTAAATTCCATTTCTCTTTTTGTCTGCTCTTTCCCTTATTATAATAAGTTTTTATTTCATTGTTATGTCCTCCAAAAAGACATTTATAAAAATGAATGTATCTGCTCCCTTCTCCTGGAGCACAGATGCTTGTTATGGATTCTCCATCTCTGTTCGTGCCCTTGCCTTCACCTCAGCCATTGTCTACCCTTGTCTTTCCATCTCACTTTGGGTTTTATTTCTTCCTGAAGCATTTCTTGCCAGGTTCCACTGATCTCTTTTTTGTTGGCCCTAAATGCACTTGCATTCTGTGCTGCATCAAATCTTTCTCTAGGTGACTAGAGACAAATCATGGAGGCCAGTCACTGTGCTTGTCTTTTTGTTTTATTTTGTTTTCTATCACAGTTGCTAGCATGTTACTGGAGCCAGAGAGGAAACTTCAAAATACTTGTTGCTTATGTGACTGAATTACATTCCTTATTTGCTAAGGCAACCAATAATAGCTTTGATATGGTGTAGTATTATTGTCCCTCTTCTGAAGTTCAAGACTTTGTCTATTTCTCTTTTTATAAAGACTAGACATTTATCTTCTAGCTATTTGCATACATGTCTTATTTCTGTTAATATTTTGTGAGCAACTTTAGGAGGAGGCCACTGCCCATCCCCCCCCTTCCTTTTTTTTTTTTTTAAACCCGAATGTCTAGTCCAGTGCTTTTCATGTAGAAGGCACGAAATGTGTGTTCACAGAATGGTGTAACATTAGTGAAATTTAAAACTAGACATAAAGGTTAGAAAAGAGTGTATATTCTGGGAGAAATGGAACATGATTCACTATCATGAGCTTGTTGCTTTTACCAGTTATTGCTATACAGGAGGGAAAATACGTTGTCACTATTATCATCAAGACTCTATTATTTTTCAGTAGCATATTCTGTGAAATATAGTTTTAAGATTAATGCCAGTGATTTTTCATAAGACTGACTTAAGTATTTGCATAGACAAAAGCCATATCTCTACCTGACTCTACACCACTTACTAGATTTAGTAATTGATGCTCTATGTGAATACACCATTTCCCTTGTTGACCTTTCTTTCTTTCTTTCTTTCTTTCTTTCTTTCTTTCACTTAATGTACTTTGAGAGAAAGCAAGAGAGAGGGTGAGGATGGAGCAGAGAGAGACAGAGAGAGTGAGTGAGAGAGAGAATCCCAAGCAGGTTCTGTGTTTTCTGTGTGGAACCTGACATAGGGCTTGAACTCGTGAAACATGAGATCATGACCCAAGCTGAAATCAGATGTTAACCCACCGAGCCACCCACGTGCCCCCCTTGTTGACATTTCTTAATTGATATCACATAAAGCTTTTCCTATCCAGAGATTAAAATGTAATAATTTAATATTTTGTTCTTTTTGCTAAACAGTGAAAATACTGTGATATCTGCAAATACATGTAAAACTCTTTCCTCATCTAGGGTTTTCCTCACAGACACAATTTTCTTTAAACACCACCATTTAGTCACAAAATTTGTTCTCTTACACTGTTAATATGCTCTACAAATTAATATATGTGAAGACAGAGAAGATAAAATGAAAGATCATTCACTTTAAGAAATTCACCAAGAGAAGGGCGCCTGGGTGGCTCAGTTGGTTGTGTCCGACTTTGGCTCAGGTCATGATCTCGCAATTTGTGGGTTCGAGACCTGCGTCAGGCTCTGTGCTGATAGCTCAGAGCCTGGAGCCTGCTTCGGATTCTGTGTTTCCCTCTCTCTCTGCCCCTCCCCTGCTCATGCTCTATCTCTCTCTGTCTCTCAAAAATAAATAAACGTTTGGGGCGCCTGGGTGGCTCAGTCGGTTAAGCGTCTGACTTCAGCTCAGGTCACGATCTCGCGGTCCGTGAGTTCGAGCCCCGCATCGGGCTCTGGGCTGATGGCTCGGAGCCTGGAGCCTGCTTCCGATTCTGTGTCTCCCTCTCTCTCTGCCCCTCCCCCGTTCATGCTCTGTCTCTCTCTGTCTCAAAAATAAATAAACGTTAAAAAAAAAATTTAAAAATAAAAATAAATAAATAAATAAATAAATAAACGTTTAAAAAATTAAAAAAGAAACAAAATAAAACAAGGAAATTCACAAAGAAATGAAGACTCTGGTTCAGTATTAAAACTAATTTATTTTTATCTTCTGATTATTGACCCATGATTTTTCTATCTATTACAGCTAAAATACATGATCATTATATTAATAGACAAGTAGAGAAAAAAGTACCATATATAAGAGGAAGGTACTAAATACAGCAAATATAAAAAGCAGGAAGAATAATCAAATTGACCCTGCGCCCTACCTACATTGTGAAGTCTTTCCTTTACCTCTTTTATAAACATAATAGTACATGTTTTAGTTCTCCTGTACATTGAAATATATGGCTTGGAAATTCTGATTCTATATAAAGTGTGGTTTTTTTTTCCCCGTACATGAGACTTTGCAGAAAATGGTCACTTTACCTCAAAACTATTAAAAATGTCTCCAAACTAACATCTAGGCAAACAGATTTCACTGTTCTGAAAAAATAATAAGGAAAAACAATGTAATCCAGTATGTATATATCTGAGCTTGATGGCAAAAATTGCTCTGATTACAATTTTTTTTTTTACTTCTTGTTGTAACCATGACCTTTGCTGTATAACCTTATAGTGTTCTATATGGGGTTTGGTCATTTGACTAGCTTTGGTCAATGAAATGAGCTAGAAGTATTTTTCTACCAATTCTAAGTCAAGGCCTCAGGAAGCCTTGAGTGTGTCTACTTGCTTTCTTATTTTTTTAAAAATTTTTTTTCAATATTTATTTTTGAGAGAGAGAGAGAGAGAGAGAGAACGAGAGAGAGAGAGCAGGGAGGGGCAAAGAGAGAGGAAGATACAGAATCCAAAGCAGGTTCCAGTCTCTGAGCTCTCAGCACAGAGCCCAATGCAAGGCTTGAACCCACGAACCATGAGATCATGACCTGAGCTAAAGTTGGACACTTAGCCAGCTGAGCCACTCAGTTGCCCCTCTACTTGCTCTCTTATATTTCTCGTATTGCTATGAGGGATGCCCTGGTTGCTACTGGAAGATAAGAGACCCATAGAGTGGAGGTGAGTCTTCTAGTTTTCCCAGTTGATTAGTCTGTTGCTAATCAACAGACTCATGAGTAAACAAATGCTTATGGATGTACAACACAGAGCTTTAGTGAATGTTATGGGACATTGTGGTAGCAAAAATATTCCATCAATGCTACAGAGAAAGATGTGTATCAACCATTGCCATACTAAGAGTCATTATTTAATTCCCAGCAAGACTGATTACTACAGAATGTTTACAGTGGAGTATTAGTGTATGTTTTTTAAACTTCTAGTATTTCATGTCTTTTAATATACATGCTCAGCTTAAACAGTGGAAATTCACTTATAAAATTTTCTGTAGATTCCAGGAACTCTGTTCTTTGAGAGCTTAAGTAGTTGTAGCTTTCTCTAGACTCTCTTCAATTTTTTCTCTTCATATTTGTTTTACTACTTATTTATGAAATAGTTTGGAAAACAATAATTTGAAACAGTGAAAGAATAACTTATACTTGCCTCCATATTTTAAGTGTACATCTTAGGGTTTTTTTTAATTGTAAGGTGAAATAAGTATATTTCTTCAAATTAAGAGATAAATAATCTATGCTTCATTTTTAAATGTGAAAAAAACTTAAAAATTCATTAACATAGTGATAAATATTTCATATATTTATAAAGTCAGTTTAAACTACATAATTTAATAAAACATCTGAAAAAAACAACAACATGTTTTTCTAATAAACTTGCAGAATTTAATACTCCTGAAGAAAGTATAAAATATTGACATTTTAAAAGAGCATCAGTAACTTATGCTTTGGCTATTCTGAATGTAGTCTTTAGTCTTAGGTCAGAATATCCATTTTAAATATAAAACTCTATGTATGTGCATTTGTATTGATATTGTATGCCTATGTGTGTGTCAGTGTATAAAAAGAAAGGTTTTTAAGGTTTAAGACAGCTTTCAATAATGATTAAAGGAAAATTTCCTGTAACCAATATTTAAATGTATCCCTTTGTTTAGCATCCTAGAGTTTTTTAAAGCTTTGGTTAATCTACCATATTAAAATTAGGGGTGAGAAAGGAATGTGCCTGTAACTGTATGAAGTAGGAACATACTATACGAATTTAGATTTGTTCTCAGATAAATTTTAAGAAGGACATATAAGAATATGAGAATTTAGAAATCAATTCCATTGAAACCGTGCATGGTGGCCTCTTGTAGTCTTTATATAACCTAGGACCCGGGGTTGAAGACATCTGGTTGAAAAAGGACAAAAATAATGTCACTATAATTCCTTATATAATATAGGCATTCAATGAATTGTCCAACCGAGTGACCCTGCCCACAACAGGAACAAGTAGATGATTAGGTGCCAAAATACACAATCCAGGCCACTTCATACCAAGGAATTCAGAGAAGGGAGTTGGAAATATGTAGATCTGAACATCAGATAAAAAGATAATTTGGCATGCCAAAAATCTGTGCATACATTTCTAAGTGTTCAATATTTATGAACATCTATGAGATTGAAAGCTGCTACAGGGCAGAAGCTTTGTGTTACATGTCTTTCCTTCCTTCACAGTATAGCGCCAGTAGCTTCTGACCCCCAAAATTGTTTCAATTCAAATAGATCTAATCCATCGCAAGGCAGTTTGCCTAATTGTTAAAAGCCTGGGCTCCAGAGTAGATTGTTTAGGTCTGAATGTCAGTTCAAGTTGCTTAATTTCTCTGTACGTCAGTTTCCTCATCTGTGAAATGGACTGCATAATGGTATTAGCCTCACTCAGTTGTTGTGGGGTTAATATAAATCACATAAATTAGTGCTTGGCATATACTCAAGACTTTACAAATGTCAGCTCTTTTATTCAATTCATCCACTTTTCCTGAAGTCAAGGATATAAATCTTACCTTAACAAAGTAGGAAGTTTATTTCCCTTCTCTACTTACTGAGCATTACCTAATTAATGCCCATCCTCTAGGTGCCTTAATCCATTAGCTGAGTGAAGACACAATGAAAATCAGCATATGTTGTTTGAATATTTATGCTTATTTTAACATATCATTTAAAGAAGTTTAGAATCTTCTTAAGAGTTTCAGATAAAATTTATAACAGTTTTCCTTGCATGTTTTTCCTGTGAAGACTGAAGTTCTGATTCTATCATATGTTGCTTTAAGACTATTTAGAATAAAATAGATTTGTAGGAAAGATTAAGGAAAGAAAGATTTGATTAATCTTTAGACAATTTAAAATCTTATCATCATTATCACTACTACAAATAACAACAATAAAAAATACATACCAAGCATTATACTGTTTTGGGGTGACCAGGAAATTTGTGGAAATATTTTGAATGCTTCTGATTTCTTAGAAAATAATTCAAAACAAATTTATTCTGACATCACTTTATAGTAACCTAGAACATTCTGATAAACATCATGAAATTTTAATTTTAAATCACAACAATTATTTTCTAAATATTTAATGTTCTTTTAGGTTAAATGTTTAACAAACAAATGAAAACAATTGTTTCATGTGCTGAGTATATACTTATACATCTATTATTTTAGGAGGTGCATGTGTAAAATATATTATGTGTTCTGTTTAAGATCTAGAGTCTATTTTTACTATTACATTTATTGCAGAAGTTTGCACTAAGTAACCCTTTATTGAGTGGTTTTAAAATATACACTGTTTTTTTGGTCAATAATATAATTATACCATTTGTCCTTGGGAAATATCAAATTTATGAGGCTCCGCTTTATATGAACACACTTTATAATGTGCTTTATAAAATGAAAACACCAATATTTAAAGAGCACTTTGTAAAATTTATATAATTAACTTGCACTTACCTGGCTTCATTTAAACCACAATGTATAGAGACGACTGAAAAATCATCATTGATAATAACTCACTTTTTTCATAGCATTTATGCTTACAACATTTTAAAATTGCATCATTTTAAAATTGACTCTAATCCTAAATGCCTTACCCCCTCTCCTACAGAACTGTTGGCAGCATGCTTTGGTGGTTCTCTAAGAATGCACATTTGCTAGAATATAGCATATCTACCACAGGACCCTGGAAAAATCGTCTTTGTATTTAATCTGGTTAATCTTTATTTGTTCCTGTAAAATCTGTTCATTAAGGAGAAAAAGATCTCGTCATCTAGCCATTCAGTTCTTCATTCAGCAAATATTTACTGAGTGCCTTCCATGTAAAATGCAAGGAGTTAGGTTTGATAAAGCCCTTGTTTTCTGGGGCAGATGGTACAGTGGTGGTTATAGATACACAAAATCACGTACAATATAGCGTTATGCATGCCACAATTTGTACCGGTGCCTTTTTTATGTAAAAATAAGTTCAGTTTCCTGTCCCTCAGAGCTACTGGCATTGCCTTTAGTCTTAATTACCATTAACATCAAAATTCCTGCTTCTGTAACTTCCTGATCAATCGTATAGTCATTGGAGGAATGTCACATCAGACACAGAACCTATGAGTAAGCGATAAGCGATAGACAATTTTGCAATTTTCTCTAAAGCGGTCACCCTTACATCAAACACTAAAATGCAAATTAACTACATATCTGTTCTTTTTCTCTGTCAGAACAACATTTTCCTGAGGATTATCAAATCTCCATTTCAACAATTCACAAGTAACTGAAATCATGTAGCATCTCTAATTAAATTCCAAAATTCCATACCATGCAGAGAATAACTTGCCCATGGTGGTAGTCAGAACAGTGTCAACTTCATGAGCTGGAGCATACAAATCTAACTTTCAAGTTAAATTTCACATCAGGAAGTGCTTGGGAAATGTGTTGCTATGCAATCTAAAGATATCAAATTATATACACAGCTAACTTTCTGTGGTACTCAGGAGGAAATGCTTTCCAATCCCATCCATAAAGTAGAATATACAATCCATATGCAGTACACTAACAAAATACAGATTTTTGCACTGGATAGAAATTGCAATCAATATGCTACTAATATTTGGCCTATGATATTAGATTGCTTTAGACTCCCTGAGTATTTGCATCTTGCTCTGTCCCTGCTGGATTTGGGTAGAATCAATTCCTGTAGTTCTTATGTTAGAAAAATGTAAAGTAACATTCCTTTTCTAGGCTAGAGGATATTCAGTGCTCTGGAGATGATATTTGGGAAATTGCTATTATTCGAAGTAGAGACTTTACCAGTATTTATTGTATATTATAATTGTCTCAAACATTTTTTTCCAGCTAGTGGCTTTTATTTTCATTTTCTTTGAGGTATCTATTAATTGAGAGGGGTTCGTAATTTTATAGTGTCAAAATGTTCAATCTTTGCGTCTGCTTTACGTATCTTAAGATATCCTTCTATTCCCAAAATTGAGCAGCAAATCTATATTCTCTTTAAAAACTTTTTCCTTTCTAATCGATGAATTTACATATTGACAAAATTTTGTAAATGACCATTTCATAGGTTTTTAGCTTTTTTATATCAATACTCATTTTTTCTATCACTACTTAGTAAATAATCCATCTTTTCTCCAAAGGCCTGTAATGACATTTCTGTCATATATCAATATTTTCATGTGGGTGGGTATTCTTCTTGGCTTCCTGTTCTATGCCATTTATTTATTTCTCCATGACCATGTTAGTATCATACCACTTAATATCTTAATGTCTTCTTCCTTTGGTAAGATCCTTATTTCTTCTAGGTCAAATATATATTCACCAAATATACTTTTGTTTTCTCAAAAAGGAATATTCTTTTGCCTTTTGAATTCCATGTACATTTTAGTTGAACATGTGAAGTCAATGAAAATTTTGTTGCAGTGTGTGTTGGCACTACAATGACTCTTTTTTTTTTTTTTTTTTTTTTTTTTAAATTTTTTTCAACGTTTTTTATTTATTTTTGGGACAGAGAGAGACAGAGCATGAACGGGGGAGGGGCAGAGAGAGAGGGAGACACAGAACCGGAAACAGGCTCCAGGCTCCGAGCCATCAGCCCAGAGCCTGACGCGGGGCTCGAACTCACGGACCGCGAGATCGTGACCTGGCTGAAGTCGGACGCTTAACCGACTGCGCCACCCAGGCGCCCCTACAATGACTCTTCATATAGATTGGGAAGTACTGACATCTTTATAAATTGGTACAATATCTTTAAAAATATAATTATTTTGGATACTTTCTTAGTATCTTTGAATTAAAAGTTTTATAATTTTCTTCTTTGGTGTGTTTATTACTATGGAGGTTGTTATTTCTTTGTTGCTATTTAAATGATGATATATAATACTACTTTAAATTCTAGAAATTTCATTGTCTATCACTGGTATATATAAACATAGAATAAATTTCATTTTTAAAAATTTTTTTTTTACATTTATTTATTTTTTTTCGAGAAACAGAGTGAGAAAAAGCATGAACAGGGGAGGAGCAGAGAGAGTAGGAGACACAGAATCTGAAGCAGGTTCCAGGTTCTGAGCAAGCGGTCAGCACAGAGCCTGATGCGGGGCTCAAACCCACGAACTGTGAGATCATGGCCTGAGCCGAAGTCGGACACTCAACGGACTGAGCCACCCAGGCGCCCCAGAATAAATTTCATTTTTGATCTTACAGGTAAGAAGACTGGTCATATCTATTGATTCCAATAATTTTTATAGGTTATTTGAAGTTTTCCAAATAGATAATGTTACTATGTGAAAATAATAACAAATTTGTTTTTCCACCCTAATTTTCACCTTTTTTTTTGCTTGTTTGTTTTTAATTTGTCAACTTGTGCTGGCTAGAACCTCTGATACTATGTTGAACAGAAGTGATAATAGGGTGATTTTAATGGAACTATACCTGCTATTTTTTGGTCAGGATTTTTAAAATGAAAATCTACGTTTTCAACTGAAAAGATTATAATATTTACATTTATTTGGATTATTGACTTATTTTGATTTATTTGTATCATATGATTTGGAGATTATAATTTTCTGGCTTTTTGTAACTTAGGTATTTATTGTTATTATTGACTGAATTCCATTTTTTCCCTTTTAATTGTTTTAAAGGTATACATTTTATTTCTATACTTCTCCATTAACTTTCAACATGCATAAGTAAACATTTAAAATTAAGTAATATTGTTGCATTAATTTGGAATACACAATGATAAAATTCTGTTCACCTTTATTATTGCTATTCAACCTTTTAGCTGTATCAGTTTTTTGTTTTATAAATTAAATATTATCAATATATAGTAAAGGTTTGCTTATCTTTAATTTCATGTCCACAGTTTTATTTCATTTACTTGTCTTTTTTGCTTCTCAAAACTTTACGTTTTTAATGTTTACTTATTTTTGAGAGAGAGAGAGAGAGAGAGAGAGAGAGAGAGCACAAGCAGGGTAGAGGCAGAGAGAGAGGGAGCCACAAAATCTGAAGCAAGCAGGCTGCAGGCTCTGAGCTGTCAGCACAGAGCCAGATGTGGGGCTTGAACTTACAAACCATGAGATCATGGCCTGAGCTGAAGTCAGACACTTAACCGACTAAGCTACCCAGGCACCCCTCAAAACTTTATTTTTAAAGTACATTCTTAGGAGGTTTCATTAGTGACAATTTCTTGATAGTAATCTATCTCTGTTTTACCTCAAATGTTTATTTACCTCAAATGTTTTATTTTGCAATCATTCTCATAAAATAATTTACTTGGCATTCTAGTTTGACATTTTCTCACATGGCCTTGAGGAAATTGCTCTGGCTTCCCTGTTAGTGTTTAGATGGCTGCCAATGTCAATGGAGTTCTTTTGAAGTAGTCTCTCTCTCTCTCTCTCTCTTTTCCTGTATGTAAGATTCCTCTCTATGACTGCTGTTTTACAGTTTGGCTATGGTATAGGTTTATTTGGATTTCATAATTACTACAGTGTTTTAATTACTATAGATTTATAAGCTAGAGTAAGTTTTATAGAAGTCTTGACATTAGATAGTGTCAGTCAATACTCCAACTTGATTCTCCTTTAGTTTTCTATTGGCTCTGCTAGTTCCTTGCCTTTCCATATACAATTTGGAACCAATTTGTGTATAGATACAAAATATCTTTCTGGGTTTTTTATTGGAACTTCATTGATTTCGTAGATGAAGTGGGAATAATTGACATTCTAAAAGTATTGAATCTTCTAATTCGTGAACATGGCAGATATATTTATTTTGATCTTCTATGATTTATTAAATCAGTGTTTTGTAGTTTTCTTCATGTAGATCCTATACGTATGTTGCTAAATTTAGATCTCTGTATTTACATATGTTTGTGCTATTGTAAATGGTATATTTAAAACATTCGAATTCCAAATTTCTGCTGCTATATAGGGTATTAACTAACTTTGATGTATTCATTTTGCATTTTGCAACCATGTTCTACTTATTTATTAGTACCAGAAGTTTCTTGTTGTAGATTCTTTTGGGTTTTCTACATAGACTATATTTATTGGGCAAACAGTATAGTTTTATTTCTCCTTTTATTTTCTTTGTCTTATTTTATCACCTAAGACATCCAATGTGATTTTATATAGCAGGAGCACGAGAGGATGTCCTAGCCTTGTCTGAATCTTGGAGATTCATTCTATAACTCACCATTACATATGATTTTAGCAGTAGGATTTTAATATATTCTCTTTAGGTTAAGGGAGATCACTTCCATTCCTAGTATTTTTTTTTCATTAATGTGGGTTGATTTTTTTCAAGTGCTTTTTTTATGAATCCACTAATAAGACCACACACACAAATTCAGTGTGTTTATATGTCTAGTGCATTGATTGATCTTTGAGGATTGAGTCAGCCTTGAATTCTTCTGTAATAGATATTTTATTATTGTATTTGATTTGCTAGTGTAAAGATTTTTGTGTCTATGCTCATGAGAGAGAGTGGCATAGTTTTCCCGTAATTTTTTATCTGTTTTTGCTACTAGGGTAATACTGGTCTCATAAAATGAGTTGGGATGTGTTCTCTTAAGAAAATTATTTTCTGGAAGATTGTAGAAATTTGGTATCATTTCTTTCTTAAATATTTGGTAGAATTCACTAGTGAATCTGCTTGTACCTAGTGCTTTATATTTTGTAGTGATTTTAATTATAGATTAATTTTTTAATAGGTAGAGTGTTATTCAGATTATCTATTTCTCATTTTGTGAGTTTTGGTAGCCCGTGTCCTTTGCAGCATTCATCCATTTTATCTATGTTATAAAAACTTTTGCCTATAGTTGTCTATTATGTTACTTATTATCCCTATTTATCAGTATTATGGCCCTACTTTTATTTTTTTATTGATAATATGTCTGTCCTCTCTCTCTCTCTTTTTCCTAGTTAGTCTGGCTGGATGTTTATCAATTTTATAGAGGTTTTTTTTGTGTGTGTTTTCCTCTTTCTTTCTTTCTTTCTTTCTTTCTTTCTTTCTTTCTTTCCCTCTTTTTTTACCCTGTAAGCTCTAGGCCCAAAATGGAGCATGGGGCTTGATCTCACAACCCCAAGATCAAGAGTTGCATGCTCCACTGACTGATCCAACCAGGCACCCCCATAAAGGCCACTTATTGTTTCCTTTTTCTTTCTCTGTTATTTCCCTGTTTTAAATTTGTTTAAATTAGTTTTAAATTAGTTTCCCATGGCTGCAGTAACAAATTACCACACATTTGATGGCTTAAAACAACAGTTTTGGAGGTCACTGTCACTGAGCTAAACTCAAAGTGTCAGCCAGGCTGGTTCATTCTGAACACTCTAGGAGAGAATGGGTTTTCTTAACTTTTCTTGAATCTGAAGCAGCCTGCAGTCCTCCACCTTGTGACCCCTTCATTGCTTCATTCCAACTTCTTGCTTTCAGCTTCGTATCTCAAATCTCCCTTTGCTTCCTCTTCTAGAACACTTGTGATTACATTTAGGGCAGACAAGATAATCTAGGACAAATTCCCCATTAGGTATCCTTAAATTGGTGACATGTGCACAGTCCTATTTGCAATATGAGATACATTTATAGGTTCCAGTGATTAGGGCCTGAATTTCTGGTGGTCATTTTTCATCCTACCAACAATTTAATTGATTTCTCCTCTCATTCATAGTCTTCTGTTTGTTTGTGTGTGCTTTAGGCTTAATTTTCTCTACTTGGTATAGTTTAAAAGAGGGGAAATGAAGTTATTGGTTTTAAATACATCTTCTCTTGTAATATGTGCACTTAATAATGTAAATTTCCCTCTAAGCACTACTTTTACTAAATCCCACAGATTTTGATCACTTGTATTTTCTTTTTTTTTTTTAATGTTTATTTTGGTAGAGAGAGTGAGAGAGAGAGTGAGTGGGGAGGGGCAGAGGGGGCAGGCTCTATGCTCAGTGTGGAGCTTAATACAGGGTTTGATCTCACAGCTGTGAGATTATGACCTGAGCTGAAATCAAGAGTTGGATGCTTAACCAACTGAGTCACCCAGGCACCCTGATCATGTGTTTTCATTTTCATTTTTTCAATTTTATTTTCTCTTGACACTTCTTTGACTCATATGCTGTTAAGAAATGTGTTTTTTTAAAACAAGATATTTAAAAAATTTTCAACTATTATTCTGTTATGGATTTCTAGTTTAATTCTATTGTCATCTGAGGATGTACTTATATGATATATATTCTTTTGAATTTGTTAGGATGTGTTTTATAGTCAAGTATATTGGTTATCTTGATGAATGTTCAATTGTGCTGTTGGATGGAGCATTCTATAATGTCAATTACATCAAGTTGATTGATACTGTTATTTGGGTCATCTATATTCTTACTGATTCTTTTTCTGGTTCATCTACTAATTAGTGACAGAGGGTTGTTGAATTTCAACTTTAATAGTAGATTCTTCTAATTCTTCTGTGTGTTTTATCAGTTTTTGTGTCATGCGTTTTTGACATTTTTGTAGTCAGGTTATGTTAGATATATTTAGGATTATATTTCTTTTTATAGGATTGACTCTTTATTATTTTGTAGTGCTTCTCTTTATCTCTCACAATATTCCTTGTTTGGAAAACTTCTTTGCCTGAGATTAATGTAGTTACTACAGCTTTCTTTAGATTATGTTAGCATGCTTTATCTTTCACTACCCCCTTATTGTCAACCTGCGACTTTATATGTAAAGTGGGTTTCTTTTAGACAACATATAGTTGGATTTTCTTTTTAATTTGCCTAGACAATCTCTGTGTTTTAACTGGTATTTAGAATCTCATATTTATATGATTTAAATATGATTACACTCATTTTAAGGTGATTGTTAGTTTCATTGGATTAATATTACCTTTGTGAAAGTTTTTCCATCCATTTCATGTGTGTTTACTATTTTCTCTTCTTTTCTGCCTTCTCTGGTTTTAATTGAGCATTTGCTATTATATTATAATTAATTATATATTATATTAATTATATTATTATTTGATATTATTTTGTCGTCTTTTTTGTATCAATTATACTTCTCCTTAATGGTTGACCTACCATGTATTACAATATGCATTTTTCACTTTCTTCAGTCTCAGTCCAATCTTTCATCTGAGTTAGAAGGTGGAAAGTCTAGGATACTCTTTCCTAGGATAACATAGGGTAGTGTGTTTCTTTCCAAGTGCCAGAGGTAATATTGACTCACCCATCCTGCTTCTGAAGGTTGCAGGTAGGGTTCAGAGCCACACTGAATCTCACTCATTTTCATTAGAACCTTCTTTTTGTTACTTTTGCAACTATCTTATGAATGTTTTGAATGAATATATTTATAAATTATATTGTTTGATTTCTACTGCTGAAATTTTTGCTGGTATTTACTGTGCTTCTTCATTTTGTTAAATATTAAGTGGAGTGATATTGTGATATGGGTTGATTTTTCCACTGTTAGAAGTTTAGAAGAGTAAACTTTTACTGAATTTATTATGCAGTAAAAATACTCCTAGTGTGTTTTGTTTTGTTTTGTTTTGTTTTTACTGAAATGACTAGTTGGTAATATTTTCAACTTGTATAAATCCAGATAATTTTCTTACTCTTATCTTAATGCTAGAATAATTGGCAGAACACAGGTTACAGGTGGTTTTTCGCTCTTCTGCATTCTGCATCTTTAGTAGTATGGTAACCAACTTCCTTTACTTAGATTAGAACCATTATAATGATTTATTACATCCAATGTCAATTACCCTCATATTTTAAGCAAAACCACATCTATAATTGTACCCTGTATTATATGTTTCTTCTCTTTTACTTGCTGCTGCTGTTCTAAGCCAGACCCCCAGTTTTTCTTATTTTAACTTCTTTAAAGTGTCCTAGTAAAGGGAAGGGTGGCAAAATATACCACCTCAAAATATGCTCCTTTAGCATAAGGATTATTTTGAGCTAAAGGCACTTCAACAACAGCAGGTATAAGAAGAGTGTTCTGACCCTCTCTTTTCTTCCTGAAAGCAGGAGATAAAATTCCCTTGTGAAAGATGTCCTCCCTCTCTGAGGATGAAAGAACATTCTTATCACCAGAGACGGGAATAGAGAACAAGAGAATTCTGTACAAACAAATCTCGTTAAAATAACTCTTATCTTCTTTTAGCTTTTCATGTATTTTAGTAACTTTTGCACAATTGCTTCCCTATGTTCAACCTAATATAAAACATTTAGGTTTTGCTGCTTCTTTGGAAGTTAATTTCCTTGTGAAAACTTCTGTGTCACTGAAAACATATATCAAATAAATGTCTATGCTTCTCTTCTGTTAATCTGTTTTATGTCAATTTAATCCTCAGGCTCAGCTGAAGACCCTCAGAAACTAGAGGTAAAATTTTGCTTCCTATGCAAAAGTAAGGGTTTCGTAAGGAATCTTGCTGTTACATCTCTGTTACATCTCTAGCCTATCCTTTGTACGGCTGGTGTGTGATTTTATTTCTCAAAAAGAAGAGAAAATGAAGTCTTCTTTATCTGTATAGTTAAATTCAAATAAATTATCATGAATTTTATAATTTTTTAATTATTTAGGATGCACTGACCTGAGCTATCTCCACGTACCTCTGTACCCCTAACTTCTAGTCATTAATTGATGCCTACATGTCCTAAACCACCACGAGCTATTTTTTATCTATATTTTTGCCTGTGCTCCCCTTTTAGCCTATGATATCAGTTTAATTTAAACTATGAAAATATTCTACTAACATATATACATATTTTAGTCTGTATCTGATTAAGTGAAGGATGGAGATATCAATGCATATAAGGTTAGCAATGTGAAGAAAGCTTATTACTGCAGAGTTGCAGTTTACAGTGCTTTAATGAAGGATAAAGAAATAGAATTGAGTGAAACATCATGAAATAGGTTCATATTATTATCTTTATTGTTCATAAGGACAATAACATTTAAGACTGGTATTAAATACATTTACGTCTTTACACAAAAACAGATATTAAGATGTAGCATCATCATTGAACTGCATGTTTAAATATAATGTGCTTTGGAAATAATACACCTTAATAAGTGCATAAAATGTTGAATTTGTTACAAAGGTACGTACGTATGTCTACGTAAAGGAAAAGCTAAATTAATTTTGGAAAAAAAAGTATTTGAAACATAAGGAAAACTTTTTGAGAGTATCACTTCTCAAACAAATGAAAGGTATCCAAGAAACACTTTCCTCTGTGGAGCTATAAAATAAGATACTAAAAGAAGCCAAACAGATGCTTTAATTCTAATTTTCTTAGTGAATAGCATGAAAAATGACAATTTGAGGATTTTTCTACCTCTATGAATGTTTGCTAAACTCTATTTTATTATCATCTCTAGTAATATTTGTAAACATTAGAAGGGCAAGACAATAGTTGCAAAGATACGTATGTATACACACACACACACACACACACACACACACACCATTGGCAAATCACTTGAACTAATTATAAACTTTAAGACAAAAAATATTATTCTTAGAAGTAAGAAGGGGATCTTCCATGACTCTAGTAAAAGATTAATTGGGAGTATTCAGTTTCACAGTATTTTACTTCTATATTCATAAGCCACCTCCTTTGTAAAGGATAAATATTGAATGAAGACATTTTCTAGTAAGCAGTAAGAATAAGTTATCACTTGTGTCTGGAATCCCCATGATAGCTTTTCATCCCACATTCCCATTTCAGTTTTCTGCTCTGAGACAGAAGCTTCATAAAGTAGACTACAAGACCAGAAAACATGAAAAGTCAGTCCATTTAAATCAGTCTACTTGACTAAAGCTCTTTTATTTTATAGCATATTATATGTTTTCACTTCTTTACAGAAAGTGTGCCATGTCCTGCATTAAGATAAATTATGACAAAGAAGCAGAGTCTTCATAGGTTCAATTAGCAATATAGTCCTAGCCTATGATGTAAGAGTTAGATTATAGCCTGGTACAGACATCATTTAGACAGTGAGGAATTCACAAAGATTTTTGAGCTGCAGTATATGAAAACTTTACTAAAATCTATTCCATGTCCTCATTCTCATTCCAACTGTACCTTAACGATGTGTGGCAATTAGGATGCAAAATGGCAGAAATATTACGTTCTCAAGACAAATGGTAGCAAATACTGAATAATTTCTATAATGACCTCTCTTTTCTTTCTTTCTGTTGCACCTTACTGGAGTGCCACATTTGAGAAGCAAATCTCCAGTCTGAACTTTACACTCAGCTCCAGAATCATACTTTCAACTTGGCTATAAAGATGAGAATACAGCATGTATCCTTATTCTATTTGGAGTAAAAATGTGAAATCTTCCAGGCTGAATTCTTAGGGGATACAATATGTGTGATAAAACCTGAATTCTCTGAAATTATTGGATGCTTGCCAAACATCACAAAAAAGCCAGGATATACAAAAAGGGTTGACCGGGAACTGTCAAGACGAAAGGTAGTAATGCAAATATTAAAAATGCTGGGATGTTAAAGTATCTTAAAAAAATTCTTGAATATATAAAATTAAGGATAGTAGTAGGGGAAATTCATATTAAGAAAAGGTAAATTGATTTGCCCAAAGTATCTTAGGTTCAAAAAAAAAAAAGAAATGAAGTCTCCAAACAACCAATCTCATGCCCAATTTGATCTATCATTGATGTTGGAGTAGGTGAGCCAATGTGTAACTCAAGGTCATTGAAAATTTCAGAGTATATGTCTTATGAAACAATTTTAATGAAATGGGCTTTTCCAGTACAGTCACAGGTGTGTAATAGCATTTTCCTTTGATCTTTAATTCATTTATTTCACTTTCTCCTGAATTGGTTTAAAGTAGAACTTTAATAGTTAGTTGCAAGCTCTTTGAGGTAACTGTTCATTACGTAATTTTGTATTCCCTAGAGCAAGTGGCCTTGCCTAAGAAGAAGCATAAATAAGTACGGATGTAGATGAAATTGGATCAGCCTTGATAGGCAGAATTGATTGTGACCATAAATGTTTTTTGATTTATTTCTAATAATATTAAAAGGGAATCCAAAAAATAGAAATATTGATCAGATTACAGCTATGTCTCATATGAGCATAGATGTAAAAGAGAAATCTATTATTCACTATCTGATTGTAGATCGCTTCTATTGAAGTTAATCAAAGTTCCATCATTTCAATTTTTCTATTTATATAGTAATATTTTAAAATATAGACAAGTGATAGTTATATATAAAATATTATATAGTATGTGGTATATTATTATATTGATTATATACAAATACATATAGTTATAACAAAAATGTGATATAAGAAAGATTACTGAATATTAAAATAATCTATTTAGTCATTACATTTAATTGAAAAATTCAAGTGACTATTAATTTTGAAAAATAGTTTTCTGAATTTATGAGTGCTTTGCTCATGAAGATGTTAGCCCCACCCAACCAATGAGTATAAAGTTACAGGACTTCTAAAATAGAATAGGAAAATAAGATCTCAGAGAGTCCTTGAATGCTTAATACTATTAGGATATACAACAATGAAGGCACATAAAACTTAAAATTATTGGGTAAATATATGTGATTATAAAGAAAAAATTTAATGGGAAGGAAATTCTAAAAAATGTAAACAATAAATACGGAGAATTAACTCCTAAGAATTTTAATGGCAAAACAACTGTTTTCATATATGATTCTATCCTCCAGTTTGGTTTTAATAGGAAAAGTAAAAAATAATACTTATTAATGATATATTACTGCAAGCTGAACAATTCAGTTTAATAAATTGCAATTAGATGTTTCTTTGCCCAAAATGTTATATTTTATTAATATATGTGTGTGTATATATATATGTATGTATATATATATATATATATGCATAATTTTTTTAGAATAAAAAATACTTCATTCTGGCTTTTCCTTCTGGAAATTTAATATAAAAAAGTAAGGCAAGCCCACTGAGTTAAAAAATTTTGCATAAGTTTCCTACACTGAATTTTACTAGTGTATACTTTGTTTCATGTGAGTTTGGCTTTTGGCTTTGTCCAGCAAAGGCGGGTGTGGCAGAAAGGATTATTTGAGACTCCATGCAAGTCAAGAGAGGTGAGAGGGAGTCTAAGGTAAGTCTCCTGAGCTGCTCTCATGCTCCCATATTTATTACACATACATTATAGGGAAAATGTTGCATAATATGTCCCTGGGCTACATGCCAATAAGAACATATAGAAAGGTATTCCTAAGGCTACAAAAGAGCAGATGCAGAAAGCAGAGTTGAGAACAAGGTAAGATATTCCATAGATAATCTGGTCTAAGGAATTCATGAGCACAGGCCAACCCCTATATATGCACTAATTAGATACTGACCGCTGTTTTCAGCAAGGCCAGAAGGCAATGTTCTGCTTTGCAATGCATTCCCTATAATCTCCTAACACAGGACATAACTATTTGATTTCCCACAGTTTCACTTCCTTCAAGTAAAGCATTTCCTTGGGATCCAAATCAAGGAAAACAATGGATGGTGAAATGATGGGTCGTGTCATGTATGTAAAAGAGCAGTGTTTTAAAAGTTAGAAAACAGATTTTCATCTAGCTTTTTCTAATAACCAACTAGCCAACATAGCTGTATTTTGCCCCAGAGGTTCATATATTTTCTTGGGATTTACATGTGTTCTCATTAATCCTTTATATAAACCCCATATTTAATGACTTGAAAGAAGATCTAATGGCTCCCTTGTGATCTGATCAGTCTCTTCAGTTCAAACTAAGGCAGTTCTATAACATCAGAGCAATATTCTTTTCCTACATATCTTTCTGGCCACCCTTGTGAAACTTTTTTGTTTACTTCCATTTTCATCAGCACTGTCAAGATGCTCTTACCCTTGTTTGCCTTCTGTTATACTGTTGCCTTGCTCCATTATTTTCACCGTCAGTAAATAACTACATGAGAATCAATTTTTCGCCTTATCTTCAAGGCTTTTAAAGTTGATGAAGAGTTTTTGTCAATGATGTTTTTAGAGACCTCATCACAATTCCAAAAGTGTCTGAATATCCATATATATGTGAATGGGATTCTGACCAACATGAATCCTGAAATCTGCTTCTAGATGCTTATTATGACTCCCTCGACCTCTGAGGCTGTCATTGCTCTGGCTTGGTGTCATCATTAACCTTACTGCGGTCACAACTATGTCCAAGTCTCTAGTATTGAGGGGAGAGTCACTACAGTTGCTAATTTTCCTGCTGTTGTTGATGTTGTATCTGCCATGACTCATGTGGGTATTCACTCATGGTCACTATCACCCATACTGTTGCAGTCACTCTTTGAGGGAGTCATTGTTAGTTTTGTCTACTTTGGGGAAAATAAAAGGGGATGCTTTCCAACCATCCTATTCTAGAAACTAATTTCGAATCAACTGACCCTCTAAAAATTGATATACCTGTGAATTGTTGAGATTAAATTTTAGTTTTTATGGAAATTCAACTCTCTGAGATCATTATGTGAAATCACTGAAGTTTTAATGGTAATATTCCCTTTTCCAGGCCCCTGACATTGGACAGAACCCATTGCTAGATGTAATCTTTGAATAATGATTTCCATTTATGTTACTTTTAGGGTAGACACATTCCTATGTGTGTTTCCTATGTGTGTCTATATGAATGCTTATGAATATGAAAAATAGTGCCTTTTATAATTTTCAGTTATTATTTCTGATAGTTATTTTTTCCCAAAAGTTTTGAAGATAGTATAAAAGAAGGCTGTTAATATCTGGTTAGAATCTCCTCCAAGGTAGGGAGTTATATTAGGTACTGTCGGGACTCTAGTCATGCTCATTATGGCTAGATGATGTTTGGCTACATAGTGTGTGTAGCAGATGCTATCCGTGCTCTACTCAGATGCCCTCAGGTCTCTTTCACTATGTCTATGCATTCCTCCCCTGGTTTCTGTGTTCTTTTGCTGCTAAGAACTATACCTGTGACTCTCTTCCAGGAGCTACTTGAACCACTTTGCATACATGCACAGAGAGTCAGAAGTGCCTGTGGGAGTTGTATCACCAATGGGTACCTTTAGCCACTGACTGACTGGTGGACTGATTTGAGGATATAAAAGGCCAGCATTGCACAATGAAGTATAATTTACACTCTAAAGTTTCCCTGCAGGATCAGAGTGAGTCTTCAACTTTTTCCATGTTAAGATTCTCCGGATGCAGCATTGCTATCCACAAGGCTTTGTAGAAGGACAAAAAAAAAAAAAAAAAAAAAAAAAAGAAGGAACACCTGCCTCTTTATATAATTAGAGATTAACACATGTCGATTCTATTTGTATTCTGTTGGCAAGAATCAGTAACAATGCCAGACCTAAATGTCAAAGGCTGGGAAACCACTTCCTGCACTAACTCTCTACTGTGGAAAGGGAGCAAAAAGTGTCTTCCTAGCTATCTAAAACACTGTAGATTTATATGAATCTGTTATCATCATAATCAGTCCCAGTAGTAAAGTCCATATAGATTTGTTTTAACATCTAATATGAAAAACATGGATCATGAATTAAATTCCGGTCTGAATGCATATGTATATGTACGGGTAGGTGTGCTTAACATGTTTTTAAGTGTTTCTCATGGAAAAATTCTGTTAAGCATTATGGGCTACAGAAAATAAATATTTTGAGTCTTTAAGTTTATAACACACAAACCCCCAGCTGAATTGGTGAACTGAATTAGCAAGTATTATATTAGTTGTATATGTAAGTGTATACACATACACACAAATAGATAAATGAAAGTATATAGATACATTTCACATCAAAGGAGGTAATTAATAATAACTTAGGGGAAAGGGAATTTTTACAATGTAGGTGACATTAGAAGTGAAACTTTACAGAAAGTGTAATTTTCATAAATTGTCATAATTTAAGAAAAATATTCGAGACAGAGTGAACATTTTGGGCAAATTCTTAAAGATGTTTAGAAGTTTAATGAAATTTTGAATACATTATTTATTGACTGTTCCAGAGTGTATGTGATGATGGTTTACAGGTAAACAAAATTTAGGTTTCAGAGGGGTTTGTATGCCACGGAGTGAGGATTGCACTGGATTCTTTAGAGGGACTCAAAATTCTTCATTGATGAAACAAAACCTTCAAAAAATTAAACTGAGATGTGAATATTTTATTTTTTCAACTATACATTACTTACGCTGGCTTTCAAAGTCAATCATAATTTGATAATCTGAGTGAGGCTTTGATCAATTCATTACCTGAGTTTTGTTTTTTTCTCTTTTACAACATACAAGCTTTTCCCAATGTCGATCTCTACCACAAATTTTTTTCTCGATGTTCCAGTTATCTTTTGAAGTTCCTCCACTAAACTTTCCTGGAATTGATTTTACCTGCTTCTCATCTGCATTTATATACAAACTTATTGTTTCAACTAAATTTTAGACATTTCCCACCTAAGCTTGCATTGTGTTTGTTCTGTAGTTGCTGAAAGAGAAAAAATAGTGTCAAACACAAAGTCCAAAGCACAACTACTTTGTTCTTTGATTGGCAGAGAACCTTCCGCTATACAAATGACATTGTTTAACTCAGGAAGTGGGAACTTTTGTTAACACAACAGTAGAAAGTAACTGAAGACATTTTCCTTAAAGATCACATTTGCTCCCTGTAAAGGAATTTTATGGAAATGTGGTTTTATAAGGATTTTCTAAGCAGTTCAGAGGTTATTATTTTTTTAAATGAACATCTTTATTCTATGAGATATGAATGGCTAGGCTCCTACTGTGTTGTCTGCATGCACAGCCTCAGACCAGCTCCATAGCAGTTGGACATTTTCTAATTAATCATTATAGATTGAAAAATAAATGTTTCTGAAGTATTAAGCTGATACGGGAAAGTTTCAGGATAAATTAGTTCTAATAGAAAAACATCTGCTCTTCTCATGCCTGATCTGGAAAGTGAAAAAAAATAAAAAGGATTCTGTAGGCTGTCCACAAAAATTCATTGAATTTCTGCCCTAAGAAAAGCTCATGATATTGCTTTGACCTAAATCTGATAGTAATTTAGTGCCAATTTCTTCCATGGTAACCCTAGGGTAGGCCCGAGTCTGAGCAAAACAAATTACCTGTCTTGTCATCTGTTTCAATCTGTAACTTAAAGACCTTTATTACCATTATTATATCAGCATTGTCTCCACCACGGAAACCAAAGATTAGTTGCCTCTTCTGTTATCAATCCCACTGTGCAAGTGTTTAATAATAATATCATCAATTTTATACATTGATGTATATGTTCATATTTGTTGTAGGGCTTTCCATTGTTTTTTTTCATTTATTTTCCATGGGTGATTGCAATAAAATGCATCGTTTTTAATTACCAACCATATATGCAAAAATACTGGTTTTGTCTATCCTCTGAGTGCCAGATTCATATATTCAGATTTCTCATGGATGACACAAGGCCCCTCAAACTCCATTACTGAGTATTTTCTCTTTTTCTCACCAAAACAATTGTTTGCTCTGTATTTAAAATTTTGTTTAGTTGTACTGCTATCCCTGTAATTATCCAACCAAGATATCTTATTTTGTGGTATGACCCACCGTTCCTTTAATTACTCAAGCAAGGCCTTCTAGACCTCCTTAAATTTCCTCAACTTCTGTTCTCTCCATCTTTACTACATATTTGAGTTCAGGCCCTCAAAACCTCATAGAGACTATAGCAGCATAGCCTCCTAACTGTTCTTACTACTGCTAGCTATTCTCCCTGATCCTACCTCCAGCACAAATTCCCCACTACCATCAGAATAATCCACACATCATTCTCCTCTTTGGGATGCTGCTTGGATCCTTGCTGGATAAAGGACAGAGTATTAGTACCTCCTTACATGTTGCCTACTCTTCAAATATCTTCAGGCTCATGCCCCACATCACTCTGACCCTCATTCTTTACTCCCTTACTGAACTATATATAGCTTCCATTGCCCACTCAGCTGTTTTATTCTTTCATGTTTTGTAAACACAGTGCCTCCTTCCTATTGTGCATGAAGTCTCTGTTGGTTGCTAAACCCATATCCATTTTTCAAAAGCTTACTCAGCTGACATACTGCTGAGGTTTCACTGGACCATTTCCCAGTGCAGTGCCTGGCATGCCCTCCCCAAAACAGTCTGTTCTATTCCTACACTTTTATATAAGTATAGCATATATAACATTGATTTGTAATATTTTTACAACTTTTATCTCCCCAAATAGTATGGTTTTTGTAGGAAGAGACCTTATAGTATTCTTGTGGAACATTCTCTAGCATATAATGCAGTGCCTAGCATATTGTAAGGATTTGTGTATTTGTGTTAAGCATAGCTGAACTCATTAGATTTTTGTAAAATAGGTTAGTAGAGATAATGCTCAATATACACATGAGAGTTCCATATTATATGGCTAAATAAATAAAGGCATTAGGAGATAAACTTAAGTTTAAAATAAAACAAAATATTTAGCACTTACCTGAAATAAATTATATTATTAAAATTACATATATTACATATTTAGACTTTTTACATGCTCACCCAGTGAAAACTAAAATTCAAAAAGTAAGACATTTATATTTAAGTTATTTGTTATTTTAATTACTGTGGCAGATAATTATGAGAGGCAGCATCCTTAGTAGTCAAGAGTATGTACTTAGCAGTAAGACTTCTTAGTTTTAATTGTGTTTAGGCACTCTCTATTTGTGTGGTTTTGAACAAGTAATTCAATGTTTCTATGACTCAGTCACTTCATCTGTAAAATCTGCCCTATGGGATTGTTGTGAGGATTAAATATTTTATGAATAGAATTATAGAACCTGGCACATATTAAATTATCTATAAGCATTGTAATTATTATCTATAATTAGAAAGCATTAGGGAATCCTAGTGAATACACACACATATACATTTATGTGAAGTACATATGTATAGATACAAACATGGACTACATAATTTCTCTGACCAAAGTTCTGAAGTCTGTGAGCTTACATTGTGCTTTCTTAATTTTTTTTTCAGTTAGTAGTGAATCGACATTAGTGTAGTACTTGACTCTAGTTGAATGTGATTCTTTGTTTAGTTATGAGAGATTCACAAAATCTTCAAAGAACCACAGCTTTATGGAAATACTTTGAACACACTAAAGGAAACATTGCATTTGTAAAGATGATAATTTAGGAGAAAGGTATTTTTAGTAGAATTCATTAAATATCAAATGGTTTTTCATCCCATGACTGAACATTTCCAATGTTTTTAAAACACATTGCCTTTTCAGCTGGCTCATTTCACCCATGGGCCCATCTGACAGAAAAACTTTCTATAATAAGAAAAGGGTTAATTGTAATTATCAAAGACTTTGGATATGGTCAAATCTGAGTTTGAAAACTCAATCGAGCATTCACTTTCTGTGTCCAATAGGCAAAGTAACAACTGTTCTGAAATTCAATTACACAGCACTTGGTACATAAACATTCTACATTCTACAAACATTATTTACTCATTACCTTTTTACTTCATAAGAAGTTGAAATCAGTAATTTTCAGCTTTATCAGTACCTTAAGATTGTACAATATTCATACCTTATCCACATAAGTGCCTGCAGATACGATAAAGATTTAAAGATTTTCAACTATTTTTATAAATTTTTTCAATATTTATAAGTTTATTAACTGATCATACTCACCTGGATGGGTTTCCTTCTATCTTTAATTCTTTTTAAAAAGCAGATTGAATAACTACAGAAAAAAATCTAGGTGTGGTTTGACCATAATAGTTATCAAGTTGTAGATGTATAGTTTTAATCAATTAAAATGAAGATGAAACTTGCTTTTATGTTCATCTCATTACATTGGCAATTAATACTGAGAGAACATTGAGAGAGACAATATCAGTCAAAACTCCTAAGCTGCTTCATTATTTTCTACCATAGTTTTTGCTGGTAAGCCACATTTCTTTCCAATCATTTTTGTGCAATTAGGGTTTTTGGACATAAGATATCCCTTGTGTAACCTTATAATTATTTTGATTAAATACGTCTTGTTAAATTTGGCCCATCACTTGAGCCTGTCAAGATCTTGGACTTGATCATCATGCCTCCCAAATTCACAGAATTCACACATTTTCTGAGCTTCCCATGAATATTTTAATGCAAGTCATTAATGAGCTAGAAGAAGATGAAGCTCTGTGACTTTCCACATCATCAAAATGGGCAGTAATTCCATGTCAATATTTAGGTATGGTCAGTCAGGCAGTCAATTTACCAGATGTCACAAGTGTCATTTGAAATTGGGAATATAGAGACTTAAAAAATGTCTTGTGTTTATTTAATATTGGGATTTGGGAAAATGGTAAAGTGCTTTGTATGAGATGTTTCTTCCATTTATATAAATGGAGACTAAGGCTATCCTAATATTGAGCTTAAGTAATAGAAGATTCTAATGGTTTTGAGACTTCTATCTTGTAACGTATTTGGGAGGAAATAAGCTAATTCAGAGAAGCTATTTTCTTCTGAACTACCTGCACACTTCTATGTCCCACACTGGTTTCTCTTTGTCTCTCTTACACACATACAAACACACTCGCATACTACTGAAATAACACCTTTGTGAAGAGGGACTAGTAAGAACTCAATTCTGATGTGATGAAGAAAAATTTGTGACAGTCACGATAAATTTCTGAGTTCTGGTAATCCTTAAACGGTTGCTATCTGCCTAAAGGCACCCTCTGGTTGGAGACTTGATCTGGTTCTGCTGCTTTTGGTCTTTCTGGTAAAGGAGAGAGGCAGTAAGTAGTGGTGCTATAACAAAGGATTAGTAAACCGTGTTGATCCAACAGCAAAACAAGCCCAGAGCAATGAGTTTTCTCCCCAAATCTCAAGAATATGTTAATAGAAGAATTGGATTCACTCTAATCTTTTTTTGTCTACCCATCTAATAAGTAGTCACATCTTAATTTTATTTGAAAGACCTTATAGAGTGATGAGTAAATAGCTTATAAGACTGTAAATTTCTGATGCTAACATAAGTTAATTTTCATTAGGCAGACATGAAAAGTGAGATGAGTGCACATTCAACACATAAATTAGTGTTTATCTTGGGGAATTAATCTTTTTTCTCCTTTTTTCTGACTTTATTGAGGTATAATGCACAAATTGTAAGATATTTCAGGTGTACATTGTGGTGAATGTATGTATACTTTGTGAAAGGAATCCCCCTATCTAGTTGATGAACACATTAACTAGATGAACATATCCATCATCTCACACATTTATCTCTTTTTCCATTTTCTTTTCTTTTTTTTCTCATCATAAAAAATGTGCTCCTCAGTCCCCATCCCCTATTTACCCTATCCTCCTTCCCGCCAACCTCCACTCTGATAAACCATCTGTTTGTTCTCTGTAGTTAATTAAGATCCTGTTTCTTAGTTTCACTCTCTCTCGTTCTTTTTCCTTCTCATTTGTTTCTTAAACTACACACATGAGTGATATATAGTATTCGTCTTTCTCTGACTTATTTCAGTTAGCATTATACTAACTTTATGTCGTTGCAAAAGGCAAGATTTCATTATTTTTTAATAGCTGAAATATATATATACACATGTGTGTGTGTGTGTGTGTGTGTGTGTGTGTGTATATATATATATATATATGCCACCTTCTCTTTATCCATTCATCTACCAGTGGACACTTGGGCTACTTACATAATTTGGCTATTGTAAATAATGTTGCCATAAACAGGGATGCATGTATCCCTTTGAATTAATGTTTTTGCATTTCTGGGTCGATACCCATCAATGTGGTTCTTGGATCATAGGATAGTTCTATTTTTAATTTTTTGAGGAACCTCCATACTGTTTTCCACAGTAGCTGCATCAATTTGCATTCCCACCAATTATTCAAGAAGGTTCCTTTTTCTGCACATCTTTGCCAACACTTGTTTCTTGTGTTGTTGATTCTTGTGTTGTTGATTTTTTTGTGTTGACCATCTGGATGTCTTCTTTGGAGTAATGTCTATTCATATCTTCTGCCCATTTTTAAATTTGATTATTTTGGGGATATTGAGTTGTATAAGTTCTTTATATATTTTGGATACTAACCCTTTATCAGATAAGTCATTTGCAAATATCTACTCTCATTCAGTAGGTTGCATTTTAGTTTTGATTTTTTCCCTTGATGTGCAGAAGCTTTTTTTAAATGTAGTCCCAATGTTTGTTTTTTTGTTTTTTGTTTTTGTTTTTGTTTTTCTTTTGTTTGCCTTGCCTCAGAAGACACATCTAGAAACATGTTATGGCTGAGGTCAGAGAGATTACTGCCTGTGACCTCTTCTAGGATTTTATGGTTTCAGGTCTCACATTTAAGTTCTTAATCCATTGTTAGTTCACTCTTGTATATGGTGAAAGAAAGTGGTCCAATTTCATTTTTTTTGCATTGACTATTCAGTTTTCCCAGTATCATTTGTGGAAGATACTTTTCACATTGCATATTCATTCCTCCTTTGTCAAAGATTAATTGGTTATATAATTGTGGGTTTATTTCTAGGTTTTGTGTTCTAGTCATCTATGTGTCTATATTTTTTTGCCAGTACCACACTATTTTAATGACTACCACTTTGTATTATAACTGCAGATCTGTAATTGTGATGCTTCCAATTTTGTTTTTCTTTTTCAAGATTGATTTGGCTGGTTGAGGTCTTTTGTGGTTGTATACAAATTTTAGGATTGTTTGTTCTAGTTCTGTGAAAACTTCCATTGGCATTTTGAAAGGGATTTTATTAAGTCTGTAGATTGCTTTGGGTAGTATAGACATTTTAACAATATTTGTTCTTCCAATTCATGAGCATGGAATGATTTTACATTCTTTGTGTTGTCTTCAGTTTCTTTCATCAGTGGTTCATAGTTTTCAGAGTACAGGTCTTTCACCTCTTTGGTTAAGTTTATTCCATATATATACACGTGTGTGTGTGTGTGTGTGTGTGTGTGTGTGTGTGTATGTGCAATTGTAAATGGGATTGTTTTCTTAATTGCACTTTCTGCTACTTCATTATTAGTGTATAGGAATACAACAGAGTTCTGTACATTGATTTTGTATCCTGTGACTTTACTGAATTAATTGATCAGATGTAGTAGTTTTTTGGTGGGGTCTTTTGGATTTTCTATATATGGGGTCTTAGGATACCTGGGTGGCTCAGTTGGTTAAGCCCCACCAACTCTTGATTTCAGATCAGGTCATTATCTCACAGTTGTGAGTTTGAGCCCTGCATAGGGCTCTGCACTGACAGCATGGAGCCTGCTTGGAATTCTTTTTCAACCTCTGTCTCCTTCTCTCTCTGTTCCTCTGTCGTTTGCTCTCTCTGTCTCTCTCTCTCTCAAAATATATGAATAAAAATTTAAACATATAAATGGAGTTTTTAGTATTTTCCATATATAGTATCATGTGTCTACATATAGTGAGTTTTACTTCTTTCTTACCAATTTGGATACTTTTTATTCATTTTTCTTGTCTTATTGCTGTGGCTAGGACTTCAAGTAGTATGTTTAATAAAAGTGGTGAGAGTAGGGTCACTTGGCTGGCTCAATCAGAAAAGTATGTGGCTCCTGATCTCGGGGTTGTGAGTTCAAGTCCCGGTTTGGATGTAGACATTACATAAAAAGGAAAAAAAAAAAGTGCTGAGAGTGGGTATCCCTGTCTTGTCCCTGGCCTTAAGGGAAAAATTCTCAGTTTTTCCCTGTTGAGTATAATATGATGTTGGCTGCTGGTTTTCATATAATGTCTTTATTGTGTTGATATATATTTTGTCTAGACCTACTTTGCAGACGGTTTATTTTAAATCAAATGCTCTTTCTGCATCTATTGAAATGATCATATAGCTTTAACACTTTCTTCTATTGGGGTGACATGTCATATTTATTGTTTTGTGAATATTAAACCATCCTTGCATTCCAGGAATAAATTCCACTTGATCATGATGTCTGATTTTTTAAAAAAATATTTTGTTGGATTCAGTTTGCTAATATTTTGTCGAGGATTTTTGCATCTGTATTCATGAGAGATATTGATCTATAGTTCTTTTTTATGGTATGTTTATCTGTTTTTGGTATCAGGATGATACCATAGAATAAATGTGGAAATTTTTCTTTCTCATGTGTTTTTGAAAATAGTTTGAGAATAATGGGTGTTAACTCTTCTTTAGATATTTGATAGTATCCACCTATGAAGCCACATGGTTCTGGACTGTTGTTTTTTGTGGAGTGTTTGATTATTGATTCAATTTCATTGCTGGTAATTGGGCTGTTCAAATTTTCTATTTTTTCTGCTTCAGTTTTTGTAGGTTATATGTTTCTAGAATTGATCCATTTCTTCTAAGTTGTCCAATTTGTTAGCATATAGATTTTCATAATATTCCTTATAGTTGTTCATATTTATGTGGTATTGGACGTTATTTCCCCCCTCTTCATTAGTAATTTTATTTACTGGATTCTCTTTTTTAAAATGTGTCTTGCTAGAGATTTATCATTTTGTTGATCTTTTCAAAGAACCAGCCCCTGGTTTCATTGATCTGTTCTATTGTTTTTTTAGTTTCTACATCATGTGTTTCTGCTCTAATCTTATTATTTCCTTTCTTTTGCTGGGTTTGGGGAATTCATCTGGATTTTAACTTTAGTACTCAGCATTATAAGCACAGATTTTTTTAAAATCCTTCTTAAACATAAGTGAGATTAGGTTTGTTTCCCAAGAATGGGCTCTTACTAACCAGGCTCTCACAACACTTATATACATAACAATTGACAGAAAGAACTATATACAAAATATCCCAAAACTTAAAAATACTGATCCATATATACTTTCAATAAATCAAACTAGTCAGCAATCTAAATTATAATCAGACAGTTGTTTAGTGGGCTTGGAATATTAACAAAGAGATTTGAGTTGTCAAAATAGAATTTGTTGAGCATCTTGATAATATCTATATATGATAATTGTACCATATTTTCTTAATATTGAAGTCTAGTAAGAATGCACATCAAGTCTACACATTTTTATGCTTGATTTAGCAATTTCATTGTAGTTTTTGATATTCACTAATTTTCCTTATATATTTGCAAGCTTCCTCTTCAACAAATTTCTTTCCCCAACTTAATTCAATGCTTACCATTATGTATTTCTTAGTATCCCACAATTTAAATTGAGGTTTTATTTACACTTCTTACTTCATGTTATTCATAATCCTTCTAAAATTACTAGTAGCATATCAGAGATATTATGTGAGAGTTTTCTCAGTACCTTGTGATATAATTCTTTAAGCCCCCAAAAGTTGAACTCATTTATTAAGAACTTAGACATCCTCTTCATTTGATTATCAGTTCTTTTACTACACATTTCAATCTGTAAAACAATATTCTCAGGGAAGAAGACAACATAAAAATAGGGATTACATGTCTTTTTCACTGTTTCTCAATATACATTCCACCTTTTTTTTTTTGAAAATCTGGGTTAATTTTGGCCACTTGTATATTTGTATTCTTGAATGTTTCTTGAGAGATCTGTGCTCTTCATTTACATTAGTCTTTAGATATTTGCCTATAGACATTTTAAGTGAGGGGTGTGTTGGATCATCAGCATGTCAACAAGAAAGCTTGGCTACTAGAATATTTATTGGGTTAGCATCTATTGCTGACTTTTTTTAGGTTTCAAGGTCTTATACTCAGTTGTATAGGTCCATTAAGTTATTTGAGTTGCTCATATGTGAGCAGTCACACAAAGAAAGACCACTGATAGCATAATGTATGTGAGACCAGTACCTAGGATGCCAATTTGTTAAATGTCCAAGGTAGACAGATAATCCTATTTAATGACTCAATTGTTCAGTATACATAGCAACTGCTTCCCTAGCATTATGATATTGAAAGAAGCTGAGTTAGTAAGCATTGGGGTGGGCATTGATTTGGATCAAAAGAAGATGAATTGGATCAAAAGAAGATGAATTGAAATATTGAAGAATATTTGTCCTAAGTGTTGGTGAAGCCTAATCAATCCCTTTGCCTTTCAAGAGAATACCCAATCAGACACTTTTGGTTTCGTAGATCAGTGTTTCTTATGTCTGCTTAGTTCTTGATATAACCTACCTGTTCTACCTCATGGACTTCTGGATTTTTTATTTCTCATTAAGTATGATTGTCCTTTCTCACAGTGCCTTTTTCCGCCTTTACATGTGCTCATATTGGTAATAAGGCTAAATTGCTATTTTTTGGGCTAGGGAGTTACTCTTTTTCCAACCTTTCTTTGTTACTAATGGTATTCTTCAATTGCTTAATTGAAACATTATTATCATGCTAAAAATTCATTTCATGTTTTGTTCAGATACTTTTGAAACTATTAGGTCATTGAAGGGATTCCTAAATAGCTATATTAATTTGGTAAGGTAATACATTCTTTTTAACCTTTTTGGACGATTTCTTTTAGTCTGGTTTTGAGGCTATAGTTAACTTTTTTTGTATCCCAGTCTCCCAGGATAACTAGTGTTATCTTGTAATTCTAGGCATTTTCAGAGTTGGCTTCTATCTTAAATGTGGCAGAATAGCAGAAGATTCAGGCACAGAAAATGAAAATAAATGGAGATCTTTAGATAATCAGGTATCAGTAAATTATTTAAAGAAGCCATGGGCTGATTTCTGCCAATGTCACTATACCAAAAATACTTTCCTTATCTTCAGGGATGATTTTCTGTCACTAAATTGTATATCCTTAATAATTTTTGCCTACTTGTTCAATTATTTTTTAAAAAGTATTTAATTCTACACCTTTCACATCATGTGTATTTCTCAATTTCTCCTTTCAGATAAATTTTGACTGTATATTTTGAAGCTCTATTACTTGTGCACACATTTAGTATTTCTCTTTTTTTCTGCATTATGAAATATGTTCCTCTTGCATGCCACAACAGCACCCTGAGTTCAGTGCCAGAAAACCTAGGAGTCAATTCTGATATTTCAGTCATAATTATTGCATATCCAGCTCCATCAAGTGCCAGAAAACCTAGGAGTCAATTCTGATATTTCAGTCATAATTATTGCATATCCAGCTCCATCACTATGTGAATTTAACCTAAATTATCTTGATTCTGTCTACTTCTCTTGAAATTGATTCCTCCCATCCTATCTCCTAACTGGTCTACCTTCACCAGCCTTGCTTCCCTGAGAGTGGTTTTCATCAAATAAAAAATCTGATTATGTTCATAAACCACTTCCATTGTTTCCCATTGGTTTTAAATAATCTAAATCTTTAATGTGGCCTACATGGTACTGACTATGTGGCTCTTTCTCTTCTCTTCTGGATTATCTAGTCATCCCCCCCCCCCTTTTTTTTTATTTTTCTCTGCTTAAGACACAGTGACTTTCTTGTGTTTTTTCTAATAATCAAGTTCCTGGAGTCATAAGCCTTTTCATATTTCATTTCTTCTTCAGAGAAAAAATGTACCCTTTCTTTTTACCTAGAAATCATAATCTGCAAATTACAATTCAAAAACTACTTCCTTAGGGAAACCTTGCCTAACTATCCAGACCAGATAGAAAACATTCTCCTAATTTATATTTTCCATAGTGCCATGTATTTTTCATTCAGAATGCTTGTCATGTTTATAATTTTATATTTATTTTAGTATTTAGTTCATGCCTATCCTTACTAGACAATAGGCTGTTTGAATAAGGACAGTTCTGTTTGCTCACTAAAGTATGTATCTCTTTCCATGGATCTGGCAGACATTTCCTGCCCAATAAATACTTGTTGAATGAACAAACTGAATAAATGAACAAGAAGTATTTATAAGTATTTCTATATTAACTAACATAATAAGTTTGAAGTGTATTTCAAAATTTTCCAGAAAAAAAATCATAGCATGCTTTCTCACAAACACCTCTTCTTTCCTTCTCTCCTTAAAGGAATTAAGTTCCATTTAGTACTTAAATGATTGTTCTTTTTAAAATAATGCAAACAATGGCAGTTATACAAATTAAAGCATTTTCCTATAACCTATACCTGGGTATATTTTTGTAATCATTGTGTAAGAATAAACTTACTGTATTGGTATTCTTTCCAGGTAATGGCATTAGCAATGAAAATGCCAATTTAGGGACTTTTTGATGACCTTTGTCCCTTACCTGTTGTCACTTACTATCAAAATTTTAAAAGTTCAAGATTTCAGGGAGGTATATGATTTGATTGAATACCATTAGAATCCTCTGTGCATCCTAAATTATTAATGTCCAATTCTGAAACAGAGACCATTTATTTAGAAAGTGTAATATTTAAGCTGATTAAAAATGTTAGGTTTTTGTTTTAATGTTTATTCATTTTTGAGAGAAAGAGACAGAGACAGAGCATGAGTGGGGGAGGAGCAGAGAGAGAAAGGGAGACACAGAATCAGAAACAGGCTCCAGGCTCTGAGCTGTCAGCACAGAGCCTGATGTGGGGCTCGAACCCATGGACCGTGCGATCATGACCTGAGCTGAAGTGGGACACTTAACCGACTGAGCCACCCAGGTGCCCCCAAAATGTTAGTTTTTAATGGAAAAAGTGTATATAAGGAAGAAAATGATGATATGGTAAACAGAGAGTGCACAATGAACATAGGTTTTCTATATATGTGTAAGTGTAAAATTAATTAATTAATTTTTAAATATGAAATGAGAAGTTAGGTTATTATCAAGTGAGATAATTCATATATTTTTATTAGCTCCTTGTTTGCACTAAGTAAGCACTTGGTAAATATTGATATTGATAATCTTATTATTGCTATAATTACCAGAGCTGTTATTATTTAACCTTAAAATTGTACTGCATCCTTCTCTTATAAATGTTTGATATTATAATTAAAGACTTTTAATGGCCCAGAAATTTTAATGGAACAGCAATAGACCATTACAGAAAGCAACCCTTTCTTGCTTGTGTAATCCATCATGCTAAGTCTTTCGATGTTAAGGTTTTTTTTTTTTTTTCAATTTTTAATTAATTAAATTATTTAAAAAAATTTTTTCTTATGTTTATTTATTTTTGAGACAGATAGAAACAGAGCATGAGTGGGGGAGGAGCAGAGAGAGAGGGAGACACAGGATCGGAAGCAGCCTCCAGTCTCTGAGCTGTCTGTGCAGAGCCCGACGTGGGGCTTGAACTCACGGACTGTGAGATCGTGACCTGAGCTGAAGTCAGACACTTAACTGACTGAGCCACCCAGGCACCCCCAATGTTAAGGTTTTTTTAAATCCACATTAAGAAAAATTGAGGAGTGGTTGATTGAATAACAAGTTTTTAATACAATATTAATAAGTAAAAAGTGATATTGAGATACTAATTTATTTTGAACTAATTGATTGTTTGTTCTAAATCTCCTTTACTTTTATCATAAACAAAAATATTTCCTCAACTTCTAGCATGGTGTATAGCATAAAGCAGATAGGTGGTAAATCAACATTTGCTTTGAAATTCATATTACTTAGTTAATGAGATCAAGCTAAATTTTTATGATAGAGAACACACTGATTATTCAATTTGATAGGAAACCATGAAGCATACATTCCACTACACATGGTTAAGTTTATTTTTTTCTTTGTTTAGCCGTTAATCTTATCAACTCATTATGATTACCTCATACGATATACCAGGTGGTATCAAATTGAATCTTCAACAAAGAATAGGATGTAGCCTAACAGTTGAGGGGTGGGATGGATAGAACCCGTGAGGAGGGAGAGTGTAGGCCGTGAGTAGAAGTGGGAACCAAATCTGCACATGCTTAGAAATGAGGTTGTATTTACACGCTCTTTGGATGAATAGTCTTCAGCACCCTCATCCGTGAAATGAGGTTTATGGAAAAAAAAAAGTTCAAATATGCTGCTCTTTGACAGTTCTACAATTCTGTAATTCTATAACAGTTTCTTCTTTTTTAAAAAGAATAATTTTTAAGTGTGAAAAATTACCACTTCATCATAGATTTTTAAATATTATAAGTCTTATAATATTCAGGAGAAATAATAATACTAGACCAAGCTTTTTTATTGCTTGTGTGAAACAATTAAAAACATTTTTTAATGTTTATTTTTGAGAGAGAGAGAGACATGTTGAGAAAGTGTGGGAAGTGCAAGAGAGAGAGAGAGAGAATGCGAAGCAGGCTATCTGCTGTCAGCGCAAAGCCCAATGTGGGGCTCAAACCCACGAACCATGAGATCATGATCTGAGCCAAAGTCGGACATTCAATTGACTGAGCCACCCAGGGGCCCCTAAAATAAGTTTTTATTTTTATTTATTTATTTTTTTAAATTTTTTAAATTATTTTTTTAATGTTTATTTGTTTTTGAGAGAGAGAGAGAGAGAGAGACACAGTGTGAGCGGGGGAGGGGCAGAGAGAGACGGAGACACAGAATCCAAAGCAGGATCCAGGCTCTGAGCTGTCAGCACAGAGCCCGAGGTAGGCAAACTTACAAATGGTGAGGTCATGACCTGAGCCAAAGTCAGGTACTTAACAGACTGAGCCACCCAGGTGCCCCCTGAAATAAGTTTTTAAATAAATGCATTCTTCATTCCTCCTGAGGCTGGCTAACATTCCATTCTTGTGTTGGAGCCCAGGGTGATGTTCTGAATCTTTTACTGGACCTCCTTGCTTTTCTTGTAGACTTACAATTTATACACTTGACACATGAGTACATTACAGGGATAAGAATTCTGTATGATTTTCACATTTTGAGGTGCTTGACATATTTAAAAAACATTAAGTTGCTATAACACTGTGAATGTTTCCATACTACATATAATACTTAACAAACACAAAAAGATTGTGTGTATAATCCCCCTAATATATAATATTGAGAATTTAACATATATGCCCTCAGAGAATTTGAGACCTTGCACAAGCATTTTGCATGCCCATCCTCCCTTTGGTCACCCTACTCTTTACTTAAGATATTCTATGTCTATTTATAATGATAGAACTTATCATTATCATTAAAAATAGAACTTATGTAATACTGTAGTTATCCAATTTAATATAATGCCAATTTGTTTTTTTAATTTTTTTTAATGTTTATTTATTTTTGAGAGAGAGAGTACAAGTTGGAGAGGGGCAAAGAAAGGGGGACAAGAGGATCCAAAGCAGGCTCCATGCTGATAGCAGTGAGCCTGATGTGGGGCTAGAACTCATGAACTGCGAGATCATGACCTGAGCTGAAGTTGGATGCTCAACTGACTGAGCCACCCAGGCACCCTTCTACTGCCAATATATTTATCATGCATTTCCAGTGTACATTGGCTTTTCAGGTAATAGGATATACCTAAGTACACATTCTTCTTGAACTTGCTTTTACAAAGTATATACCTCAAGTTAAAAATTAGTCTCCTAAGCTTATGACTGGGCTATAAAAATTCTGGTCATAAATCACACACATATCTAATGAAATAGAAAACTGCAGTATAGGGATACATGAAATGACAACCTTTGCTAATCATTTAAAAACTTAAAGATCTCTAAGGATGTTTATCATGATCTGAAAATTGAATATTTTTTTAAAGTTGCAATAGGAACTTTCATTTAGGAAGAAAAACTGGATTGTGATAAATTAAGTATATTTCTAATAGAGTAGAGAAAAAGTGAAAAGTCAAGTTCATTTCTATTAAAGAGTTTTCCATAAAAGAATGAGTAATCTCAAAGTAATGGTTATGATCGATAAAAGAATGTCATTATGTGGATGCTATAAAAGATAAAGAAAAACTAAGTCCTAAGAAAGGAAAAAAAGTATAAAATACAGAATTAAATTTAACTATAAGGAATTTCAACTGTGGTTTTTCGTACAGTTTCCCCTCCAAATTCAATATATGTATTGAAGTTCTAATCCCCAGTATTGTATATTTTGACTGTATTTAGTGACTAGGTATTTTTTTACTTCATTTATTTATTTTGAGAGACAGAGAGAGCATAAACAGGAGAGAGGCAGAGAGAAGATAAGACAGAATCCCAAGTAGGCTTCGCACCAACAGCACACAGCCTGATTCAGAGCTTGAACTCACAAACCCGTGAGCTCTTGAACTGTGCTGAGATCAAAGTCGGATGCTTACCCGACTCTGCCACCCAGGCACCCCAGGACACCAGGTCTTTAAAGAGGTAATTAAGTTAAAAATGAGGTCATTGGTGTGTGCCCTATTTCAATATGCCTGATGTCCTTATAAAAAAGAGGAAATTAAGACACTGACCGAGAGAAGGTCATGTGAGGACACAAGTAGAAGATGTCCATCTTCCAAGGAGGAAGCCCTAGAAAAAACTCACCCTTCTGACACCTTGATTTCAGACTTCTAGCCTCCAGAACTGTAAGAAAATAAAATTCTCACAGTTGATTGAGAAACTTATTGATTGGGTTGATTAAGCCATTTTTGTGTTACTCTGTGATAGTTGCTCTAACAAATACACCAATTAAAAACTTAAAGTATAATTATTGTTTCTGTAATAGTATATTGTATAATAGTATATTCTAGTATATTGTAAGCATTAGGAGAACTCTCTCAAATAAACAATTACTTTCCATAAAACTGTATCATCAGTATGCTAAAAATTCCTAAAGTATGGAGGTAAAATGAACACAAATCTGTGGGAAATGAAACAGAATAAAACGCTAATATTTAATAAGCAGCTAACTAGTGATATCTTTATGTTAATCTGACTAATTCTCATCCAATGAATTATAGGGGCTTAAAGAAACATGATCACTGCCTTCACAGAACTTTTGGTGATGATGAAGATGGTGATGATAACCATAGTTTGGAACACCTGTCATGTGTTAAGAAGTGTACCAAGCACTTTATTTTCTCATTTAAAGAGAAAAGTATTTTTTCCTTGCTTTAAAAATTGGGATCAGAGCATTTAAATGAGTTATCTAAAATGACACTGTTAGCAATTAAATTGCCTCCAAATTCTCTACTCTTAATCACTAGTATTTACTCGCTTAATAAAGATGATGAGAAATTCCCCAAGAGAAACAGTATAGGCATATGACAATGAATATACATAACAGCTGCATATTGAAGTATATATGTCACACGAATTTCAGTGTGTCAATTTTTTTTTGTCATACAGGAATAATAATGAAATTGGAAAGACTGCTACTATTTTAGTATGTATGTGTTTGTGTACATATATGTGTAATATATATATATAAAATTTTATAAATTTAGTAAAATATATGTAATCAATCATCTTCATCTTTCATTTACATACTACTATTTTATACATTTTTATGATATATGTTACTTTTTAATGTTACTTACTAGTATAAAAATAATTGCTATTTGATCAAAATTTTAAATGGTGAATATATGTAGCTGTACATATTTGGTAAAGTATTCAATGTTCTTTTTTAGGAATTGCCATATTGCAGGCATATTTTAGCTTTTACTAAACAGTCTTCTTTTAGAACATAAGATTAGCCTTCCTTCTTCATTTCTAACAATTTTTTAAATTAGTCTTTTTTTGTTTCCTTTTCATTTTCCTTTTTTTCCTTTCTTTCTAGTCCAGTAGTTTTCAGATTTATCTCTACAACATCTTTCATAGCCAGATAAAGTTTATGCTTTATTACTGCCAAGGAAAAATATCATAAGAAGCCAATCCACTAATTTACAAAAGAAAAAAAATGTTTATTATTTTTAACTCAAGTAAAGAATTTCTGCAATAAGAGTAAGTGAAAGCTAGACTGTGACCAAATTTCACCTAAGTCTGAAACAGGGGGATAGTGATATTTTTTATGTCAGTGACTATGTGTATATTACTGCAAATATTTTGAAAGGAATTTTTACAATGCACAACCATGGAGATACGCGTGTAACATAATTGTACTATTATATGAATAACAACATTAAGATAATAGCTAATATTGAGTGTTTACTCTGTGAAGTATGTTGCATTAAGTACTTTACGTGCATTTTCTCAATTGTAATTACATGATTGGGTGCATTTTATGATTGTTCTTACCTTTGGGATAAAAACATGGAGAAATGGCACATGGTGGTTATGTAACACAGTCAATGCAAGGTTAACTGGAAATTCTACTATCCTCAGTTTGGCATGATTTCAGAACCAGACCTTATAAACTCTCTTATGGTAGCTTCTAAGATTAGATTTCTCTGGATAGGAGTGTAGCATATGGCTGGAATTTAATTGCCTAGGTGGGTCTTTTTTTCGAAGAATGCTCCAGGACAATCATTCTGTCTAGCAGATAGCTACAAGATAGAACAAGGGATGGGCAGGTCTTTGCGTTAAAGTAGGACTTGTGTAGAGTTTGACTTTTCATATAATTTTTCACGGAGAGATCTTCTCTAAAGATGGGGACTGCATATGTTAGCAATCAAGGGGGTCTGTCCTACACAGCCAGAAACAAAGAATTGGTAAAGTGAGAGGTCCTTATCACATCTTCCTTATCATTCCTGACTCCACAGAAACTTTTCCAATTCTAAGGAATGCATATGTAGCACATCTGATTTCAAAGGGTAGATCAAAAATTTTCTTTTGTTTTCATGGACTCATTTCACCTGGAAATTCATAGAAAAAGGAGGCATTTTATGTTCCTGAATTAAGATTTAATAATACACCAACTCCTGAAAATGTTTGCACAAATTATAACAATAGGATTTTTATGGAATATATTTCTGTACTTATCCTGAGAGTCAATAGATTAAGATTTTGTGTAAAGGTAGGACTTTATTTTTTTCTTTCAGTGAACACAAATTTGTGCACATTGAAGTTTGGTGAATATTAACTGTAATGTATATTAGGAAGAAGAAGTGTTAATAGCAGTCAATATTTTCAAATATGATATGACCCCAACTTAATTATATCTTACCTGGAAAAGAACAATAACTTATATCTTAAGGAAGACAAAAGGCAAATTGAAGATAAATGTGAGCCAGAAGGTTACACTTTAGAGTCAGTACCTCAAAGGATGAACTCATAGTTGGAAGTAAATGAAACATTTTTCACTATCTCTGACAGAACTTGATTAATTCAAGAAATGCTTTCTCTGCTGCTTAGCTTCTCAACATGCATGCCATCTGCCCATAGTCAGCTTTGGTTTCTGTTTGGTTTCACTTGTGAAGTAACATAAAATGAGAAACTCATTAAAAACTTTTGAGACACATCACATGTAGACCCACAGAAATCACTCAATAGCTGCCAGTTTTATAGACTCAGATATAAATGGTCTGTGTGGAATAGTCTTTTTAAAATTCAGGATTTTAGAATGGGTACCTATGGTTAGTAATGGAAGCCACATTCGGAACACATAAAATGCTCTGGAGTAGCACATCCTTGTGAAGCCTGCTTTAATGATTCCAACTCAAACTGTAAGTCTTTTCTCTGCATTTCTATAGCATGTGTAGTTTTTAAATACTATTTATTGCTTGTTGATTTTCATTAATTTACTAAGCATTAACATTTTCTGTTCCTTACTAACTGAAGGCAGTCATCATGTCTTTTAAAAAAGAGATAAACATTGTGGTAAAGACTACCCCTTCTTGATTACTTCGTTATTACTAGTCTATTGTTGAATTTGTAAATGTTACCTTCCTATTTTACATTTGAATATCACAGGAAGGTACAATAGGTTTAAACTTAATGGATTTTTTTCCCATTACTATTCGGTGATAGATTTTATGCGACATGTTTTTACCATTTATATCTCATTCTACCCTCAACAAGATTATGGATAACTGGTGATTACAGTATTCCCATTTAACAGAGATTAAGATAAATGATTTACCTGAGATTACAAGTAGTAGTATTCAGTATGGAATTGTTGAATCACTATATTATAACCTGAAACTAATATAATACTGTATGTTAACCATACTGGAATTCAAATAAAACAATAACAAATAGCATTCATTCTCAATACATCACAGCTGTATTGACACAGTATTAGAATAAGTGAGACCATGTTAGGATGTAATGGACTATTAAAGAAAAGAGATTCATGAGATATTTCCGAATATATTGCATCAGTACTCTTGTGACCCCAAAAGATACCCAGTTGTATATGCTTTTTCAAAAACTCAGTGTTCCTTCTATATGTGTGGAATAGTATTTAACATTAACTAACTGAATTTAGGCAGTCTATCTTAATATCTTTTAGAAAAGAACTCAATATGATCTATTTTATGGGTTCTCAATGTTTATACCTTTCAGAAGAGTTTGGAGTGTGTGTGTGTGTGTGTGTGTGTGTGTGTGTGTATGCATAGTTTGTTCTATTTCAGTATGTTTTTATTTTGTATCTCCCTTGATAGTAATTATTGTGGTTTGAACATAAATTACCATATAAAATACTGCTATGTGTTCTGTGTTTACTTTTTTGTGTGTGATGGGGGAAGTTTTCTGGCATGTTATATTTCCAGTTATCTTCCCAGTATAAGTTAAAAAATAAAAGAATAATTGCATAATAATTTTTAGACACTTCATCTTTTCATCTCCACATAAGGGTCAGCAATTTTATATCCCTAATTCAAATGTTTCAGAGACAAGTAAAATGATAAAAATGATACCTTATTATACTTGACATACAAATGTTGATATAACCATGCCTGTATAGCAAAGTTAGGCAATGCTGCTAGATGTTGGCAAATATTAAAAACTCATTTCAAGACATTGCACTCTTCATGTTAGTCTTCGATTACATGATCTATGCTACTTTTGTGTATGTTGAGCTGTTATATTTGTGAAACCCCTCCATGATCTCAATTCTCCATCTTGCCTCTACCATTTTTTGGGTGTGCACAGAAATATTCTGTAACTGTACAAAGCAGATCTGGTTAGACATCACTTGCCACTCTCCATAATGTCATGTGTCTGAGACCTCCATGGGACTTAAATGACCCTTAGGATATACAGTCATAGATAAGTTCATGGGGCTTTCTGTTCTTGCTTATTCTTAGCTTTGAGAACTTAGATGGCATGGTAGGATAGAAGGAATTCTGGGTAGGCATTCTGTGTTGCATGTCTTTCCTGTCCTGGACCTTGATCAAAACTTTTGAAATCAAAAACCACAAATTAAAGATTGTCTACAGGTACTATTAAAATAGAAAGTGAGTTCTATCACTAGAAATTTAAACTCCCATATAATTATTTTCTTGATTTTGGTGGTAGGTGACGAGCGAGGAGGACTTTAAGAATATGATTTTGATAAATTTTGAAACAAAAGAAGTTGAATTGACTTTTCTTGATTTTTGAATGGAATCAGGATTTTTCTGCCTTAAGTTTTGCTGCTGGAATTTTTGGAAATTTTCTTATAAGTGAAATTTATTCTGGTTTCAAATATATCCAGAGTTTTTGAGGAAGAAAAATATGAATCTCCTGAAATTTCAGTGACAAGGTTTTACATTAAACTTTTATTGTCATCTTTCTTGAACCAAGAGCAGGAAAACACAATCCTGAGGGAGTTTCATCTGCATGTTGCTGAACAGCTTGATGTCCTCAACTGGAACATAGCAAAGTGCACAATAGGCCACCTGATTTTTCATAGCAGAGAATGAAATGGGAAATTGAAAAGAAACAAGAATTTCATTTCACTCCACTTGTTTGGCTTAAATTCACTTTAAAAAATATGAAATGTCTCATTTAGTTTAATGCATGCAAATGAAGCCTATGAAGGATGACAGAAATCATATGGCAAGAACTTTCCCAAATGCTGTGACTGAGAGTGAAACAGTTTTATACCATTTGTGAGGGGCATACTACAAAATGTTGTTGAAATGGCTGGAGATTGTATTGAAAGCCTTCATAGATTGGAGGAGATTTGTAATTTAGGATTCAAATTATAAAGAAATTAAGTAATTTAACACAACATTGGAGGGCTTTCATCTCTTTTAAATTAATTTCCTTTTTCTTTTCCATTTAAGTTGGAAAAGGGACTTCACAACTGTATATTATTTTGATATATAAGTTTGTATCTATAAAGACAATATCCAGATTATTTAGTCTACAGAAGTCCTTTGTTTTGAAACACCCAAATTTTTGAAGCAAAAGAAGAATGCTGACTGTCTTTGGCTCTGTTTATTTGACTATTGTTACATTATTAGCTTATTTTTCTCTTTATATTTTTTATTGCATTTTACATAGTAAAGTAACAGATGTGGCTGTTCCTTGAAAACTGTAGTGTATACAATTTTAGTTGCTATCTTTAGTATTGTTATTCTACCACTACATACATTCTATATTTCCAGTGCACATGTGTTATACTTCAGTCATGAACAGTCATTGACTATTCTGTTTTGTTACTATTTTGTCTTAGAGTGTTCCCTTCGCTTGTTTGTAGGTTTCTTGTGCCCTCTGACAGACTTTCAGTAGTGCATTCTCTGAAAATACCACTATTTAATGCAATGACATTAATGAATTGATCTCCTAAAATTTGACTTACTTTGAATATTTTTTCCTTTTTTTTAAATTTTACTACTCAATAAGCCATTATGTTGATACACATGAGCTTTAGTTGTGGAAAATTTGTTCCTATTATAACTTTGAAATGTTCTCTCTCTTTTTCTCCTTCTTTATTAATTATGCTCTGTGTCAGCTGTTGAATTTGTTGAAATATTCCTCTCATTTTTTCATATTTCCCCCCTATTTTCCTTGTTTCATCACTCTGTTTTAACTTCCTACTTTTTTCCCCTCACTTATTTTCAATGCTTTTATTGAATTTATAATTCTAGTTATAATATTTTAATATGTAAGAGCTCATTACTTTTGCTGAATATTCATAGTTATAGTAGCATGTTCTTGTTTTACTTATGCAATATTATAGCTTTCAGAGTTACTAATTATAGTTTCTTTGCATGAGGATGTCTTCCTCTTTTCTCTGTCTTATTTTTCCTCTGGGTTCTTTGTTATGTTTTGCATTATTTTTTTTTTCTTTCTTCCATGTAATAAACTTTCTCAAAAGGCTGCTACTTTCTATTCATATTGAAGAGTGAGGTATGAAAGAGATAATGAGTCTTAGTGTTTGTAGTCAAGTTTGCCAGTATCTGGAGATCATTATTCCTTGGTCATTCTTTTTCTCTTGAAAATATGTACCTGGTCAGCCCTAAAAAAAATTGTGACGCCCAACGCAAACTGGAAATACAGAGCTCATTACTGAAAAATTTGGAATCTCAAGACAGCAACCACAGAGCTTTAAACTAAGAGTGTGATCATTCTAAGTGTGGGTCCCCATGAGACAACAGAAGTTGCATACCCATAAATCTGGCCCTGTCTCTAGTCAATGTTTGCCTGAAATGCAGTGTTCTAGGAACAGCAGCCCTCTGCAGTGAACAGAACTTGGTTATTTATACTCTAAGTTAATTCTCCAGTTTTCATCCTGTGCCTCACTTATACCTTCTGCTTTTTCCTTTGTTCTCTCTTTCATTTCTATGTATTTATTTTTCATGCCTTTATTTATTTTTATTTTGTAATTTAAATCCAAATTAGTTAACATATACTGTAATAATGGTTTCAGGAGTAGAATTTAGTGATTCATCACTTACATATAACACCCAGTGCTCATCCCAAGTGCCGTCCGAAATGCCCATCACTCATTTAGCCCATCTCCACACCCAGCACCCCTCCAGCAGCTCTCAGTTTGTTCTCTGTATTTAAGAGTCTCTTATGGTTTGCCTCCCTCTCTGTTTTTATCTTATTTTTCCTTCCCTTCCCCTATGTTCATCTGTTGTGTTTCTTAAATTCCACATATGAGTGAAATCATATAATATTTACCTTTCACTGACTGACTTATTTCGCTTAACATAATACATTCTAATTCCATTCATGTTGCCAATATCCTCTCTTTTAAATACTCTCTTTTAAAAACCCTCTTTAGGGGCACCTGGATGGTCAGTCGGTTGAGCGTCTGACTTTGGTTCAGGTCATGATCTTGCGGTCTTTGAGTTCGAGTCCTGCGTTGGGCTCTATGCTGACAGCTCAGAGCCTGGAACCTGCTTTGGATTCTGGGTCTCCCTCTCTTTCTGTCCCTCCCCTGCTCATGCTCTGTCTCTCTCTGTCTGTTAAAAATAAATAAAACAATAAGAAAAATTTTAAACCCTATTTAATTTCTATTGAGAATAAGGACTACATTTTCTGGGGGTAGAGTGATGTGTTGCCCAATACAATGGCCAGAGGCTGGAACCATAGTATTCATCCTCTGTGTACAGATGTTTAACCCACTACCTTAATGTTAGCCTATGTCTTATGTCTTCATTCTGGAACCTGTAAGTCCAGGGGCCCATGAGTATATTTTCTTTTAGATTTCTTCCTTTTAAGGACTTAAGTAGTAGATTTTTCCACCCTCTTAACTAAAACTCATCCTATTCTATTCCTTTTAATTTTTCAAGGGTTTGTTGGAATCTCCCTCTCTCTTTCTCTCTCTCTCTCTTTTTGGTTGCTTTCTCTCCTATTCTCTTTTTTTATACCTGGTTTTCCTGGCTTATCTCATTTACTGTGGTGTAGTATAGAATATAAGATTCATTTGTGTCCAATCTGCTATAAGTGAGTAATAATCTTCAAAATGTTATTTTAAAATTTAAAATAAAGTCATAAAAATAAGGACATTTCTTACCTTCTTAATGATCCATTTAAGAGTAACATAATATACATTTGACACTTGAACAACTTGAGGCTTACGGGTATTGACCTTAGTGTAATTGAAAATCTATATGTAAATTTTGAGTCCCTCAAAACTTAACTAATAATAGCCTAGTGTTGACTGGAACCCTTATCAATAACACAACTAGTTGATTTATAAATATAGTATATGTTATGTGTATTATATACGGCATTCTTACAATAAAGTACTTTAAAGAAAAGAACATTTTAAGAAAAACAAAAGGAAGATAAAATACATTTACTATACTATATCATGTTTAAAAAATCCTCATGTAAAGTGGACGTGCACAGTTTAAATCTGTGCTGTTCAAGGGTCAATAGCATACTAAAAATAAGACGGTAATCAAAAAAAGATCATCATATTTTATTGACATTTCTTTTGTTATTATGAACAGTAAGATGGAATTTGAGGAGAAAACGAATTTAAGATTTAGGAACTATATTAATGAGTTGAACTAAATATGTCTTTTTTATATATTATTTTTAAAATTTACATCCAAGTTAGCATATAGTGCAACAATGATTTGAGAAGTAGATTCCTTGATGCCCATTACCCATTTAGCCCATCCCTCCTCCCACAACCCCTCCAGTAACCCTCTGTTTGTTCTTCATATTTGAGAGTCTCTTATATTTTATCCCTGTCCCTGTTTTTATATTATTTTTGCTTCCCTTCCCTTGTGTTCATCTATTCTGTGTCTTAAAGTCCTCATATGAGTGAAGTCATGTGATATTTACCTTTGTCTGACTAATTTTGCTTAGCATAATACCCTCTAGTTCCATCCACATAGTTGCAAATGGTAAGATTTCATTCTTTTTGATTGCCAAGTAATACTCCATTGTGTGTGTGTGTGTGTGTGTGTGTGTGTGTGTGTGTGTGTGGTGTATACACACCACATCTTCTTTATCCATTCATCCATTGATGGACATTTGGGCTCTTTCCCTACTTTGGCTGTTATTGACAGTGCTGCTATAAATATTGGAGTGCATGTGCACCTTAAAAACAGCACACCTGTATCCCTTGGATAAATACCTATTAGTGCAATTGCTGGGTCATACGGTAGTTCTATTTTTAATTTTTTGAGGAACCTCCATACTGTTTTCCAGAGTGGCTGCACCAGTTTGCATTCCCACCAGCAGTGCAAATGAGATCCTCTTTCTCCGCATCGTTGTCAACATCTGTTGTTACCTGAGTTGTTAATGTTACCAATTTTGACAGGCGTGAGGTGATATCTCATTGTGGTTTTCATTTGTATTTCCCTGATGATGAGTGATGTTGAGCATTTTTTCATGTGTTGGTTGGCTATCTGGATGTCTTCTTTGGAGAGTGTCTATTCATGTCTGTTGCCCATTTCTTCACTGGATTATTTATTTTTTGGGTGCTGAGTTTGATAAGTTCTTTATAGATTTTGGATACTAACCCTTTATCTGATAGGTCGTTTGCAAATATCTTCTCCCATTCTGTTGGTTGCCTTTTAGTTTTGCTGATTGTTTCCTTGACTGTACTGAAGTTTTTATTTTGATGAGGTCCCAATAGTTCATTTTTGCTTTTGTTCCCCTTGCCTCCAGAGACTTGTTACAAAGTTGCTGCAGCCAAGTTCAAAGAGGTTTTTGCCTGCTTTCTCCTCAAGGATTTTGCTGGCTTCCTGTCTTACATTTAGGTCTTTCATCCATTTTGAGTTTGTTTTTATGTATGGTGTAAGAAAGGGGTCTAGGTTCATTTTTCTGCATGTCTCTGTTCAGTTTTCCCAGCACCACTTAATGAAGAGACTGTCTTTATTCCATTGGATATTCTTTCTTGCTTTTTCAAAGATTAGTTGGCCATACGTTTGTGGGTCTTTTTCTGCATTCTCTATTCTGTTCCATTGATCTGAGTGTCTGTTTTTGTGCCAGTACCATACTGTCTGGATGATTACAGCTTTGTAACAGAGCTTGAAGTTCAGGATTGTGATGTCTCCCACTTTGGTTTTCTTTTTCAAGTTTGCTTTTGCTATTCAGGGTCTTTACGGTTCCATACAAATTTTAGGATTCTTTGTTCTAGCTCTGTGAAGAATCCTGGTGTTATTTTGATAGGGATTGCATTGAACGTGTAGATTGCCTTGGGTAGTATTGACATTTAACAATATTTGTTCATCCTATCCAGGAGCATGGAATCCTTTTCCATTTTTTTGTGTCTTCAATTTCTTTCATAAGCTTTCTATAGTTTTCAGTGTATAGATTTTTCACCTCTTTGGTTAGATTTATTCCTAGGTATTTTATGGTTTTTTGTGCAACTGTAAACGGGATCGATTCCTTGATTTCTCTTTCTGTTGCTTCATTGTTGGTGTATAGGAATGCAACCGATTTCTGTGCATTGATTTTATATCCTGCAACTTTGCTGAATTCATGAATCAGTTCTAGCAGATTTTGGGGGAATCTTTTGGATTTTCCATATAGAGTATCATGTCATCTTCAAAGAGTGAAAGTTTGACCTCCTCCTGGCCGAATTGGATGCCTTTTATTTCTTTGTGTTGTCAATTGCTGAGGCTAAGACTTCCAATACTATGTTGAATAAAAGTGATGAGAGTGGACATTCCTGTCTTGTTCCTGACCTTAGGGGGAAAGCTCTCAGTTTTTCCCCATGTGGATGATATTAGTGTTGGGTCTTTCATATATGGCTTTTATGATCTCGAGGTATGATCCTTATTTCTTGAGGGTTTTTATCATGCTTTCTCTGCATCTGTTGAGAGGATCATATAGTTATTGTCCTTTATTCTATTGATGGGATGAATCACATTGATTGTTTTGTGGATATTGAACAAGCCCTGCATCCCAGGTATAAATCCTACTTGGTCGTGGTGAATAATTCTTTTAATGTATTGTTGGAGTTGGTTGGCTAATATCTTGTTGAGGATTTTTGCATCCATGTTCATCAGGGAAAGTGGTCTATAGTTATCCTTTTTAGTGGGGTCTCTGTCTGGTTTTGGAATCAGGGTAATGCTGGCTTCATAGAAAGAGTTTGGAAGTTTTCCTTCCATTTCTATTTTTTGAAGAGCTTCAAGAGAATAGGTGTTAACTCTTCCTTAAATCTTTGGTAGAATTCCCCTGGAGAGCCATCTGGCCCTGGACTCTTGTTTATTGGGAAATTTTTGACTACTAATTTTATTTTTTTACTGATTATGGGTCTATTCAAATTTTCTATATCTTCCTGTTTCAGTTTTGGTAGTTTATATATTTCTAGGAGCTTGTCCATTTCTTCCAGATTGCTCATTTTATTGGTGTATAATTGCTCATAATATTCTCTTATTATTTTTTAAAATTTCTGTTGTGTTGGTTGTAATTTCTCCTCTTTCCTTCTTGATTTTGTTTATATGGGTCCTTTTCTTTTCCTTTTTGATCAAACTGGCTCGGGGGTTATTAATTTTGTTAATTCTTTCAAAGAACCAGCTTCTGGTTTCATTGATCTGTTTTACTGTTTTTGGGGGGATTTAATAGCATGGGTTTCTGCTCTAATCTTTATTATTTCTTGTCTTTTATTTCTAATATTTATTATTTATTGTTATTTTTCCAGCTCTTTAAGGTATAAGGTTAGATTGTGTATCTGAGACCTTTCTTCCTTCTTTAGGAAGGCCTGGATTGCTATATACTTTCCTCTTATGACCGCTTTTGCTGTGTCCCTGAGGTTTTGGGCTGTGGTGTTATCATTTTCATTGGCTTCCATGTACTTTTTAATTTCCTCTCTAACTTCTTGGTTAGCCCATTCATTCTTTAGTAGGATGTTCATTAGTCTCCAATTATTTATTACCTTTCCAATTTTTTTCTTGTGGTTGATTTTGAGTTTCATAGCATTGTGGTCTGAAAATATGCACGGTATGAACTCGATATTTTTGTACTTGTTGAGGGCTGATTTGTGTCCCAGAATGTGATCTATTCTGGAGAAGGTTCCATGTGCACTGGAGAAGAATGTATTTTCCGCTGCTTTAGGATGAAATGTTCTGAATATATCTGTTATGTCCATCTGGTCCAGTGTGTCATCCAAAGCCATTGTTTCCTTGTTGATTTTTTGATTAGATGATCTGTCCATTGTTGTAAGTGAGGTGTTGAAGTCTCCTACTATTATGGTATTATGATCAATGAGTTTATGTTTGTGATTAATTGGCTTGTATGTTTGGTGCTTTCACATTTGTAACATAAATGTTTACAATTGGCAGGTGTTCTTGGTGGATAGACCCCTTAAATATGATATAATGTCCTTCTTCATCTCTTGTTACAGTCTTTATTTTAAAGTCTAGATTGTCTGATATAAGTATGGCTACTCCAGCTTTCTTTTGTTGACCATTAGCATGATAGATGGTTCTCCATCCCCTTATTTTCCATATGAAGGTGTCTTTAGGTCTAAAGTGGGTCTCTTATAAAGAACACATAAATGGATCTTGTATTCTTATCCATTCTGCTACACTATTTCTTTTGATTGCAGCATTTAGTCCACTGACATTTAGACTGAGTACTTAAAGTATGAATTTATTGCCATTATGTTTCTTTTAGAGTTGGAATGTCTGGTGGTATTCTGTGGTCCTTTCTAGTCTTTGTTGCTTTTGGTATTTATTTATTTATTTATTTATTTATTTTATTATTTTTATTTTGTCTTTTCTCCCCTCAGAGAGTCCCCCTTAAAATTTCTTGCAGGGCTGGTTTAGTTGTCACAAACTCCTTTAATTTTTGTGTCTGGGAAGCTTTTAATCTTTCCTTCTATTTTGAATGATAGCTTTGCTGGATAAAGAATTCTTGGCTGCATATTTTTCTGATTCAGCACACTGAATATATCCTGCCACTCCTTTCTTGCTTGCCAAGTTTCTATGGATAGCTCTGCTGCCAAACTGATCTGTCTTCCCTTGTAGATTAAGGACGTTTTTTCCCTTGCTGCTTTCATGATTTTTTTCCTTGCCTGATAATTTTGTGAATTTGACTATGATATGCCTTGTTGATGGTCCTTTTTTCTTGAATCTAATGGGAGTCCTCTGTGCTTCCTGGATTTTGATATCCATGTCTTTCCCCAGGTTAGGAAATGTTTCTGCTATGATTTGCTCACATAACCTTTCTATCCCTTTTTCTCTCTCTTCATCTTCTAGGACCCCTATGATTCTGATGTTGTTCGTTTTTAATGAGTCACTGATTTCTCTAACTTTTAAATCATGCTCTTTTGCCATAGTCTCCCTCTTATTTTCTGTTTCATTATTTTCCCTAAGTTTGTCCTCTATATCACTGATTCACTGCTCTGCCTTAACCATCCTTGCCTCTGTGGCATCCATTTGAGATTGCAGCTCAGTGATAGCACGTTTTATTTCATCCTGACTAGCTTTTCCTTCTTTTATCTCTGCAGAAAGGGATTCTAATCTATTTTAGACTCCAGCTAGTATTGTTATCGTGGTTCTAAATTATGGTTAAGACATCCTGTTTTTATCTGTGTTGATTAAGTCCCTGACAGTCGTTTCTTCCTGCTCTTTATTTTGGGGTGAATTCCTTTGTTTCATCATTTTGAAGGAAGAAAAGGAATTAATGAAGTAAAAAAATTAAAATTAAAAAAAATTAGAAACAACACACACACACACAAATCAAATAAATGATGCTAGATCCTAAGTGTTTTTTGGTCTCGGTGTTGAATAGGGCTTGATAGATTAGAGAAAAACACCGAAAAAGAAAAACAAATGTTTGAAAATTTGAAAAAATGAATACAATGAAATAGAATGAAATGAAATTATGGAAGTAAAGGAGAATTTGAAAAATTTACAAAAAAGTAAAAAATATTGTTAAAAAAATTAAAGAAAATACTTTTAACAAAAGTTGAAAATAAAAATAATTTTTTCTCTCTCTGAATTCAAGAAAAATAAAAGAAATGGAAAAGAGAAAGAAAATTGAATAAATGGACCAGTGAACAGACTGAAATAAAATTGAAATTATGTCATTTTCCCCTAGAAGTCAAACCATGAAGTACTTTATAATTTGTAAACTGAGCAGGCAAAGAAACTTGTGGTATTCCTGAAGAGCAAAGTTGGCCCAGTTGAGTGGTGCTTCATGTAATGGCTGGGTTGTCCACTAGATAGTGCTGCTTAGCTTACTGGGGTAGATTGTTGTGGTGCGCACATGCGTGGGAGGGGTGAAAATGGCATCACCTAGCTACCCAGTCTCTAGTATGGTAACTCTATTCTCCCCCATCAGGAATTGCACACCTGACCTTTTTCTCCGGCTTTCTTCCACTCACTGCTTTTACACTGTCCATGACCAAGCCATCAGGTTGCCAGGTAGCACCTCCCTCCTGACTTTTATCTCAGATGTGGCTGTTTTTCCAGACCCCTTACTTCTGAGGGACTGCGGCTTTGACCTATTCTGCCTCTCTGCGGGAGGGTCTCACCGAGCAATGGCCGGTGCTGTCCGCACCCAGGAATGTTTGTGGGACTGTGCTGTTGCTGATGCCCAGAGACTATTTCTGGGTGCCAGGTCACCCAGAAAAACTTCACGTGATCATGTAGCAGCAGTGTTTCAGGGTTTATGGAAAACCACAGCACACATCTGGCACCAGGCTTCAGCCTTCATGAGCTTGTTCCAGTACCAGCGAATGTAGTTTTCTCCAGGGTCCACCGGGGCCTTTACCTACTGGGGGGCTGCATAGCCTCTACCAAATGTCCTCCCAGTAGTGGTACTACCTCTCCCCGTGTGGCCAAACGACCCCTGGACTTCACTCTGCTCCTGGGGATTTGCCCTTCTCACTACAGCACTGCCAGGTATTGAGCAGCAGAGTTTCAGACTCTGTGTTCCCTCTGTATAAAATCTTAATGAAATTTAAACCCTCTCCTTTCTCCTTTTTCCCTTTTTAGTTCAGTCCCTGCGGCTCTTTTGACTTTTCCACTTTCTCTCCAGCAGCTTTTGGGGGAGGGGGTGCTTTTCCCGTACTCTCCCCCACATCTCCGTCCTCTCTCCACAAGCAAAAAGAGCTCCCAGCCCTCCACAGCTTCTCTCTCCCCCAGTTCACCTCCCTGCACAGCATACATGCTGAATTCTGTGGTTCAGGTTGTGCAGATTGTGTTAATCCTCAAATCAGTTTTCTAGGGGTGCAGGATGGTTTAGTGTTGATCTAGCTGTATTTCATGGACATGAGACACACAAAAAACTTCCATGCTGTTACGCCATCTTGGCTCCTCCCCTAAATATAAGTCTTGAACTATGTCTCAAACAACATGGAAGCCTGCCTCAAAGTTCACACACAAAATGACTGTCTTCCTTTAGTGAAGGAAGTAAATGAGTGAATTTTTACAAGTATTTCAGCTGACTAACTTGATTCTTTAATTTCCATTTTACTAAAGATTTATTCTGTTACGGTTAATGATAAAATGAGGTAAAACCAAAACCTTTGCAATATTTTAACATGGAAGAGAATATGAGAGAAATGACATTGTTCAAAATGGATGCTACTCTTTTTTGCTGGTTTTCTTCGCTAAGATCTCATTAAACTCAACTTTACTCTTTTATTTTATATAGCAGAAATAGCTTTGTGTCTTGATATTTTAAAATATATTCCTCTAAAAAAGACTGGAATTATTTCTTTTTAAATAATACCTTGGTACATTTATTATATTACCATTAGATTGCTGTAGTATATTTCAATCAGGGATTTCTTGAAAATCACTTGGAAATGTATCAATTGGAAATTTTCACTTAACATCCAGGAAGGATGGAGGGCATTGAGTGTATTACAGTATCCAATTGGATGGGGGAGAGGGATAGTGGCCATAAAGTGTCTCTTGTGTCTGGAGTTTTTTTGTCATGAAGGAAGCAGGTTATTGTGCAGAAATGCTAGCCTAATTTTTTTTGAGACTCTTCATAGAAACCAGAAGAAATATATTATTCTTATACTTAACATATCTTTTTTTGAATACCATTATCCTAATACATATTTTTTTTCAATAATTCAACTTATCACGGATCTTTAGACCATTAATAGGTAATGTGTTTCAATGAACAATCTATAGTGTTCTACTCTTGATATTTTTTGATGTTAGCATAGGACATAGCAAGGGATTACGGGTGTAACAGCTGTGGTATCAGAAAGACTTGGACCTTGAGTCCTGGATTATCACTTACTAATAAAATAAATTTGGGTAAATTATAAACTCCACCTAAGCCAAAAGTTTTCAAAATTGTGTGAATATTGGAATTATTAGAAGTTTAAAAATATATACAGTTAACCCTTGAATGACATAGGTTTGAAATGCATTGGTCCACTTATATGAAGATATGTTTCAATAAATACAGTATAGTGCTATACATGTACTTTCTCTTCCTTATAATTATAACATTTTCTTTCCTCTAGTTTACTTTATTATAAGAGTATAGTATATAATATGCATAACATTCAAAATATGTGTCAATTGACTGTGTTATTGGGAAAGGTTCCAGTCAACAGTAGGATATTACTGGTTAAGTTTGGGAGAGTCAAAAGATACATGTGGATTTTTGACTACATGGGGGTTGATGTTCCTAACTACATGGGGGTGTAGCTTAAGGATCAGCTACATTCATCAAGAGTACACATTCTAGGTCAAATTAATCATAACCTTTGGTTTTGGAGTCTGGCCTCACAGAGCTCCCTTGGTGATTCTAATGTGTAGCAAGGGCTGAAAATGGTTTCCTTTAAGCCTTATTTTCCTCATCTTTAAAATGGGTACAATAATAACACCCCTATTATAGGGTTATTTTAAGAATTAAATGAAAAATGCATGCAAGGAACACAGCACAATGCCTGGAGCATTATAAATAATTCATATCTCCTATTCCCTGGCTAAGGTATAAATACAGTTAAGGAAGAGAGTGTATCCTTCTTGTTCACTGTTTCTTGCATGGAATATAGAAAGAATTTGGGGGGATTCAATGAATCATTTGCACTGTCTTTGAGAAGGGGAGAGAGACATTGTAGTGTTGACTTTTGTTCAGCATCAGAGATGCCTACAAGAGAAGAAATATATATATTGACTAGGTTCTGCTGTAGAATAACTTCTTTCTAAAAAAATACACTAGTTATATTTCTTTCAGGCTAATACATTACCTTATCCTAATAGCTCCATGTATCTGCCTTTCAATGTATCCACAGAACTTTCTTTTTAGTTTCTCTGTCCTGCCTCTCTTCATGCCCTCCCTCTCTCCTTTCTTCTCCTCTTTTTCCTTGTTTCTTTCCTCTCCCTTCTTTCCTTTCCTTCTCTTTGTGCCCCCACTCACCTTTCTATTTCTGTCACTATAATAGACAATCTCTCTTAAAACTTTTGGTTCCATTGAGGTGCCTGGGTGGCTCAGTCAGTTGAGTGTCCAACTCTTGATTTTGGCTCAGGTCATGATCCCAGGGTCGTGGGATAGAGCCCTGCATTGGGCTCTGCTCTGAGTATGAAGCCTGCCCTCCCCCTGATTGCTCTCTTTCTCTAAAATATAAATACATAAATAAATGAATGAATGAATGAATAAATAAATAAATAAATAAATAAATAATAAAAAACACCACAACACCCAAAAACTTTTGGTTCCAGGATAAATTGGTTGGTTGGCCTTTCCTGGCAGCATCCCATCTACTCTGCTTACTACCACAAGTGGTGACTGTGAACTTGCCTTCTGAGTTACAATACCCTCCTTCCTTGTACTTTACTTGTACTTTACTTGTACTGCTACTTATCAATAACTAACCATACAGCTTTGCAAATTACAAAAAAAAATGAAGGTTGTAGTTCCAACATTCACATTGTTCTTCCATAGAGCCAGTATAACATTATTTATTAAATAATTTATTGCACATTAATTTATTCCACAAAAATATTTTGAGTCATTATCATGTGTCAGGCTTTTTATTGATACTACACAGAACAGACATACCCCAGAGAAGGGGACAAGCTTGTGGGAGTTTCAACAAATAAGCAGATTATCGTACAGTGTGATGCATGCTGTAGAGGAAATATTAAGTGCCTTCCCCATACGTTGTGAAATGCACATAGCAGGGGTCTTCATTCAGTCCTGGCTACATGGGAGACAGGGCCAGGGGTCATGCCATCTGAGCTGTTGTTCAAAGAAGGAAGACAGGAATCAGCTTTGAGGAGTAAGGTTTTTTTAAGGACATGGCTGGGCATTCTGGAGTAAGGAGATTGAAGTTGGAGAAGTTGGGGGAAACCAGGTGTTAAGGAGCTTGGGCTTTGTCTTTGGGACACAAGACAACCCTTAAAAACTGCTTAAATAACTTGGCTAATGCATGATGAAATTTCTTTGAAAAATCACATTTACCTGTCAGTTTGAAGGAAAGTGAGAACACAGCTGAAAACATGCAAAATAATATATATGCAGAGAAGTAAGTACAAAATGATATATTTTTAAACCAACCCAAACTAATCTCAGCCTTAATATTAATTATAATAACAAAAATTCATTGAAATGCCAGATAGTTTTCTAAGAACCATACTCATAGCAACCATCATATAGGTAGATTATATTATTATAAATGATAATAACGATGATGGAGAAACAATAACTATCAGTAGTTAGCTGCAAAGAACTGGAGGCCATGCCACCTGTAGTCAAAGCTTCACTTAACCAGTTTGTTACCATGTGACTTTGGATTAAATGCTTGATACACAAAGTACACACACATAATCAATAATTTTTTGGGTCAGTTAAGGGTTCCTTCAACTCATACCTGCCACTTCTTTGTTTAGTGGATATTGATAAGATAGTGAAAATAAGAAATAATAGCAAAAGAAATGATGTTCAAATCTGAATGAAGTCAAACTCTATACTTCCATCAAAGAAACAAACATCAAACAAAAAAAGAGATGAAATAAATTGCCCTTAAGCAGGGACTCTGCAGTTTGGATCAGGTTCAGTAGTAGAATGGCATAGGAAGAAGGGGACATAAGTAGACGGTTTCCCTGATGTTCTTTGAGGAATGGGAGGGCTCATCTAGATTACAAATAAACTTCATAGAAAATGAAAGTGCCTTTTTGGAATCATGTCTTTATTGCTTCTCAACTGTGTAGCCTTGGGCAGATGACCCAACCTCTCTTTTCCTCCAATTTCCTACACCAAACTTATATAAACAATAGTATTGAACTCATAAGATGTTGTGAAGATTAAATGAACTAATGAATATGAAATACTTAAATAGTACTGACACACAGTGTCACCATATTTGTTATCTATTATTATTATTATTATTATTATTACTAATGAAACATCCTTTGGATTTCACACATTGAATTGTGTATAATCCTAATCTTAAACTTTTAAAACTTAAGGTCCATAGGCAAGTGTTTGCTGTCTTTGCTTCCTGAACTGTGTGCATTATCTGCCTTGTTACGATCAAAGTATACTTTTTAAAAAATTATTTTCAATGTTTACTTATTTATTTTGAGAGAGAGAGTGTGTGAGAGAATGAGCATGAGTGGGGTAGGGTCAGAGAGAGAGGGAGACACAGAGTCTGCAGCAGGCTCCAGGCTCTGAGCTGTCAGCACAGAGCCTGATGTGGGGCTCAAACCCACAAACCGTGAGATCATGACCTGAGCTGAAGTCAGACACTTATCTGACTGAGCCACCCAAGCACCCCAAATCAAAGTATACTTTTAGTGCCAATCAAGGAGAGCTTCTAAACTGTGAGTAGTGCTCATGAGAAGGGGCCATACAGAACAAGTTGCAATTGCAATGGACATCCCTTTTCTATGGAAGATGGTGGCCATCTCTAGTGGGGCCACTTGGATGATGTGATGTCAAACATGTATGTTTCAAGCATGGCGCACTACATGCGTAGTGTTAGAAACAAGTTTTATGCAGGAATTTTCAAGAAATAGTGCTCATGGAAGGTGATTCATGTACTCCTTTGTCTAACATGAAATATGAAATGAATGCTGGTTGGTTTGTTTGTTGTTTACTGAGGAAGGAAAGATCTCTGAGTGATATGATTACAATATGACAAAAAGTTCAGACATTTTTCAGATGGCTAAGAAGTGTGCTTGGGAAAGAAGAACTTGGACTGCACACTGAACACCCGTGGGGAAAGATGAAAAGAATCGAATGCCTTAGAGATTGAGATACACAGCTGGATAATGCAGAGATAGATCCTTTAAGTTGGAACATGGGGTGAAAGTTGGGAAAGGATTTTGCATCAGTGTTTGACTGGTTGCTGAATTTAGAACAAGTTTTCTGCAGGGCAGAAATTTCTATGGAAGCATAAGTTTTTCAGCACCCAGCAGGGAAAGGATAAAAAACTTGCGGTTTTATGAGATTAGATTTTTTTTTCTAGTATTGTGGCCTGTACTGGAAATACATGACACAAAATCAAAGATCAAACATGTGATTACATGAGCAGCCAAGGGCCAGGGAAATGGTAGCCAACTTTAACACACAAAGGCCTAATCTTAATCAAATTTAAGTGCAGGAGAAGCAAGTTGAGGAAAAAACAGCACAAAACAGAAGAATAAGATTGTGTGGCTGATGTGAGATCTATGACCCACATTTGCATCTTCATGCATAGGAAAGAATTACACATTACCATTACCTGGTAAATACAGTAGGTATCAGAAAATTATGAGTTTCAAACTGGAGTGGAATTGGGTGTAGGTCTCAGGAAATTACCACCTGTGTTGTACATTTTCTTTTTATTTCTGTTTTTTTTTTTTAAGTGTTTGTTGATTTCTGAGAGAGAGAAAGAGAGCACAAGCAGGGAGAGGGGCAGAGAGAAGGGGACCGAGGATCCGAAGCAGGCTCTGCACTAATAGCAGCAAGTGCCACGTGGGGCTCAAACTCACCAACTGAACCACCAGATCATGACCTGAGCTGAGGCTGGATGTTCAACTGACTGAGCCATCCAGGCACCCCTGTTTTGTTTTTGTTGTTTGTTTTTGACCATTACTTCTAGAATAGATAGAATGAGTGAGTGCTCAGGAGACCACCCAACCAAGAGATCTCTTCTTATTCTAAAAAAAATGTGAATACCCACAGAACTATGGTACTGGGCAATTGGCAAAGGCTCTAGACCAAAGCGGTGGAAGTCCAGGAAATGAGGCTAAACAGAGTCTGAGGTGTGTCAGAAGTTTCAACACTTTTAAGTAGGCTGGTGAAGTCTTGGTAAAGATGCATGAACAAGAATTCGGAGTAATTAAAAAAAATTAACGTTTATTTATCTTTGAGAGACAGAGAGGGACAGAGGGCAAGCAGGGGTGGGGCAGAGAGAGAAGGAGACACAGAATCCAAAGCGGGCTCCTGGCTCTGTGCTGTCAGCACAGAGCCCAATATGGGGCTTGAACTCACGAACTGTGAGATAATGATCTGAGCCAAAGTCAGATGCTTATCTGAATGAGCTACCCAGGCACCCCAGCAATTAGGAGTGATTAGTGACAACTGCTACTGGATAGTGAACAACAAGTTAATACTCCTTTTAGCCATTGGAATGGTGCTTGATCATTGACTCTGGCCATAATTCACAAAGTTATAGTTCTTTATACTGACCATGAACAGATTCCAACAGCCTGGGGAATAGTGTGCTGAAAATGGATTTTTGCAGAAGAGACTGGAGGCTACCCAATAATGCCACTTCTACAAAGTTGTAGAATTCAAAGGCATGATTGAGTAAGTGTTCTGTTTGAAATCAAATAAAATTTGTTGTTCATGTTGCATACTATTGTTGACAATAGATTGGGTAATGTTATTACATACCTGCTAAAAGAGTCCTGTGAAAAATATTGGGAAGCACTGAACACAGTTTTTGAGACACTCAAGGTAGATTTGGTTCTAATAGTTCCTGAGCCACTAAGTGTTTTCCAAAGGATAGTCACAAGATAGGAGTATTTTTCTATCTTTATAAGTGAGACATGCATGATCTACTTTAAAAGGAAATAGTGCTTAATGGGTAAAAATAACCCAGAACTTTTGGGAGTGCTGTAGAATGATTGCTTTCTCCAAGATCAATTTTTCTAAAGAGAGCATAATAAAGAACTTTTAATTAATGCCATTAGCATCTAGTTTGGCAGGTATTATGGGTCACTGGATGTAGGAATACATAATAATCTTGTAAAATAAGGATATATGTGGGTTAAAGAACACTGAGAACATAGACTACGAGTGATCGCTGTCTCATCCAAGCCCAAGATGCACCACACTGTCTGCAGCATGAATGGTTTGTTCAGTTTCAGATTTAGAGTAGGCAGAACCAGATAGCCATCATAGAAGGGGCCTCGCTTCAGAAACCGTTACCTGTGTAGAACCAAAATGTAGAGTATGGTTCTCAAAATTAACTTGAACAAAACTGAATTTTTGATATTACCTCTCAAAATGGCTCTTTCTGTATCCTCCTCATATCTATAAATGGCACCTCTGTCCTGTTTGTTCAGGTCAAAACGTTAAATCAATTATGGACTCCTTACTTTTCTCTCAAACACCCCATTCCATTAGTAAAAACCATTAGACCTGTCTTCAAAACGTACTGAAACTTGGATGGCTTCTGATCACAACACCCCCCAATCTATGCCACAACCATCTTCTGCCTGAGTTACTCCAGTACCTTTCTGTATGGTCTCCCTTGTCCTATCCCTATCCACGTGTTCCTTAGGATCTTTTGCTGACATCACTTTTCTCACATTGGCCACATAGTAGAAATCTACTTTTCTCCCCACTTAAACCCATGTTTGGTCATGTGACTTAATTGGGCAATGAAATGTGTAAGAATTTATATGTATCCTTTCTGGGCAGTAGCTTTGAGAATCAGCGTGACTCATGGAATTGACCTAATCCATTCACAAGGGTTCCTATTACAAGCTCCACACCCTTGCAGACTATAGATACATATGTAGGATAAGAGAAAAATCAATTCTGATGCTTTAAGCCACTGAGACTTTCAGGTTGGCAACCAGTTTAGCTTTGCCTATCCTAAATGATAAGTTGTTCCAGGAGATGCCAGAACCACAAGAACAAAACCCAAGAATATTTGTCATTGGTTATGGCAATGAGTGGTAGGTGTCAAGGAAATATTATCGGAGGCCAGATGGATGCTGATTCATGTTATGTAGTGGTAAAATTCTAACCTGTGGTCACATGGAAAGTGACTATTGTACCAATTGGCTTGTAGCTTTGCATAATAGAATATGCAAATATCAATAACAAGTTTCTCACTTTTAACTTCATTTAGACATGTTACCACAGAAAAAGATAAAAGAATTGGTTGGTTTGGAAGAGAGAGTGAAAGATATTAAAGAGCTGTGGGTATTTGGCAGAATAAAGATGCAACTAACTTCTGTTTCCATATAGAAAAAATAAAACTGTTAAGGCCTTTAAAAAACAAAGACTAAAATTCCACCTAGTAGCAGTAAGGGCCAAAACAAAAGAATGGCCCTCAGACGCATGCAAGAGTCTCTGAATTACTTCTTCACCTCATAAATCTTTTCAGTTGAAGCAAAAGGTCTAGATAAAAATACTAGCGATGGGCCTTTCCCAGGATATCTGTTAAATTTATATCCATAATAAAGTCCAGAGAGCAGGGCACATTTCCAAAAGAATTGTGAGGAAGATTATTGGCATATGAAGATGACCGTAAACATGAGGGATAAGATGAGTATAGGTTTGCAATAATGGTACTCCCAAACAACAACAAACAAAAACAAATCCCCAGCCTGTGAAACTGTGACTATTAAAGACTTCAAACAGACCCTAGGCCCCTAATCTTTTGGTGGTGAAGAAAGTTTAGCAAGATGCTCAGGTCTGAGGAGGCTACAGTTTATTATATCCTCTTCAGATGTATCCTGTGCGGATAGGGTATAGAGGTTAGAGCCCAGGACCCTTGAGAACTGTAAGCTTGAGAACCACTCTCAGGAAGATAATCCACACACTATAGCTCCTCAAGGGGAATGCAGAATTTCTATGGTTCTGTGACTTCTAGGTTCCATCTCCTCATATCCATTGTTCCTGTTCTTTCCCAGGAATGTTTATTCCAGTCATTCCATTTCTCTTTTGTGAATCCAATGGGGGTAGAGTAGAGGGGCAGATCATAGAACTTTTTGTGAATGTATTTTTTTTAATTCCTAGTTCTTAGAACAAGAAGTGGCACATCTGGACTTTCATAGTTACACTTAATGGATCTTATCCCTTTAAATATGGTGTTATTATTGGAAAGAATGTTGGAACTCTCTTGAGGAGGGCTTGAGGGTATTTTGCATGTGAGGAAGGGAGTGAACTAAATATTTGTGATCATACAGGAAGAATGTTGGTCAGTCAGGGTGTTCAAAATGTGTTCTGCTTTGAACACATTTTAGTATGGAAATTCTTTACCCATATGAATACAGTCAGGGTTATATGATTTGCATGGGTCAGTGAAATGTGAGCAGAAGTGATGTGGCATTCAGTAGCAGAAGCTTAAAGAGCCATTGTATGGTTTGTCATGCCTTTGTATGAAAACACATCCATTGGTTCACGTCTCTGAGTAACTGCAATGAACATAATCCTTTTTCTGAGCAACAATGTAGATGTAGAACAAATGAGAACTAGTTTTATGGTTGCATATCATTTGCTTTTAGGATATTTATCACTGTAGCACAACTTACCCATTCTATCCTAATCACTCTAGACCCAAATTCTACCCAGAAGACAGAATCTAGAATGATCATTTTAAAATGTCATATTATCCACTCCTCTTCATGAACCTCTCCAATGACTCCAAATAAATGTCCTAATATGAACTTTCTTCCTTCTAACTTTCTCACCTAATTTCCTTTGATTCTCCATTTCATTCCTTCTACTGTAGCCACACATTTGTGACCTTGCTCTTCTTAGAATGTGGCAGGCACATTCTCACACTTTCCTTTGCTATTTCTTTTGCCTAGAACACTCTTATCCCAATTGTACACATGACTTTCTCTCTCACTTCTTTTATATGTGTTCAAGTGTCACTTTATCTGTAATGCTTTCCTGACCACCTTTTATAAAATAAAGCAATAACACCTGGTCTTCCATCTCTATCTTCATATTCTTCCCCTTCCTCTAAAACATTTAATACTTTTTGGCATATTGTATGTTTACTAATACTTCTCCCCATCCCTTCCACATATTGTGCACACACTAGTATCTAAGCTCTGTGATACAAGAGGCATAGTTTTCCTTACTGTTGTTGTATCTCTAGTTCCCATAACAATATATGAATGAAAGCAGTCAATAAATACTGAATGAATGAAAACTAAAAGAGATAAATTAGATATATGTCTTTTTGGGGGGTGTTGGTGTATTTAGAAAATATAATTTTGTTTGTAGGAACTAGGGACTTTTAAGGAGAGAAAGAAGAACCACATTAAGGTTCTGGTCATCCAGAGAAGACAGAAATGACACTGACACTTAATGTACTATAGTTGACTATCTTCCATTAAAATATCTAAAAACAGTTATTAGCCAGTTAGGGAAAAACATAAAAGCAGACCATTTTTCTGCCTTCATTCCCTGCACCTGGGAGTGCAAAGAGAGTGAAAAGACATTAGATGAATTAACATGCATTTGTATACAGCTGCCTATCAGCCAGCTGAGGTGCCAAATTAGACGGCTTAGCAGAGGAGCTATATATAAGAATTTAGGAAAAAAATAAGACTATACCTTTTATTGATTGATAGGGTAATTGTCGATTGACCAATCTATAAATTTTAGTTTTTTTATTCAAAGCCTTTCAAAAATACATATAAGTAGTATATGTACTTTTTCTAAGTGAATTGATAATAAGTCTCTGCAGCATGTAATTCCCAGATTCTAAGAGATAACAATATTTTTTCTCTTTAGTGAACTAAAATTTTAGTCATTATTTGTCACACCTGAAATCTATGGATGTTGATTTTCTATTGCCCCAATTTCTCAGCTCACTGATTCCTTGTCTGGTGAATAGATGTGAACTACTGTGAATGATAGAGTCATAATCTCTCTCAAAGAGAAAAGTGAGACTCAGGCCTATTCCTAACATTTCTGGGGCTCATGGCAAGAGTACAAATGGAGGTGCAAATAGTAATGTATTGATATCAAAAGTTTTCAATCAAGCAAAATATAAAATGTGCTTTTCATTTTGACCCTGACCCCTTCTCTTCACACTTCTAGTTCTGTATTGCACACAGAAGGCCGTTTATGTGTTTTTATGGATACTTTAGCTTGAACATCTAAGCTCTGTATTCAAACCTTATACACTTCTGATTCCCTGGATATTCCTTGGGACTAGGGAACACGTACATCTTTGGGAATAAAGATCCAGGGTAGAGGCCAGAACAGGTTATAGAAACAAGGTTTGGGTCATGTGTGCAAAGAATTCTGAGGCCTTCAGTATACATGATCTAGAAGCGGGGAGTATGTTCTCAGACCTGATGCATCCCTTGACCTCGCAACTCATTTTTGCCTTGGGAATAGGGCTGGGGAGTTGGTCAGAGAAAGTCCAAAATAGGACTTTTTATACTGCAAAACCCAGGATAGTTGCCTCTTGCTCACATCTAAGGGCAGTGTCATACTGGTGAGATTGATGTCTAGAGGCTCCTCCTCCAGATGGATCAACAAGAGCCGTGTGTTCTATAACCCTGAACTCTTACTGAGCATGGAGCTTGGTGGGCATATTCGGAGCTCTAGACACAGGTGGAAAGCAACAATTTGGCTGTTAAGAGAGTTGTATAAGCGTTCACTAAAGACAGTTCTTCTTAGGAAGAATAGAATATTTAATTCATTTAATGGAGTATTTTATGAAGTAATTTGGAACCTCATAAAGGTGCAGTTAAAGCAAATGATGATTCAAAGAATATTCCTTATATAGTGGCTTTGTTTCCTTGGGGAGAGAAAGGAGGCTATCGTTAAAAAGGGTGTGGTTTTTCTGGCTCATGGTGGTGGCACATGGTCAACAGTGTTAGTTGTATAGGAACTATTCAGTGCAAAATATTGCACATCATAGTGTTCTAGCTACATATGATACAGATCTGCCTGCAAATCTCTCAAATTAGTATGCATTAACTTTTGTTCATTAAAACCAGATATTCTAATACTGGGAAGTTTACTGGTATTAAAAAAATAATTTCATCCTCTGTATGCTTGAAATCTTCCAGAGTAGCAGGGCAGATGTGGGAAAAGTGCTCTTTTTAAAGATATAGTCTGACCAAGGAGGAGAAATTGATTACTTATTGCTATGGGAAGCATTTAAAAGTGTTTTGAACTGAGGTGCTTGTGTGGTTCAGTTGGTTAAGCGTCCGACTTCAGCTCAGGTCATGATCTCATGGTTTGTGAGTTTGAGTCCCGTGTTGGGCTCTATGCTGACAGCTCAGAGCTTGGGGCCTGCTTTGGATTCTGTGTCTCCCTCTCTCTCTGCCCCTCCCCAGCTCACACTGTCTCTGTCTCTCTCAAAAATAAATAAACATTAAAAAAAAGTGTTTTGGACTACTTTTAATCATCATCAAAGGATCATTCAATGCAAAAGATTCTCAAAACTTTGTTCAACATTCAAGGAATTTTCCTCTCAAGAGAGGCAGTCAAATTATTGGGTTGCTTCCTCCAGCAATGCTCAAATTTTGGGTCACAGGACCCTCTTATATTCTTGACAATTATTGTGGGCCCCAAAGAGATTTGCTTATGTGAGCTATAGCTACTGATATTTACCATATTAGAAATTAAAAGTGATAATTTTAAACATATATTTAATTGTATTAAAATTACATGAATCATGTTAACAGATACTTTATTAAATATAACTACATAAAATATAAAATATAATTTATAAAATATTTATACAATATAAAATATAATATAAAATATAATTTTTTTTGAAAAAATAGAAACTACCATTATTTTGTATTTTTTCTTTTTTTTTGTCTCTGGCTTAAGAAAAGACAGTTGGATTCTCAAACCTATCGTGGTATTCAGTCCATTGCATACCATATGTTATGTAACCTCTGGAAAATGCCACTGTGAAAGCATGGAAGTAAAAAACCAAGTAACCTCTTAGTAACTTTATAGAAAATAGTTTTGATCTTATGTCTCCCTAAAAGGTTATCAGACATCCCTAGACCACATTTAGGGAATCATGTTTTTATGTATTTAATATCTTTAGAACTGCACTGCCCAATAGGGTAACTAATAGTTATGTCAGCTATTTGAATGCAAACTGATAGGGGCACCTGGGTGGCTCAGTCGGTTAAGCGTCCGACTTCGGCTCAGGTCATGATCTCACGGTCTGTGAGTTCGAGCCCCGCATCAGGCTCTGTGCTGACAGCCCAGAGCCTAGAGCCTGTTTCAGATTCTGTGTCTCCCTCTCTCTCTGCCCCTCCCCTGTTCACACTCTGTCTCTCTCTGTCTCAAAAATAAATAAACGTTAAAAAAAATTTGAATGCAAACCGATAAAAATTAAGTAAAGTTAAAAATTCAGATTCTTATTCTCACTCATCACCTTAAGGGTCCAATAGCCACATGTAGTTAGTAACTGCTGTGTTGGGCAGCACGAAGTTTGAACATTTTCATCATCATAGAAAAGTTTGGCAGTATTGCTCTACTCTTTGTTTTTCTTCTTTCTATGCCCTCCCCTCACAGTGGAGAGAATGTTAGTTCCTGATGGTCCTCACTTTTGAGTAGACAACAAGAGTACAATTCCTACTGTTCCCTGCCCTGATGAACATGAACAACATCCAAACGTATGATGGGCAGTCAGCCTGTACTGCATGACAGGAAGGGAATAGCACCCTTGGAAATGGTACTAAGAGTTACCCAGGTTAGGGGACTGCTCACAATACCCTGATAGATGTAAATTAGAATACAAGCATGTTTAGCAGTGGTCAAGTTAGTTAAGTTCCTCTCTGGTTACAGCAAACAGTTGATAGGGATTGTATACTTTCATATGTGAAAAATGATTACCTGTAAGACTGCCACTTTTCTTATATTGAAGTAAAACACAGACATTGGTTATTGTATTAAAGAGGGCTTAAAACATAACAGAGTGCTTGCTAATATATCTGATATTGCTTCCCTTTTTTGGATGCCGTGCTTTTAATGCTTTGATAATTTGGTTTGTACGCACATAATTTGCTCTTCAAATGCTTCTAAAAATAATTTATGTTAGAAATATTTTCTCCCAATCTTTTTTTTTGTTCACTATGTTAAAATGTCAGATAGTATTATGACTGATTATATCTCTGGGTTCTTTGTATTTCTATTGTACTGTAAATTCTGAGAGGGTAGGACCCTAGCACAGAGCTTGGCACAAAGTATACCCTCATTGTGTTGCTTACAGATACACTTAGGCTTCTCAAGCCTTCTCAAGCCTTCTCAAGGCTTCTCAAGACTTCTCAAGCCCCACTGTTTCAGACTCATTGGCTCATTATTCATTTTGTTTTTCCCTTTCCTGGCCTTTCTCTCTACATGTGTTTATACTCAGTTAAGGATCTCTTGCTCACCATTCCCCATATGAAATAATAGATACTTTGAAAATTATCGAGGACCTGATTGGCAGTTATTTGTGGTATTTCAAGTCCTAATGCTCTAACATTTGGCTGTGCCCACTTAGGCAAGAATCTGGGTCTAATTTTTTTACCTCACTTGAATTTAAATCCTGGTATAAAATTTTATCATTTTTTCATCTCCTTTGCATTATAATATTTATCATACCACATAATAATTCCCATTTATCATGTTTGCTAGTTTTATAGGGGAAAAATCCAGGAAAAAAATTGTTTCTGATTGATTGATTAATTATTAGGCATTGTATATTTATAATTTATTTTCATAAATTACATAGTGCAATTGCATCTATTAATAAAGAAGATATATCACATCCCAGCAAAACTTCAACACCGGAAGTAGAAACAATCAAGAAAAGAAAGAAATTATGTATCTGCAACTTAGAAAGAGGGAGAGGATATTTAAAAATCATAGAAAAATGATCTATGTCCAAAAGAGGAGACGGCAAGGTACCTACATATTGACCAGCAAAACAAAAAGATGTGATGGCACAAGAAAGTCTGTACGAAGTGAATTTTCCAGACACACCCATGTGAGGTAGACAGGGTAGGGAATGTCCTGGCATTTAAAGAGGTTGTAACTTAGGCCCTTTGACTGCTGTGGTGGCCAGGATGGTCTTTCTGAAGTCCAAGCTAAGCTATTTCTGGGTGTGTGTCTATTGGCTTGAAATACCTTGGAAGAACCTTTTCTAATACCTTCCTCTGGCTGTCAGGAATGCTTAAAAGGGTTCTATCAGACTTACCGCTCAGAGATGAAACATTTGAAGTGCACTGTCTGGTTTAGGTAATACATTGGCAGCAACTATTTTATTTCAAAGAAAAATCCATCAATTAACAAGTGAACATGACAGATAGAGTGACAGTGTTTCTCTTTGTTCAAAAGAGGTAGCTAAAGAAAAGGGAACACTGGGTATCTGAAGAGGAAAAATCACCCCTGGGGAAGAAAAAAAGAGCCCTCTGAGAATGCAAAAGGCTCACAAAATAGATCTGTCAGATCCTTTCAGCCTTTGATGAAAGACACAGTGCTTGATATTAGGAAGACTCTGGGCAAAACAATTCTTCACCTTAGATGAATTCTAAGCTCAACTAAAGAGAGAGATTACCATGAAAGGAAAAATGAACCAAGAGTTGGAAAAGATCAGTGCAGTAAAGAATAATTTTGCCTACTCCATAATTTGCTTAGGATAAGACTTACCTACCTCCAAATCAGTGTTGAAGCGACAAAATCCAGGCATTGAGATATTGTTTGTATTTATATCTGTGTAGGCTTGCTATCAAATGCCAACACATCTTAGCAAGACCAGCATGAATGTTAATGTATTTGTTCTCAGAAAATGCATACGAAAACTTGAATATGATTTAACATTTATGGTGTGTCTTCTGAGTATAACAATATGTAGGTGCTACTGGTAATGCACTGGTAAAAGACAACTTGCCTTCATAGAAGTTCTAATCAAGTAGGGAAGCTATGGTATAGAGGCAATGTGTGTGTATTTCAGTGGGCAAAATTTTTATTCCTAGAGCTGTATATTTTTATAAACAGTAGACTCCTAAATGTACAATTAATTGAAATAGAAATCTTGTAAATTACTTTATTATCTCTTACCATGTTACTATTTCAGAAAACACACTATATTATTAAGCATGTGATCAGTGGTTATCTACTTTTAATTAAAACAATAATGAAAAGTTATTTAAAAAAAAAGAAAAGTTATTGTTTTGGGGTTTTTAAATTTTTCTCCTATGTTGAATAGATAAATTTTATAATGACACTGATTTCTTGAAGACTCAAGCTGAAGAAGGCAATTTCCAAGACCCCCATTGATCCTTCTCCACTACTATTCACACCATTGTGTAGCCCCCACTACTTTGGATAGTTCTCACCTGTATAGCTAATGGAATATTGAAGAAATGAAAGACAAGAGGCAAGGTCAAAGTAGCCCTTAGTGGCTTCTGCCCTGCTGTCTTAGAGTGGACCACTCGCTCTGAAGAAGCCAGTTGATATATTGTGGAAACACTCAAGTAGCCCAGCAGAAAGGTCCACATGACAGTAGCTAATGTTTCTCAAGGACAGCCAGCATCAATTTCCTAACCATTTTAGTAAGCCATTTTGAAAGTGGATCCTTCACGCTCAATCAAGCTTTCACATGAATATAGCCCAGGATTGTCCATATCTTTTTTTTCGTATTTTTTTTTAATGCTTATTTATTTTGAAGAGATGGGGTAGGGACAGAGAGAGAGAGAGAGAGAGAGAGAGAGAGAGAGAGAGAGAGAGAATCCCAAGCAGACTCGAATCTGTCAGTGCAGAGCCCAATGCAGGGCTAGATTTCACAATCGTGAGATAATGACCTGAGCCAAAATCAAGAGTGAGACACTTAACTGACAGTCACTGAGGCACCCTAGGCTTGTCTATATCTTGACAACAATCTGTTAAAAACTAGACAACAGGTCCAAAATGGAGTTACTTATGCTAAATTCCACATCAGCAAACCAAGACTTAATCACAATTTTGGCTTTCCCAGGATGGAATCTTAAACCAGATTATCAGGAATCGCCTTATCAGCATTAGTTGGATAATCTGCCTGATAACCTCCTGTCATTCCCTAAAAGAAAGTCACATTGCTACAAGGAGCCCACTTTTTTGCCTAGTATAACTTCCTGTGCTTACTCCTTTCTGCCTATATGTCTTTCATTTTGTACAGCTCCTTAAAGCTCCTTTCTATTTGTTAGATTGGGTGTTGCCCAATTCTAATTGAGTTTTGTTCAAATAAACTCTTAAATTTTTTAATTTTTAAAAATTTAAATGTTTATTCATTTTTTGAGACAGAAAGAGAGCACAAGCAAGGGAAAGGAAGAGAGAGAGGGAGACACAGAATCCAAAGTAGGCTCCAGGCTCTGAACTGCTGGCACAGAGCCTGACGTGGGGCTTGAACACACAAACTGAGATTATGACCTGAATCGAAGTTAAATGCTTAACCGACTGAGCCACCCAGGAGCCCCAAGATTTTGAGTATTTTCTCTTTTAGTATACCTCATGAGAGAACCTATGCCAGAACCACTGAGCTAAGCTGTGGAACTCCTGTCCTAAAGGAACTGTGTGATGAGAAAGGTTTGTTGTTGCTTTAGGTGCTTAATTTTGGGGATAATTTTTATATGTAGCACTAGATAACTAATACACAGTCTTTAAGCAGTATGTTACATCTTAAAACCTAAAGCAGACTTTGATATTGACTTCAAGTGAAATACCATGGTTTTATTAGAATATCAGCTTGTTTCTCCATGCATGCAACTTGGTTGCCTCTGATCAAGCAGAGGTATGATGTGGCAAATATCAATCTTTTCTTTTGGTTCAGCAGTAGCAAGTAGACAACTTGACAACTGTTTTCAACCTCTTTAATAGTGAGTGAAAGGGGTCACTATCAGCCATAGTTTTTTTTTTTCCTTAGGCTAACATTAATTCATTATAAGCAAAACACTTACCTCTTAAATCGTTAAGCATCTCAGACTCAGTGAAATCTGTTTTCCTTTTATCTATTCCTTGCTCAAAACATAATACATCATAAAGTAATACATATTCTTGATTACTATAAAACAAAAGTGATGCAAGGGCATATCTGACTATAAAAAAAACATCCAAACAATTTAGCTGCACAAGAAATGTAATTCTGACTTGGCAGAATATATTATGTTTGGAGAAGATATGTGAACATATTTTACTTTCAAAGTGTCAGCATTGGCTTTTAAAAGGAAGGTTTTCTATATTTCAAATGTAATAATACAATTGAGATGAATAATAAATACCATTTTCATATTCTTCTAAGTCTATCCCAATTTTGACTTTCTAAAGCTTGACTACCTCCAATCTAATCTCTGAAATTATATAACATATCTAAAAGCCAAAATATAAATTCATATCTAATATATAAATATATCAATTCTTTGAAAATAAAATATTGGTCACTTACTCTTTCTTATAAATAAAGTATTTAATTATATATTATTTTAAAATGTTGAAAGGGCCCCTGGATGGCTCCTTTGGTTTAGCATCTGACTCTTGGTTTTGGCTCAGGTTCAAGCCCCACATTGGGCTCTGTGCTGACAGTGTGGAGCCCGCTTGGGATTCTCTCTCTTTCTCTCCCTCTGCCCCTTTCCCTCTCTTTCTCTATCTCTCTCTCAAAATAAATTTAAAAAAATAGTCGAAAACATTTTTGGGGCACCTGGGTCATCAGTTAGTTAAACGTCTGACTCTTGATTTCAGCTCAGGTTATCATCTCATGGTTCATGAGTTCGAGCCCCACATCAGGCTCCATGCTGACAGTGTGGAGCCTGCTTGGGATTCTCTCTCTCTCTCTCTCTCTCTCTCTCTTTCTCTCTGCCCCTTTCCTGCTCTCTCATTCTCTCAAAATAAATTTAAAAACTTAAAAACTTAAAAAAAGAAAAAAAACTTTTTTTTTTGTTTTTTTGTAACTTTTATCTTACCCATCTGGGTTGCATGTTCCTAAAGACTGAGGAGAATGTGAAATTTAACTTGCTACTCTGAGCTGATTTAAGCCTGGAAATGACAGAGTAATTTTAATTTATAATACACAAGTAAAATTAATATTATCTTCCCCTGAATATATTTTAGTAAATTCAGTGTATTTTAATTGGTGTAAATACCAGCAACAATTCCAACAACAATAAAAACAAAATATATAAGCCAGTATTAAAGATTTAACTTATAAAATTAACCAACTACACAAACATATTCTGTGATTTTATGTCTGCAAGTGCTAAATCAAATAGAGCTAAGGCAGTTACCCATAGATTTTACCAAAAACCCTCTTAGAATATTCTTTTGTTTAAGGTAACATTTCTTTTTCATTTAAATTATCCAGATATTTGCTTAATTCCTTCAGTTTGCATGTGCAGACATGGCCTTAATCCCTAATGTTGGATGGCGAAAACATAATTTGGTCCCACTGATTCTAATGAAGTGAGAGTGTTATGCTCTATTATTCTCCAAAAGGTCCATTTATATGCATTGTGCTCCAGTCTAAAAAATAAATCTTGCAGTTCAAATTGCCATATGCTCAGAATTTTAGCACAGGTGAGCACAGTAAGACCAGCTGCTGTTGCTCTAAATAATGATATCATGTAAACAAGAGAAAATATCTTCTGAAAATGAATACACATCACTCTTTCAGATTAGAAACAGGGAGGCATTTGAAAAACATATGAATACAGAAAGAAGTCCATTGTTAACATATTCTTAACACTGTTTTAATATATCATTACCTAAATTTAGAAAAACAGTTGTTCTCTGGCTTTTGTTAGTTGGTTGGGTTGGCTTTCAAAATTAGTTCCATTTCTAATTAAATATATGTTGTATAATACATGTGTATGTATATATATATATATATGTAATTTTAAAATAATAGTAACAGAACAGTACTTGTACTAAAGCTACAAATATACGTACAGAATAGGAAAAAAAAACTGAAAAGGCATAGTTCTCAGTACATATGGAAATTTAACATATGATGAAGTTAACAACTCAAATCCTCAAATCACTGGGACAAAAATGGGCTTTGTAGTAAATGGTATTGGGGCAACTGGGTAGCTATTTGGAAAAAAAAAAAGATAAAATAGTTTTGTGAATCACATCATGCACAGGGATTAATTATGAATTTATTAGGGAGCTAAATGTTAAAAAAATAAATCCATACAGCTACTAGAAGAAAATATAGGTGAATGCTTATGTATGTCTCAAATCCAAAGATTTTGAGAATAATTGATTAATTTGATGACACAAAAATATGAATGGAAAAACAACAGCAGCATAACTCTCATAAACAAAGACAAAAAAATCTCATATATTGAGGGAGAATCTTTGCAACATTTGACACAGAAAGAGGACTAATATTACTAACAAATAAAGAACTCTTAAAAATTAAAGAAGGAGGATCAAAAACACAGGAAAATGATAAAAATATATGAAAATACAATTCAATGAAAGGTATTGGAGTGATAACATGAAAAAAATTTTTAAATTTATAGAGAAATGCATATCAAACTAGTAAAATATGATATCTCATCTACAAAAATGAAAAATTTAAAATTATGACAATACATTTTACTGGAGAAACAGACTCTTATACATTGCTTGTTAGAATACAAAGCAGTATTACCCTCTCAAGTGGAATTTGGCAATAGGTAAGAAACCTACATATGCACTTTTTCCCAACAGACCAATCTACCTCTAGGAATCTACAATGATGATATATCTCCCAAAATATGAAAATAAACATTCTCAATGAAAGATTATTCATTGCAGCATACTTTTGGGAGGAGATTTCAAATAATTTAAATAATCTAAGTGTTCATATTGGATAGTATTTTGATAAACTATGACATATCCACACAATGGACTATGTACCTATAGTAAGGAATGAGGAAGATCTCTAGGAACTGATGTGGAGTGATTTCCAGAATATATTGTTAAGGCATAAAAAGCTGGGGTATATATAGAATGCTTCCCTTCTTAAATGAAAAAAAAAATAGAATACAAGAAAAAATGAGCAGAACAAATTCAAGAAGAGTAAACCAGCAAATAACAATATTGGTTACCTACAGAGTGAGGTGGAATGGAGTGGAAAGAATGAAGGAATGAAAACAGTGCATCAGGAATGAGAGTAGTGATTTATCTGACTATCCCTTTTTATATAGCTCTGCTTCTTAGAAATGTGTTAATGTTTCCCATACTTCCCCAAATAAATAAATGATTAAAATCAGCCAGGATGGGGTGGGAACCTAAAATGGAATATAAACAAAAAATAAATGAACCTAATGTACTACAAATGAATGCCATACACACTAAAGGGAGTGGTGAAGAAAAGAATAAGCCTAAGAAAGGTAGGCAAGTAGTATTTTGAGTAGACTACATGACTAAAGACAAAAATAAGTATAAAAATATTATGATCTACTTGTTAAATTTATTTCTCATGGTGGATGGGTTAACAATTCTAAAACTAGTTTATGTGTGTATTAGAATGAAGAAATAGATGAAGTTCTAGATAATGAGAGTCATGTTGCAGAAAACGTAACAAATAGGGAAAGAGGAAGGCTAGAATGAACCCTGTGGTTTGGGCTTGTAATTGGAGATATTCATAGAAATTCATGCTCTGTCTCCATCTCTCTCTGTCTCCAGCTACGGATTGATCTATAAATGTAGATGTGTATACATACATGTGTTAATGTGTTATACATACATATGTTTCCTAGTTGTGTCCACTGAGGGGCCTAGAGGGCAAGAAAAGCCAGTAGCAATGAATATGCACAGTGCCTAATGCCATTCTCAAATAACTGATGAGGATTCTTTGGAGAAAACACTTATCTCCAGGGCTGGGTCAATGAAACACATGATGAGATTAAAATATCTTACAGTGCTAGCAAGTAATGCTGTGTTCCAAAAATGATGGAAACATGTATAAAGGATTCAGGATCAAATTTGAAGGGGTAACAAATGACCAAACCTGGAACAATTTTGGCAACAAAATAATGATAGAATTGAAATGGAATCTGAGGCACCTGCGTGCTTTAGTCGGTAGGGCAGCCAACTTCAGCTCAGGTCATGATCTCGCAGTCTGTGGGTTCGAGCCCCGCATGGGGCTGTGTGCTGATTGGTCAGAGCCTGGAGCCTGCTTCAGATTCTGTGTCTCCCTCTCTCTCTGCCCTTCTCCTACTCACAATCTGTGTCTCTATCTCTCAAAAATAAATAAACATTAAATTTTTTAAAAAAAAAGAATTGAAGTGGAACCCAGAAAGTAATTATTCCTAATATTAAAAAATTGAGTCAATCAATAAATAAATTGTGAAGTAGAAATAGGTTTTCCTTATAATAAAATTGCACTTAATAAGTGTAGAAATAATTACACATAGAAAACCATCATTAGGCAAATATCACAGTAATAATCGTTGCAGGCAAAATCCATCATTGTATGATAAAACTGTTGTCAAAAGTAAGAAAGAAAAAAGATATTTACATAGAACCTACGTATCTTCTCACAAGATAATTAAATACAAAAGGAAAATAATAACATTTTAGATAAATCTCACAGATACCACCTTAACCAAGTGATTAAATTTGACATTACCAAAAATAGAACATATCGATATCATGTATTTATGCACTGAGAAGAGTGCATTGACTCTAAAGTTCTTGCTCAAAATAAATAATTCCATACTAACCATCAGAAAACACACATATCAAAATTAAAGAATATTCTACAAAATAACTGACTAGTTCCCTTCAAAACTGCCAAAGCCATGAAAGAAAAGGAAAGATAGAAAAACTGTTCCCTAAGGGAGTTCCTACATATCTATCTACTTTCTTTTTTTTTTTATATTGTGTTTTTCTTAAGTTTATTTATTTATTTTGAGAGAGTGACAGTGAGCATGTGAAGATCAGAGAAGGGCAGAGAGAGAAGAAGAGAGAAAATTCAAAGCAAGCTCCGAGCTATCACCATGGAGCTGAAAGTGGGGCTCAGTCTCACAAACTGGGACATCATGACCTAAGCCAAAATCAAGAGTCCAATGATTAACCCACTAAGCCAGCCAGGCACCCTCATATCTATCTGCTTTCTAAATTTCATAGTTTTATTGCTATTTCATCCTCTTCTGTTCTCTATATTTGTTGGTTAATGCCTTAATTTGTGCACGTTGTTAACATTTTTGTAGTTTCAAGAGAAAACTGAGGCTTATATCTGAATGCTGTATCAAGAACATTTTAAGCGAATCTAGCATTTAATATTTACTGCAGTGTATTGTAGTGAAGAATACAATGGCTTCTGCAACAATTTGGTGCCAATGTCTTGATTTTTGCCAAGGTATCCCCATCATTGTTTTTGCACCATCAGTGCAAATGATGGCATAGTAAGAAAGCATGAAAATGCCAGAAAACAGTTGAGAAGCCCTCCTAAAATGGTCTCAGCGATTCCATATGCTCAGAACCCACTTTAAAAAAGAAACTGTTCTAAAGGATGTATTTTCAGACAAAAATACTAAAATAACTTCTAGAGGATACACTTAAAAAGAAATAAAATTAAGAAATACCTGACATTTGGGGCGCCTGGGTGGCTCAGTCGGTTAAGCCGCCGACTTCAGCTCAGGTCATGATCTCACGGTTCGTGAGTTCGAGCCCCGCGTGGGGCTCTGTGCTGACAGCTCAGAGCCTGGAGCCTGTTTCAGATTCTGTGTCTCCCTCTCTCTGACCCTCCCCCGTGCTCTGTCTCTCTCTGTCTCGAAAATAAATAAACGTTAAAAAAATTAAAAAAAAATAGGTGCTGGAATATCTAGATCCTGATATAGAAAAATCTCAATTCATATTTCACACCATATACAAAAAGTAACTTCAAGTGGGATATATACCTAAGCATAAAGCCAATGATAAAGATTACATAAGAAACAATTCATATGACTTGATTATAAAAGCACAGATTTCATAAACAGGACACCAAAAACACTAATCATAAAAGAAAAAGAATGTTATGTTGAACTTGATCAATACAAAAAATATTTTATTTGAAAGATACCATTAGTATGAAAAGGCATGTATATTTCACATTTCATACCTTCACATACCATACTGTAAATTTAATATTTGTTATATATTTAATATCATATATTTAATATTTATTTTGTAATTATATTAATTTAATATTTAATATTTATTATATAGGCATATATATCAGAGAATTTCTATTCAATATGATAAGAATTTGCAACTCAATAAGAAAAAGACATGACACAATTAAAAATGTATAAAGTTTTGTACATATATTTCATAAAAGATAAAAAATAGCCATTAAACACAGAAATGATAATTACCATCATTAGTCTTTAGAGAAATGCAAATTAAAACTAAAATGCTTGTACACACTTACTAGATTCCTTAAAATTAAAAAAAGACTGATGATAGCAAATGTTGATGAGACTATGGCGCAACTGGGACTCAGACATTTTTTGTAAAACATTTTGGTAGTCATATAAATTAACATGAACTTACTGTATGACTCACAATTCTACTCTTAAGACAATTGAATATCTAAGACAAAGTATTTGTCCAGAAAATGTCCTGCAAAATGATTTTTTCTAGCAGCCCTATTTATTTATAAGTCCTCAAAACTAGGAAGAAATCAAATATCCATCAACAGGTGCATGGATAAACAAACCATGGTATACTCAATGGAATATATGTTAATTTTTTTTTTAAATTTAACTACTGATATAGGCTACTATAAGTGAGGTATTTAAAAAATACAATACTGAGTGAAAAAATTCACACACAAAAGATTATATGTTTGTTTATTTATTTATTTATTTTTCAGAGACAGCGCAAGCGGAGGAGGAGCAGAGAGACAGAGGGAGACACAGAATCCGAAGCAGGTTCCAGGCTCTGAGCTGTCAGCACAGATAGCTGGGGCTCAAACTCACGAACTGTGAGATCTTGACCTGAGCTGAAGTCCGACACTCAATCAACTGAGCCACCCAGGCACCCCATCTTTTGTGATCAATTTAGATGGAATTCTAGAAGGTAACCTTTGGAGACAAAAAAACATCAGTGATGTCCTGTGATCAGAGACAGGGAAGGGTCCAACTAAAGGGAACATGAAGAAATATTTTGATGAGATGGAAATAGAAGTCTTCTTTAGGGTAGAATTTAAATAGACATTTACATTCATCAAATTATAAAACAACAATGGGCACATTTAAAGTGAAGCTTTGATAAATTAATCAAAAATGTAAGATAGTACCATCTTTAATTTCATTATTCATAGGTTATGTTTCTACTCCTTTTTTTTTAAGAATATTTTTATCTACATGAATAGTTATTAAAGTAGGTGCATGCTCAATACATTTTCTCTTTATTTTTGGAGCTAAGGAATTTCACCTGGATGAACCAAAATAAGGATAATTTATGAATATTTATATTTGATATATTTTTAAAATTTTTATTGTTTATTTATTTATTTAGAGAGCACAAGTAGGGGAGAGCAGTAGAGGGAGAGAGAGAGAATCTTAAGCAAAGTCCGTGCTCAGCATGGAGCCCAACTGAGACTCAATTCCACGATCTTGGGATCATGACTTGAGCTGAAATCAAGAGTTGGTCACTCAGCTGGCTGAGACACCCAGGCACCCCCATATTTGATATTTGATGGGGTTTTTTGGTCTTTGTGTAGCATACCATTGTTTTCTTCCTACATTACTACTTTATTTTCTCTCTTCTATCTCATGTGTTTCCTTCAAGAACTATTAAAAGGGTATTTGTTGGAATTTTAGGCTCTATGTCTCTGTGTCTGTTTATAAACATTTATTTCATACTTCAATTTCCTTCTTTTATTCTGCATCATTAGAAAATTCCTTAGTTTGATTTTTACTTTTCCTACTCATTTTAGTTTTAAATGATGTCCAGCTGTATTAATTATTATTGTCAGGACATTTTTAAAGTAATGTTACTGTCTTAATTTCAACAATCAGATCTTTAGTTTCCCAAAACTGCTGCATTTCTTCTTTTGAGAAGACTTTTCCATTTCTGTGTATGATAGCTACTCCAAAGTCTCTGAGAGTATTAATCACTAATTATAATTATTTTAGAATTGTCCCCTGTTTTCAGGTTTATTCTTTTGCTTTAGGAGTTAAGACTTTATTGAATGCATGGGCTTTCCGTCTATCTGTTTGATTTTTATCATATGTATTGCAATTTTTGACTTTTCAGATCTGTAATTTGAACAATACAGTAGTCCCACCTTTTCCATGGTCTCACTTTTCATGGTTTTAGTTCCATACAGTCAATTGCAGCCCAGAAGCAGATGATCTTCCTCCTAATGTGCTACCAGATGGTCAATAGTAGTCTAGTGCTATATCATAATGCCTGTGTCGTTCACACCACTTCATCTCATCACATAGGCATTTTATCATCTCACATCACTACAAGAAAAAGGATAAGTATAGTACAGTAAGATATTTTGAGAGACCACATTCACATAACCTTCATTACAGTATATTATTATATTTTTATTTTATTATGTTATTGTTATTAGTTTCTTACTCTACCTAATTTATAAGATAAACTTTACATAGGTATGTATGTATAGGGGGAAAAAAACATAGTATACATAGGGTTCAGTACTATCTGTCATTTCAAACATCCACTAAGGGTCTTGGAATAGATTCTCTGTGGATAAGGGAGGGTTACTATATAAGGAAATGGAGAACATAGTACTTCCTTAGCTCACTTGGGAATGCCTAGGAGTGCTGGGTTTGATGATCATGCCCCTATCTCCAGTGTTTTAGCAAGGAAAAGGCCTGCAGACTAGTTGTTTTTCTTTAGTGTGTTTGAGCTTTTTTTTTTTTTTTTTTTCTGGATGAGCAATCTTATTTTTTGCTAGTGGCATTGGTTTTGCTTCCAATGTTATGACTTTTTGTTTGTGTTCATTTTAGAAAGAACATTCAACATATTTAATTAATCATATTGAACCAGAATTACTAATTCCTCTTACACTGGCAACTTTCATTAACCATTTAAGTTTAGGGGCGCCTGGTTGGCTCAGTCAATTAAGCGACTGACTCTTGATTTTGACTCAGGTCATGATCTCATGGTTTGTGAAATCAAGCCCCACATCTGGCTATTCACTGACATCAGGGAGCCTGCTTGGGAGGCTCTCTCTCTGTCTCTCTCTGCCCCTCCCCTGCTTGTCCTCTCTCTCTCTCTCTCTCTCTCAAAATAAGTAATTAAACATTTAAAAAAATATATAAGTTCAATGTTTTTACCTCAAGCAGTATTCTCTGCATTATTCAAATAGGTGTATGTCCTCACATTTTATCAGTGTAACTGCTGTAATAATTTCACTAATCCCTTTCCATCTTTCCATACTATCACCAAATCCCTGAAGTAGAATGTAAATTATGCATTTTTAACGTTAAAACCTACAACTCTAAGAAATTCTGAGAAACCATTTTTAACCACACATATATATGTACTTCATCTTGTCTTTATTCACGGTTCTGAAATTTAGACAAGTTGGTCCCAGATTGTATACACAGTTCCCTCTCGGTTGGGAAAAATATTTGATATATTTGAAACAACCATTAGTATAAGTTATAATCAAAATTATTTTTAAAAACCATGGCCAATAAAAGAATAAAATTGAGTTCAACACTTCAATGCATCTGCTTTGAAGTTCCACTATACATGATGCTGGCTAATTTTCACATCTATTTTTCTCTGAACTGACTTCCAACAACATTAGAGAAATGCTTCAAAAAACATACAGAGAAAATTCTTTAAAACATCAATTCTCAGAGTAAGATGAACAAAACTATAATGCGAGAGGTTAACAAATGAAGTTTTCTTGATTCATGAATTGGAGTTAAAACCTTGACACACTTCGATATAAAAATCTTCAAAAGTTTATCATTTCTGGATTTTATGATAAATTTTTATTATTTGCTCTGGGTTTGCATGAGTCATAATAAACAAGATCTGGGACCTTAGCTCTTTTTTTTTTTTTTTTGCCAGTGAGTTTGTGTGTGTGTGTGTGTGTGTGTATTTCCAGTTCATCTTGTTGAAATCCAAATCCAAATGCAAGAATTAGTTTAAAAAGTCAATATAATGATGTCCCAATATCATTTTTCTAAAGTATAACAGGGCCTTGGATTCATAAATAATAATGTTTGAAAGGTAAATGTTTACGTTATTTGAGTTCAAAATAACTTCACATGAGAATACCTCTGGCATGTATATTAGAACTAAAACACTTTGTGTAGCCGAGAACTGATTGATGTCTAAATTAATCACCATTAGTATGACTTAAAGAACTTCAAAGCCTCCATTTGAAGCAGAGGCTGAAATAGTTCAGTTAGTTGTTCTTTTTGTCCTTAGGCCTTGTCTTTTTTCTCATAAATCTACCCATGTGAGATATTATCTAGTCTCATGACTTTAACTGTCACCCCTTTACAGATGGCTTTCATCTCAGAGTCCCTAGGTAGGAACTGTGGATCTGTTTCCAATTGCACAATTTGACAGAAGTACACTTTGTTCAAGTGGTACTTCAGATTCTAGAAAACTTGTTCTTTCCCAAGTGTTTCCACCATAATCAACTGTACTACCATTCTTTTAATCATCTGGATTATAAAATACAATTTAAATTATCTTTAACTTTTCCACCTTTTCTACGTTGAGTCTATTTAAAAATTCTATTTTCCCACACAGTTGATCCTACACCCACACTTTTTATTCCCTGTGGTCTTTGCCTTAACCTAGACGTTCATCACATTCCACCTAGAATATAATGTAATAGCCTTTTAATTTGCCTGACTTCTTTCATGACTCCTACCTTCCTTCCTGTTTCTGTATTTTGCCTCTAGTCTCTTTGTCATAATTAACCAGATATGTTAGTCTTAAAACATAAGTATTATGATATTGATATATCCTGAAAAACCTTTAGTATCTTCTCCATTAATATCTCTCGCCCTTTTTCAGAAGTGTTTACACAGTAGTATCTTTCCTGACACATGCTCTTCTGCTATTGACTTTGGCTCTCTCCACCAAGAATCAGTTTCCTTCTTCACCTACTTGAATCTGGCACACATTACAGCTTTGACCCATTGAAGAAAGTCGACTTGATGTTGTGCTACTTCCTGGTGAAGCCCTTAACTGGCTTACAATTATATACTTTTTGGCTCTTGAAAACAAGTTGCTATGTAAAAAGTGTGAATGAACATGCTTTATGAAGCCTGAGGCACATGAAAAGACCCTGAAGGAAGAATACCCTGAGAAAGAGAGCATCTAGTCTCCAGAAGGGTGAGTAAAGAAGAGACTTGGAAAGTGCATCCTGCAGTCCAAGCTCCTCCACCTGACCCTATGTTGATTAGATATGAACAAACACATCACATCCTTCCCAAATTCTTGACTCATTAAATTGTGAACAAAATAAAACGGCTGTATAAAATTTTAGCATAGTTTGTTTTGTAGCAACAGATAAGCAATGGCAAAGAATTTTTAAAAAATAATTTAATATTTTTGTTGTGATCTGGACAAATTGTGATTTCCAGCCAAATATTTTTGCTTTATTGAATTTCTCTCAATTGTACAGACCAATATTGGTGTACTTGTTATTTCTTCCTTCTACGATGAACCTGCATGCTTTATATCCTTTACAAAGCTGTTGCCTTGAACTAAAACCCTCTCCAGAGGCAAGAATTCCAAAGGCTAATTATTCTGTAAGCTATAACTCAAATATCACCAAGTGTGTATAGTGTCCCTTTGTCCCTTTAGTCCAAAATTTCTCTGCTCTGTGTTTATCATCATAAAAGTATTTTCATTTAATATTTCTGCCTCTTGCTTTTATCATATTATTTCCTTACAGGGCTTTCTCTCCCGTGCCCATGTTTATTAAGTAGGATAGGCTGTTCAGGGGTAACAATACCCTAAATGTTATTGACTCAGATAACTCACGCTACAGTCTAGATGATTGTTGGTGAGTGGCTTTGCACCCCAGTGGTGGTGATTTCCTCTAGCAGGTCTTTAAAGTCCTTCTAGTAGCTCATTATAGCTAGTAGATCTTCATATCCTTCGCTGGATCTTCTGCATCTGTCCTATAGATGAGGGAAGAAATAGCTCAGAGAATTTCATGCATACTTTAGAAGCCAGGTCAATAAGTGAAATATAGCACTTTTACCTGCATTCCAATGGTTAGAATAAACCACATAGTCCCATTTCAATGCAAGGGGGGCTAGAACTATGTAATAAGAATATTAAACATGTTCTCTTAAGGTTCCACGTAGGAGTTCTTTCAGCAAAAATATGTCTTGGTACAGAGTTGCTGGGCCATCTGATATACTTGTATTCAATTTGATCAAGTATGTCCAGAGGGCTCTTCAGAATGGCTACTCAGTGTCCCTGGGCAGCAGATCATGATGGTTCCTGTAGGCTTTTTATCCTGCCAACACCAGGCATTACAGTGTTTTTACTTCAACAAGTCCATTCGGTATAGTCCCATTGTTGCTCCATTATTTACCATTCATTTATCTATTAATTTTGCACTTATTTTCATATATCATTATTATTATTTTTAAGAGATCATTTTTTGTACTTGTCTTTTTGTAACTTTATCCTATTTTTCTCACTGATAATGCTGCCTTTTCCTTGTGATTGGCACCCTATTCTTACATAATTCGTGTGTGTGTGTGTGTGTGTGTGTGTGTGTATGTGTGCATGTGCTATATAAAATATTGAAAGTAATTTCTTTATCATCTTCTATAAGTTTGGTAGTGGTATTTTATAGAACAGAAATTATCATGATTTAATGAAATTTATCTATTTTATAATAATTTATATATTTGAAAAATTTTTGAAAAGTTCTCTTCCAGATACTATTTTCTCACATTTTCTGCAAATATACTTTTCTTTCACATTAGGTCTTTGACCCATTTACCGTGCACTCTTGTATATGATAATAGATAGTGATTCAGCTCTGTCCCTATGTAATGAGTCAGTATTTCAAGCACCAATGTCCTGAGCAGTCTGTATTTTCACCACTGAATTGCTGGGTCTTTTTATATCATATAATTGCTGGGTCATGTATATCATATATATCGTGTAATTATATTAAGGATCATTCTGTCAGGCCTCTCTTTGCTCCATTAGATTTTTTTTTTCTTTTTATGCAACAATACTATGCAATATCTTTTATTATGGCTTTGTCTTGTGTTTTTTTTTTTTTAATTTTTTGTAATGCTTATTTATTTTTGAGAAAGAGACGGAGCATGAATGGGGGAGGGTCAGAGAGAGAGGGAGACACAGAATCTGAAACAGGCTCCAGGCTCTGAGCTGTCAGCACTGAGCCGATATGGGGCTCGTACTCACGGACCACGAGATCATGACCTGAGCCGAAGTCGGACGCTTAACTGACTGAGCCACCCAGGCGCTCCTGTTTTGTGTTTTAACGTCACTTCACAGAGCCTTAAAGAATAGGCATTATGAATTTCAATTTATAGCTGATGAAGTTGAAGGTCAGAACTATTATAATTTTCTCAAAGGCCCATGACAAAGCAAAAATTTTAACCAAGATCTATATGATCCTAAAGTCTAATGAACTTCCCTATAGTTTCCTATAACTTATCAATATTCAATAAATATGTGTGGGAATGTACTCAAAGCAAGATAGAAGGCCTGACCCTGGTCAGAAGCTAGGCTGCCCATGTCTCCATCCTGACTGTGCCATTTGCAGCCTGAGTGGGCTTGATTACTGTATCAGATTGAGCCATGTGAAATTGCTGATATTTGGATTTTTTAATTTACAAAATGCCAGTATCATATGGCTTAACCTAATGTTTAATCATTTGTATTCCTCAATTTCCTCATCTTTACTAGTATATTAATAGCATACATCCTATTTTTTAAAGGATATTCAAAAAAGAAATGCAGGTAGGTTTTAAAGCAGTACTTGAAATATAGTAAGAGCCTGAGACATGACAGCTTATTATAATTAACATTTATTTTGAAAAGTATATATCCAAATGTGTCACCTTTGTGTTAAATTTATATATGTCATATGAAGTTATAATTTTCAAAAAACGAGGGTGGATGGAGATTCACATTAGTGTAGTGAATTTTGCTTCAACATTAAACCTTCAGTTTCTAAAAGGAAATGAAATTTTCATACAAAATTTTGAATTTGAAGGTAGGTAATTTGTTTTTAATTCTCGCTTTTATATAGTGAGGGTTTTTTTTTTTACCCATAATGTGCATTGTTTTAATCATCTAATTCATCTTTACTTGTTTAAAAAGACACAGTGTTAATTATAATTGTGCCAGAGTACCAGCTTTGCATAGATACTTCAAATGCATTTTAGTATTTTATAGCTGAAAGTGTTTATTTCTAATTTAGAAGATTAATGTTTTGCAGTCAGGATGCAGGAATGACAAACACAGTGAGATGGCTGCAGAGGGAGATTTATAGCGAAGTTTGGCAAATAGAGCAACAGACAGAATCCCTCTGCTGGTTATTTTGTTGGTACTATAGAACCAGATCATAATCACTATAATTAAGTTAGAAAAAATGTCCTACTTCACATCAAAATTGGGGATAAAGAGTATTTATCCTTACCACAATGGGAATCCAAACTCATATGCACTCTGTTAACCTTCAATAGCAGCGTGTTTTTTTTTTTTAGTTTTTATTTCTCAGCTTAACCAGGGCTTTAAAGGGATGTCATATATATAGTCTTTTGTCACTTAAGACAATTTCAAAATCTACAAACCCATTTTTAATATTTAGATATGTATAATATCCATTCAGGATTTACTCTGGCCTAAGAATAAATGACAGCCATAAAAGCAGCAAAGTTAGAATTCAGAGTCTGACACAAAGATGCTGAACATGTATAAACACCCCCTTGTCTCTTTTTAGAGAGCTTACTTTTTCTGCAACTGAGAAGTATTCTGTAAGTGGAGTAGGTGGCCAACTGTGTGGCTGGCTTTCAGAGACAATTGTAAGTATTTTGCCAATTGGCCAAAAACATTGTTTTGATAAAGTCCCTTCTTCTGTATAAAGCATTGTCTCCAGAAGACACCTGTTAAAATCAGAAATGAATTATTTGAAAGGAGAACTATGCTGAACAGTCAGCACTGAGATGTTGGTTAAACTGATGCGTACTGCTCCCCAGAGAGCTCATCAGATCCTCAGATGCAGACATGAGGATACTACACAGCGAAGTTTTTGGCTGAGGAATTTACCAGACCCAGACACTGTAAGCTCAGAATGAAGTTCTGAGGAAGAGAATGCTCATATTTCAAACAGGGAAAAGAATTATTTATTTGTGTTTGTTCCAAGGGATTTTTGTCCTGCATCACACAATTTCTCTTCTAACCCTTTTCCTGGATGGGCTATATGGTTCCATTAGTAAGGTGAAATATAGCATGGAGCCTTGGGTCTAAAAACTCAAAGCACTGAACTGGAGGAAGAAATGGGGAAAAGGTGACTTCCTTCGTATACCTTCTAAAGCAGGAGATTTATTTTCACTTTTAAAGTTCTCTGGGCATGAATTATTAAACACGTAATAGTATAATACCAGAAAGATAGCCACTAAATATAACAATGTGCCTTCTTTTACCACTATTTTTTAAACACTGAGAGCACAAGCCAATAAAATTAGGAGAAAAACAAAATGAAAGTTATAATCTTATTTTTGTATGTTGCCAATCTACTACATGATTGCTAAATAATTATAAATAATTATTTTTGTTTTCCATACTATGCCTTTGTGGCCCTTGCAAATATATAAATACATCTTGAGATATATAAATTCATCTCAGAGTTTTTACTCTCCAAATAATCTAATTATTGCCATGGAAAACTATTATATTAGTATCTGAATATTATGAAACCATTCCTTATTTGATCATATTGAAATTCAAGTGAGAATATGACACCGATCTTGAATTGTATGAAATTAGTACATAGTATTGCTTACATAACTCAAAGCGTAATCAGAATGAATTTGGCCATATTCCTTCACAATACCATTTTCAGATGACAGAATTTACTTTTGGTAGTCCTATTAACCAAAATAAAAAAAAATTCAGAAAGTTTTCATACCCTTACATTGAATGAAGACAATTTCACTTTAGTCAATGATAAAGCCATAACTTCAAAAATTATGACATAATACTTTGTTGAAAATATATTGTCTTTAAACATGCTTTCTTTCTGCATTGGCAGTCATCATTCCAAAGTTAAAGAAAGATGACAAAATAAACAGAAAACATAAATAAGGATATTAAGTCAGAGCATTATCATTATTTTCATCCTCTCAAAAGTAGAATGCTATTTATTGTAGCTTCTTTTCAAAGTGAATGATTTGAAACACAAATCTGTAATATTTCCCTAAATAATTCAAAAGGAAATAAGTATCCTTTAATGAGTAATTGTCACAATAAAAATAGTGTGGGTTTTTTTTTTTGTTTTGTTTTGTTTTGTTTTAAGTTTATATATTTATTTTGAGAGAGAGAGAAAGAGGGAACAAGCAAGGGAGGCGGGCAGAGTGAGGGAGAGAGAAAATTCCAAGCAGGCTCTGTAGTGTAAGTTCAGAGCCCAACATGGGGCTCCAACTCAGGAACTGTGAGATCATGACCTGAGCTGAAGTTGAGAGTCAGATGCTCAACCAACTGAGCCACCCAGGTGCCCCCAAATAGTGTTTTTTAAAACTATGAATGTTTACTAAGACCAGAAAAATTTTCTAATAATACGATGACAAAATAAAAAAAAATTAACATTATATATGTATTGATCATTCATTATGTACCAGGTTATCTTTTCCTGTCTGTCTCAAGAGCATACTTGGAAATGTCTCCTCTTATCTTCTGTTTCTATTTTTTTCTGTCTTTGTCTCTATGTCTTTGTCTATCTTTTCTTCCTTTGCTCCCTTTTATCTTTGCAATATTAATACATAACAGAATTATATGAGAAGATACGTCGCAATTTATATCATAGGTAATCTTTCAGCTATTATAAAATGGAATAAATATTTTATTAATTTTTATCTGCTACTAGGGGTTAGTATATATTCACATCTGTGAAACTGATACCATGTTCATGTTTGGTCATTCACTCGTCTATTGCATTTTTTTTTTTTTTTTTTTTTTTTTACCTATACAGGGTTTTTATGCGAGCAGAGGAGTGGCGGGGGGCGGGGAGAGGATCTCAAGTAGGCTCTGCACTAGGGCTCAATCTCAGGACCCATGAAATCATGACCTGAGCCAAAATCAAGAGTCAGCCGCTTAATCAACTGAGCCATCCAGGCTCCCCTAACCTGTAAGTGTCTTTTATCTCTACAGTAATCTCATGAGGCACATCTTATTAGTGCTATTTTGTTTTATTTTTAAAATAATGAAACCAAACATCTTAGTGTCTGAGTCACTTGCTCAAGTATCTATAGTAAGGAAATATCTAAACAGACTCTCTGTCTTCTGATTCTCCCCTCCTCTCCCTGGAGAGCAGATGGACCAATTCCAATCTATGAATATACTTTTTTCATCTTTTTTCTTGGAATTTACCTGAGTAGAAGTGAACTCATTGAAATGTTTTGCTTGTATAGCATTTTGTATTCTTTGACATATGATAGATAGATAAATGTAGATATACATACATGAAACCTATAAATATACATATATAGATATATACATGTCATATATAATATAATTTATTAATTATTCATTTATACTTCCTTTTATGACCACAATCTTCATACCAAACTTTTAGATAATCTTCAGTTGCAGAAAACTGTGAAACTCCAATTTACTCAATCCCAAAGATCCCTCCATTTTTTCATGACATTAATGATAATGATAATCATAAATATAATAATTTAATGTTAATAATATCTGAGAATAATATCTGATACTTATGTAGAGGTCTTATTAATTCCAGTGACTGTTCCATATGCTTCACATATAAAACTGTATCTGTTTCTCAAAATTCCATGAGGTAATTACTATTAATATCTCACTTTCACAGATGAGGAAACAAAATCAGAGGAAAATTCATTAATCTGTTCCAGGTCATAGCTAATGGTAACAGCTCTAGAATTCTAAAACCCAGGCAGTCTGGCTCTAGAGCCCACACCCCTATCCAAACTTCTGCATTTATATTAATTATAACATTTTGCCTCACATTATTATATTTTATATAGGATCTTTATTCTACATGATATTTTTATTTAATATTTACTGAGTATTAATCTCACAACAGGAGCTGAACTTCTTTATGTTCTGAGAACACAGCACTGAAAAAGATAGAAATAGGAAATTGAAGAGACATAATTAAAGAAATTAAACACTAAATGAAAAAAATTATTTAAAATACAATGTGGATGCAACTAGAATATATTATCCTAAGCAAAATAAGAGAAAGACAAATATGATATGATTTCATATGGAATTTAAGAAACACAACATATGATCATAGGGGAAGGGAAGGGAAGGAAAAAATAGATAAAAACAGAAAGGGAGGCAAACCATAAGAGACTCTTAAACGCAGAGAACAAACTGAAGGTTGTTGAAAGGGAGATGGGTGAAAGAATGGGCTAAATGGGTGATGGGCATTAAGGAGGGCACTTGGTGGGATGAGCACTTGATGCTATATGTAAGTGATGAATCACTGGATTCTACTTCTTAAACCAGTACTACACTGTATGTTAACGAACTTGAATTTAAATAAATAAATAAAAATAATAAAATTAAAAAAATAAAATGCTGATAACTGTTATAAATACACAAACATTTTATGTTGTAGAAGATAACTTAAAAGGCCTAATTAGATTAAATGCTTATGGAAGGCGTCGCTAAAAAGAAAAGTATTTGAGGTGAGATGACCCCTGAATGGAAGAAGTTGCCAGGAATGCAAATACCAGAGGTTAGAGTGTTCCAAGCAGAGGAAACAGCAGATTTAAAGGATCTTTAAAAGTGAAAGGACTTTCCATGTGAGAGAAATAAAAAGGGAGGGGATAATGTTAAGAAATTATTTTTAAGAGAAAGGCAAGATCCAGTTTGTGGGTGCTTCATTAGTTCGAAGGTAGTGATTGGTTTTTATCTTAAATGTATGAAGTCATCGACAAGATTAAGGCAGAGAAATGACATAACTCAACTTCCCCCTCTGTCCCGCCCCCTTTTTTTAAGAACACTGTCACTGCTCTGTGGGCAATAGACAATAGGGAAGCAGTGGAAACCATTAAAAAGCTATTATAGATTTTTATGTGAGTGATATTAATAGAGAAATGAATGAATGTAGTTTGGAGGTGAACAAACCAGAGTTAATATAGTCTCTTAAAGGCAGAAACAATTATTATGTGTTCAAGGATGTTCTGAATATAGTAGGCATTCTTTCATATTTTGCTATGTTGAGTGTACTTAAATGGAAGTTTCATCAGCTAAACTATTTCGAAGTTCTATTTTATTTCTAAAATATAATAGCAATCTTAGAATGTTGATGTTTATAATTTGAAAGAGTTTGAAAATCTTTCTAGAAAATGAAATAGCTCTTGCCTGCTTTTTCTCTCTTGGCTAAAAGGAAAATGTATAGCATTAAATCCTCATATTATAATAAGTGTCTCAAATCTATAATCTAAGCTTTCACCTCAAGAAAGTAGAAAAAGAAGAGCAAGGGAATGATAAAAAGCGTAAACAATTAAATGAAATGAAAAGTAGGAAAATAGAAAAAATGAGTGAAAAAAACATATGGTTATTTAAAGGTATCAATAAAATTAATAGATTTCTAGCAAGACTGAAAAAAAAAGTGGAAAATCCAAAATCCCAATATAATAAATGAAACATATGACATCATTACAGACCTGCAGACATGAAAATGTGAATGGCTGAATACTGAAAGAGTCTCTATACAAATAATTTGTCAATTTTGATAAGACAGATAATTTCCTACAGAAGCACAAACTACCGTGATTTACCCAACATGAAAAAGATATTTTGAATAATGCCATAACCATTAAAGAAATTAAAGTCATAATTAAAAACTCCTTAAGAAGAATTTTCTAGATTGAGATATTATCACTGGGTAATTCTACAAAATATTTAAAGAAGAATTAACACCAAATGTCCATAGTCTCTTCTAGAAAATCCAAGAGAGGGGAACCATTCCCACATCATTTTATGAGACCATTATTACCCTGATCCTTAAACCTGATAAAACAGTAAACCTACAGCTCAATTTTCCTGAATAATACAGTGCAGAAATCCTCAAAGATACAAACCATTGAATTCAGTAACATATATTATTACATATTATATAGTAATATCAAAAAATTATAATACACCATGACCAAATGGGATTTATTCCAGGGATGCAAGACTGGTTCAATATTAACACATCTATGTAATCTACCATATTAACAAGATAGAGAAAAATCATATGATTATGTCAACCCATGCAAACAAAAGCATTTGACAAAATTCAACATTCATTCATTATAAAAATTCTCAGAAATTTAGGATTATATATGGAAAGTTTCACAGTTTGATAAATTTGATAAGGAATATTGATAAACAACATACTGAACTCTATTCCTTGTCTCCCCTCTCTCTCCCGACCCTACCCCCCAGTACCAAAAACTCCCAACATTTTTGCTTTGCTCTTCTAAGACTTTTCATCTGGCTTCTTAGCTTGGTGTATCATACAGTTTCAGAACTCAGTAGAAATCCTGAAGGGACAATCAGATAACATTGGGCTTAGGTATTTTTCTCTCCTTTTCCACCATGATCCTAACACTTCCAGTCTCATATTTTTATGTCCTTAGTTCTGTGATACTGCCAAAGTCCTGCTGTTTTCTCTGCCTCTTAGTATAATCTTTCTTCCTGGGCTCACTGCCCAGATCCTCAGACTCTTGCCTCATGTCCAGATTTGGTGAATGCGTTGAGGAAAACAAATGGCTGCAAATCGATTCACATCTTCATGGCTCCTTCTTCTTTAAGAGTCAGTCTTATCAATTTTTGGCAGCCTCAAAGACAATCTCATGTAATCCGAAATTCATTTCTAATTATTTTTATCACAGATTTTTCAGTAGTTTTCTGGGTGTTTTCCTAGTGCTCATTGTTTTTGTTGTTGTTGTTGTTGTTGTTTTGCCTCTTGCTTTCTTTTTGTTTTTAGTTTCCAATAAAATTGTTTTCAGTCTTGCAGTACTGGGGGCACTGGAATAAAGTTCACTAAGTTATTTGTAGATGTTCTTTATCAAATTGCAAAAGTTCCCCTATACTCCTGGAGCCTTGGCTTGCTGCAAGCTACATTATCTTAGCTGGAAGTGGAAGTCTTGAAGCAGAGGTTTCTAAAAGGGTAGAAAAGTAATCATCTAGAAGTGACACAGAAGTTAAGACACTAATGTTGCAGTCTGATCCTGAAGAATGTGAAATGTTGGAGAAGGAGTAGTTTCAAAAAAAAGTGTCGCTCTCTTCAGCAACTGGTGTTGGGAAAACTGGATAGTGACATACAGAAGAATGAATCTGGACCACTTTCTCACACCATACACAAAAGTAAATTCAAAATAGATGAAAGACCTAAATGTGAGATAGGAAACCATCAAAATCCTAGAGGAGAACACAGAAAGCAACCTCTTTAACCTCAGCCACCGCAAATGTTCACTAGAGGTGTCTCCAGAGGCAAAAGAAACAAAAGCAAAGATAAACTATTTGGACCTCATCAAGATAAAAATATTCCGCACAGAGAAGGAAACAATCAGCAAAACTAAAAGGCAGCCTACAGAATGGAAAAAGATATTTGCAAATGACATCATAAACAGGGCTACTATCCAAAATCTATAAAAAACTAATCAAACTCAACACACAAGGAACAAATAATCCAGTGAAGAAATGGGCAGAAGACATGAATAGACACTTTTCCAAAGAAGACATAAAGATGGCTAACAGACACTCAAAAGATGTTCACCATCACTCATCATCAGGTAAATACAAATCAAATCTACAATGAGATACCACCTCACACCTATCAGAATGGCTACAATTAAGTCAGGAATCAACAGATGTTGACAAGGATGCAGAGAAAGGGAAACACTTTTGCACTGTTGATGGGAATGCAAGCTAGTGCAGCCACTGGAGAACAGTATGGAGGTTCCTCAAAAAAATTAAAAATAGAACTACCCTACTACCCAGCAATTGCACTACTAGGTATTTATCCAAAGGATACAAAAATGCTGATTCAAGTAGGTCACATGCACCCCAATGTTTATAGCAGCACTACTGACAATAATCAAATTATGGAAAGAGCCCAAATGTCCATTGATTATGGAATGGATAAAGAATATTTGATATATAAATACAATTGAATATTACTTGGTGAACCAAACTATATAATGCACAGTTTAGATCCAGTCATGGTCTTCATCAGAAGTTCTGAATGCTGGGGTTGCCTGGGTGGGTCAGTTGGTTAAGTGTTCTTTCAGCTCAGGTCATGATCTCACGGTTTTGTGAGTTCGAGCCCTGCGTGGGGCTCTGTGCTGCTATTGGAAATCATTCATTCTCACCTATGAACAGTATAATTCTTAAACTTTTCTTCCTTTATTTTCAAACAGTGAATTCTTTTCATTGAACATAATCTTTTTGAATAAGGAGAGTATTCAGAACTTTTTTTTTTTAAGTTTACTTATTAATTTTGAGAGAGACAGAGACAGGTTGTGGGGGAGGGGTAGAGAGAGGGAAAAAGAGAGAATCCCAAGAAGGCTCCAGTCTCTAAGTCGTCAGCACAGAGCCTCATGCAGGGCCCAAAATCCCAGACCATGAGATCATGACCTGAACCCAAGTCGGAAGCTCAACCGACTGAGCCACCCAGGTGCCTCAGGATTTTGTACTTTTAAAGAAGTAATTAATTTATGTAATTAATGTAACTGTAATTATGTAATTAATGTAACCATTAATGTAAACTGAACCTACTTAAAACACATAGACGTTTTTCAACAGTTTTAATATACTACTATTTTAAGGATTCAGGCTAATGAAAATCCTAATACTATGTTTAGGCTATCTCTTTAAGTGAAGGCTACTAAAATCTGTTATTTATGTAGGGATATAGCCTAATTTTCATGTATATTGTGTATATTTTTGCTAATATACTGTTTTACTTTAGATGTTTGTGGTTTTAGGTTGGCAGAATTATATTCCACTTAAGACTGTCTTAATAAAATAGGAAATGTGTTGTTTTACACAACTGAAAGTAGAAGGTGGTACAATTAATTATGTCATTAAGTCCCAAGTTCCTTCCATTTATCCATTTTGGCAACTGCAACAGAAATTCCATCAAAAGATGTATCCTCCTGTGTTTGCAATGTTACTACTAAAAAATCAAGGCATTTCCTACTGAATCAACACTACTCAGAGGTATGCATTCCCAATGTTTCCTTTTTAAGACTGAATAAACTTTTCCTAGAATTACATTAACCGCAATTTTATTCCTTATTTCTAGCTATTCCAATCACTGCTGGGGAAATAGAACTCCATGAAAACATTAGATCAGAAGTCACCCGTCAGGTTAAGGATGGAACTGGTCACCTCAAAAGAAATTAATCAAAGATAGGGAGTGAAGTGTGGACTGCCCTATTAAAGCCAGATGTCTGATAGGGAGGATGAAAAGGGATTGGGTGGATGTTGACGATTACATTAAATGGTCAGTAAATAGCCATTATTTTATATCATCTATTGTTCTAAACACTTGTACATGTTTTTTGTTTATATTTATTTTAAAATACCCTATATATTATTATTTTCTAGATTAGAAAGGAGGTGGAATAGAGAAAATGCATTTTACAGGTAACTTTATCTTTTCTCAAATCCTTTATAGTGCAGCCGGAAAACTAATCTGTATCTTCCCTCCTATTACTGCTTGATTTTTCTGTTCACTTTTCTATATGGTTCTTGAAAGGAACCAGGCTTTATTCACAGAAGCTTTTCAGTATTATTCCTGTACCAGGATAGATACTTCAACTCTTTTCTCATGATAATTTCTCTGTATTACTGGGTAAAAGGAAGCAAGCTACCATCATTTGAGCTAGTATTTGTGGAAAGGATTTTCTCACTTACCTCAGCTATTTACTGAAAACCTATGCAGCTGACTCAAATCAAATAAAGAAAGATAATTTATGTTTTATGCAGTTTCTGTACATTAATATACTCTTCCCCAAAAATATTTTTTCTCAAACAGAAATGAAATGGTTTTGTAAGATGGTGGTTTCATAATATTTCCAGGTGTATTTCATTTTTACCATTATATGAATTTATTAGGAGTTGTATGTATAGTCACTTTGGCCAATGAATCATTTAAAATGTAGTTGGGTACCTCACTGATGTAAAAAAATACCAAATAATTTTTGAGATGTACATAAATTACCCCTATTTTTTTTGTTCTGAAATTTCTAAATTTCTTTTTTTTTCCTAGGAAAAAAATTATTTCCTTTCAAATCATGACAACAGATTTATTGTAGAAATGACCTGGTATTTTGCATATGTAATTTTGTTTTTTCCTTGTGATGGAAAGTTGTAAGATCTACTCTCTGAGCAACTTTCAAATATGCATTACATTATTATTATTATTATTATTATTGTAATTTTTATTTTTTATTTAATTTTATTATATATATGTGTATATACATATATATATACTTAATATATTTAATATATATGTGTGTGTATATATATATGTGTGTATATATATATATAAAATTTATTGTCAAGTTGGTTTCCATTCAACACCCAGTGCTCATCCCAACAGGTGCCCTCCTCAATGCCCATCACCCACTTTCCCATCTCCCCCACCCCCATCAACCCTCAGTTTGTTCTCAGTGTGTAAGAGTCTCTTACGGTTTGCCTCCTTCCCTTTATGGAACTTTCTCCCCCTTCCCCGCCCCACCCTGGTCTTCTATTGAGTTTCTCAGGATCCGCATAAGAGTGAACACATACAGTATCTGTCTTTCTCTGCCTGACTTATTTCACTTAGCATCAACTCTCCAGTTCCATCCACGTTGCTACAAAAGGCCAGATTTCATTCTTTCTGGTTGCCAAGTAGTATTCCATTCTATATATAAACCACATCTTCTTTATCCATTCGTCAGTTGATGGACATTTAGGCTCTTTCCATAATTTGGCTATTGTTGAAAGTGCTGCTATAAACATTGGGGTACAAGTGCCCCTATCCATCAGTACTCCTGTATCCCTTGGGTAAATTCCTAGCAGTGCTACTGCTGGGTCATAGGGTAGATCTATTTTTAATTTTTTGAGGCACCTCCACACTGTTTTCCAGAGTGGCTGCACCAGTTTTCATTTCCACCAACAATGCAAGAGGGTTCCCGTTTCTCCACATCCTCGTTAGCATCTATAGTCTCCTGATTTGTTCATTTTAGCCACTCTGACTGGCGTGAGGTGGTATCTGAGTGTAGTTTCAATTTGTATTTCCCTGATGAGAAGCGATGTTGAGCATCTTTGCATGTGCCTGTTGGCCATCTGGATGTCTTCATTGGAAAAATGTCTATTCATGTCTTCTGTCCATTTCTTCATTGGATTATTTGTTTTTTGGGTGTGGAGTTTGGTGAGTTCTTTATAGATTTTGGATACTACCCCTTTATCTAATATGTCGTTTGCAAAAATCTTTTCCCATTCCGTCAGTTGACTTTTAGTTTTGTTGATTGTTTCCTTTGCAGTGCAGAAGCTATTTATCTTCATGAGGTCCCAATAGTTAATTTTTGCTTCTAATTCCCTTGCCTTTGGAAATGTGTCGAGTAAGAAATTGCTGTGCCTGAGGTCAGAGAGGTTTTTTCCTACTTTCTTCTCTAGGGTTTTGATGGTTTCCTGTCTCACATTCAGGTCCTTTATCCATTTTGAGTTTATTTTTGTGTATGGTGTAAGAAAGTGGTCCAGGTTCATTCTTCTGCATTTTGCTGTCCAGTTCTCCCAGCACCACTTGCTGATGAGACTGTCTTTATTCTACTGGATATTCTTTCCTGCTTTATCAAAGATTAGTTGGCCATATATTTGTGGGTCCAATTCTGGAGTCTCTATTCTGTTCCATTGATCTGAGTGTCTGCTCTTGTGCCAGTACCATACTGTCTTGATTATTACAACTTTGTAGTAGAGGCTAAAGTCTGGGACTGTGATGCCTCCTGCTTTGGTCTTCTTCTTCAATATTTCTTTGGCAATTCGGGGCCTTTTGTGGTTCCATATGAATTTTAGAATTGCTTGTTCTAGTTTCAAGAAGAATTCTGGTGCAATTTTGATTGGGATTGCATTGAATGTGTAGATTGCTTTGGGTGGTATTGACATTTTAACAATATTTATTCTTCCAATCCATGAGCATGGAATGTTTTTCCATTTCATTATATCTTCTTCAATTTCCTTCATATGCTTTCTATAGTTTTCAGCATACCGATCTTTTACATCTTTGGTGAGGTTTATTCCTAGGTATTTTATGGTTCTTGGTGCAATTGTGAATGGGATCAGTTTCTTTATTTGTCTTTCTGTTGCTTCATTATTGGTGTATAAAAATGCCACTGTATTATGTACATTAATTTTGTATCCTGCGACTTTGCTGAATTCATGTATCAGTTCTAGCTAAGTAGAGTCTATCTACTTTGGTAGAGTCTATCCGGTTTTCCATGCAGAGTATCATGTCATCTGAGAAAAGTGAAAGCTTGACTTCATCTTTGCCAATTTTGATGCCTTTGATTTCATTGTCTGATTGCTGATGCTAGAACTTCCAACACTATGGTAAAACAACAGCAGTGAGAGTGAACATCCCTGTGGTGTTCCTGATCTCAGGGGGAAAGCTCTCAGTTTTTTCCCATTGAAGATGATATTAGCTGTTGTCTTTTCATAAATGGCTTTTATGATGTTTAAGTATGTTCCTTCTATCCCGACTCTCTGGAGGGTTTTTATTAAGAAAGGATGCTGAATTTTGTGAAATGGTGTTTCTGGATCGATTGAAAGGATCATATGGTTCTTATCTTTTATTTTATTATTGTGATGTATCATATTGATTGATTTGCGAATATTGAACCAGCCCTGTAGCCCAGGAATGAATCCCACTTGATCATGGTGAATAATTCTTTTTATATGCTGTTGAATTCGATCTGCTAGTATCTTATTGAGAATTGCTTCATCCATATTCATCAGGGATATTGGCCTGTAGTTCTCTTTTTTTTGCTGGGTCTCTGTCTGGTTTAGGAATTAAAGTAATGCTGGCTTCATAGAATGAGTCTGGAAGTTTTCCTTCCCTTTCTATTTTTGGAACAGCTTGAGAAGAATAGGTATTATCTCTGCTTTAAATGTCTGGTAGAATTCTGGGGCACCTGGGTGGCTCAGTCAGCTGAGCATCCGTCTTCGGCTCAGGTCATGATCTCATGGTTTGTGAGTTTGAGCTCTGCATCAGGCTCTGTGCTGACAGCTCAGAGCCTGGAGCCTGCTTCAGATTCTGTGTCTCCCTCTCTCTCTGCCCCTCCCCTGCTCATGCTCTGTCTCTCCCTCTCAAAAATAAATAAACATAAAAAATTTTTTAAACATATTCAAAAAAAAATAAATAAATGTGTTGTAGAATTCCCCAGGGAAGCCATCTGGTCCTGGACTCTTATTTGTTGGGAGATTTTGATGACTGATTCAACTTCTTCACTGGTTTTGGTCTGTTCAAAGTTTCTATTTAGAATTCCTGTTGAGTTTTGGACATGTGTGGGTGTTTAGAAATTTGTTCATTTCTTCCAGTTTGTTAGCATATAATTTGTCATAGTATTTCCTGATAATTGCTTGTATTTCTGAGGGATTGGTTGTAATAATTCCATTTTCACTAATGATTTTATATATTTGGGTCCTCTCCTTTTTCTTTTTGAGGAGCCTGACTACAGGTTTATCAATTTTGCTTATTTTTTCAAAAAATGAACTCTTGGTTTCATTGATCTGCTCTACTGTTTTTTTCTTTTTTTTTTTTTTTTTTAGATTCTATATCATTTATTTATGCTCTGATCTTACTTCTCTCTTCTTCTGCTGTGTTTGGGGTGTCTTCACTGTTCTGCTTCTAGTTCCTTAGGTGTGCTGTTAGATTTTGTATTTGGGATTTTTCTTGTTTCTTGAGATAGGCCTGGATTGCAATGTATTTTCCTCTCAGGACTGCCTTCGCTGCATCTCAAAGTGTCTGGATTGTTGTATTTTCATTTTCATTTGTTTCCATATATTTTTTAATTTCTTCTCTAATTGCCTGGTTGACCCATTCATTCTTCAGTCGGGTGTTCTTTAACCTCCATGATTTTGGAGGTTTTACAGACTTTTTCCTGTGGTTGATTTCAAGTTTTATAGGATTATGATCTGAAAGTGTGCATGGTATGATCTCAATTCTTTTATACTTATGAAGGGCTGTTTTGTAACCCAGTATGTGATCTATCTTGGAGAACGTTCCGTGTGTACTCAAGAAGAAAGTATATTCTGTTGCTTTGGATGCAGAGTTCTAAATATATCTGTCAAGTCAATCTGATCCAATGTATCATTCAGAGCCTTTGTTTCTTTATTGATTCTCTGTCTAGATGATCTATCCATTGTTGTAAGTGGAGTATTAAAGTCCCCTGCAATTACCACTTTCTTGTCAATAAGATTGCTTATTTTTGTGATTAGTTGTTTTATATGTTTGGGGTCTCCCGTATTTGGTGCATAGACATGTATAATTGTTAGCTTTTCCTGATGGATAGACTCTGTAATTATTATATAATGCCCTTCTTCATCTCTTATTACAGCCTTTAATTTAAAGTCTAGTTTGTCTGATATAAGTATGGCTACTCCAGCTTTCTTTTGAGTTCCAGTAGCATGATAGATAGTTCTCCATCCCCTCACTTTCAATCTGAAGGTGTCCTCAGGTCTAAAATAAGTCTCTTGTAGACAGCAAATAGATGGGTCTTGTTTTTCTATCCATTCCAATACCCTATGTCTTTTGGTTGGCGCATTTAGTCTTTTACATTCAGTGTTATTATGGAAAGATATGGGTTTAGAGTCATTGTGATGTCTGTAGGTTTCATGCTTGTAGTGATGTCTCTGGTACTTTGTGGTCCTTGCAACCTTTCACCCACAGAATCCCCCTTAGGGTCTCTTGTAGGGCTGGTTTAGTGCTGATGAATTCCTTCAGTTTTTGTTTGTTTGGGAAGACCTTTATCTCTTCTTCTATTCTGAATGACAGACTTGCTGGATAAAGGATTCTTGGCTGCATATTTTTTCTGTTCATCACATTGAAGATTTCCTGCCCTTCCTTTCTGGCCTGCCAAGTTTCAGTAGACAGGTCTGTCACTAGTCTTATCAGTCTCCCTTTATAAGTTAGAGCGTGTTTATCCCTAGCTGCTTTCAGAACTTTCTCTTTATCCTTGTATTTTGCCAGTTTCACTGTGATATGTCGTGCAGAAGATCGATTCAAGTTATGTCTTAAGGGAGTTCTCTGTGACTCTTGGATTTCAATGCCTTTTTCTTTCCCCAGATTGGGGAAGTTCTCAACTATGATTTGTTCAAGTACACCTTCAGCCCCTCTCTCTCTTCCTCTTCTGGAATTCTTATTATATGAATATTGTTCCATTTGATGGCATCACTTAGTTCTCTAATTCTCCCTTCATACTCCTGGATTTTTTTATCTCTTTCTCAGCTTCCTCTTTTTCCATAACTTTATCTTCTAATTCACCTATTTTCTCCTCTGCCTTTCCAGTCCGAGCTGTGGTCACCTCCATTTTATTTTGCACCTCATTTATAGCATTTTTTAATTCATCATGACTATTTTTAGTCCCTTGATCTCTGTAGCAATAGATACCCTGCTGTCTATGCTTTTTTCCAGCCCAGCAATTAATTTTATGACTATTATTCTAAGTTCTTGTTCAGTTATATTGCTTAAATCAGTTTTGATCAATTTGTTAGTTGTCGTTACTTCCTGGAATTTCTTTTGAGGAGAATTCTTCTGTTTCATCACCTTCGCTAGTTTTCTATCACTTATGCATTTTAAAAGCTTGTTTTGGGCTGTGCACCTGTGAACACTGCTATATTAAAGGAGTGTCATAGGGCCTGGACCTCCAGGAGGTATTTTTCGGAGATTGTTATTTGCTCTCTGTTGTTGTGTTTGGTTATTTTATTACCCTACTCGTAGTGATATTTTGGACCCTCCACCATGTGTGCTTTGATTTGTTCCTTGGAGTAGCCCTGTAAAGGAAAACAGATAGACAAACAGGAGACAAGCACACACAAACACAAAAATAACACAAACAACCAAAAACAAAAAACCTAAAGACTAAAAACAAAAAACCCCAAAACAGGGACTACAAGTAATGAACAGGGTGGAGGCAGTGCTGATGGAAGGCACATACAAAGAGAGAAATGACAGGAGCGGGGGATGGTCGGGGGAGGGTGGGGAGAAAAAATAAGCATTGACTAGGCAGAGAGACTAAAAGGCTTAATCCAGAGAGAGAGAGAGAAAGGAAAATAAAGAAGGAGGCAGGGAAAATGAGATGAAATGAAGATAAGATTACCCAGACAGAGAAACTATATGGCTTGATTATTTCAGAGAGAGAGAAAGGAGTATAAAGAAGGAGGTGTAGAACATGTATCAAGACAATGGATTAAATATGTCTGTTTAAACAGACCAGTAACCAAAGTAACCAGCCTAGGAGAGGGAAGATATAAGGAGGAGAAATGGGGGCGGGGGGTAGAATATATCTATATATCCAGAATTGACCTAGAGTTAATCCAGGCAATGCTGCATTGCTTGTAGGTAGTAGCTGTCCAAATGGTCTGTGCCGCTCAGGTGGATACACAGTTACCCTATGCAAGGGTGTGGTTTGGCGTAATCTGAATTAATCTCCACTATGGGCCCTGAGACTTGGTGGTGGTGGTGTGTGTGTGTGTGGGAATGGTGAACCCCCAGTCTTTCTCAATGGAGCCGACCTGGTGGACTCCCTTTGAGTTGTCCTCACTGTGCCACAGGCATAGACAGGGCGGTCCTTCTTGCTTCACCAGCTCTGACCTTGTGTTTGGCTAGGATTCAAAGTCCAGCTCCATGCGCTCTGGCCCTGGAGAAACACCTCTCAGTGTGGAGATATGTGGTTCTGGCTGGCTTTGTCTGTGCCACTGCACTTCAGGGAGAACCGACTTCTACTGTGGACTCAGTCGCTGACCTCACCTCCAGCCCCTCGGTGGCAGATGCAGGCAGGCTTTGTCTTTTCCCACAGCACTCCAGGGAAATGGCGGCCCTATCCTCCTGAAGACTGTGCCCTCGGCCCAGCCACTGTGCCCCGGGGTGGTGGACGCAGGCAGCTCTGTACTGTCGCGCAGCCCTCCAGGGAGGGAACCACTTTCTTCAGCTGCTGCGGACTAAGCCCCCGACCTAGCACCGCACCCAGGGCTGGCTCCCTTCCTACCCAGGTGCGCGAACAGGGAGCCGGCTCCAGTCCGAAGAAAGCCCTGCAGTTAGAGATCAGATCCCTCTCAGTCTCATTCTGAGGTCTTTCTCCTGTCCTGATACGATCCTGCACTTCCCTTGCCGTTCTCTCTCTTCCCTTTTTCACTCCCTTTTTCTCTCCTCCATGTCCACACAGCCATTTTTTATCTCCCCCAGTTTGCAGTTACCCACCTATCTTCTTTCCAGATTCCCCATTTTTTTCCTATTAGATTCAGTCTCTTTTCCTCCCAGGTTCTGCTGTTCAAAGTACTTTTTGGCTTCTGCACTTCTTTGTTTGAGAGTCGCTGGAAGTATGGAGCCCCCTACTTCTCTGCCATGTTGGCCCCTTCTGCAATACATTATTAACTATAGACAGACACCATGCTTGACATCACATCCCAATGACTATTTTTGTTTTGTAACTGGACATTTGTACCTTATGACCCCCTTCACCCTTTGCATCCACTCTGACCCCTGTTGCCTCTGGCAACCACCAATCCGTTCTCTGTATCTGTGAACTGCTTGGTGTGTTTTGTTTTTATATTTTTGTGGGGTTTCACTTTCGCTTTTGTTTTTGTTTTTAGAATCCAAAATAAGTGAGATCATATATTTGTCTTTCTGTGTTATTATTTCATTTAGCATAATGCTTTCAAGTTCCATTCATGTTGTCTTAAATGGCAAGATTTCCTTCTGTGTTATGGATGAATAATATTCCACTGTATGTGTGTGTGTGTGTGTATCACATTTTTAATCCATTCATTCATCATTGAAATTTAGGCTGTGTCATGCCTTGGATATTGTAAATAATGAACATGAGAGTACATATATCTTTTTGAATTAGTGTGTTTGTTTTCTTTGGATAGATTCTCAGTAATGGATTTGCTGGATCATATGGAGTTCTGCTTTTAATTTTTTGAGGGATAACTATATTGTTTTCCCTAGTGGCTGCACCAATTTGCACACCGACCAACAGTGCATGAGTGTTCCCTTTTCTCCACATCCTTGCCAACACTTTTCTTTTTTTAATCTTTTTGGCAATAGCTATTCTAACAGGTGTGAAGTGATATCTCATTGTGGTTTTGATTTACATTTTCCTGATGATGATTAGTGATACTGAGCACCTTTTCACATACCTTTTGGCCATCTGTATGTCTTCCTTGGAAAAATGTCCATTCAGATCCTCTGCCTATTTTTTAATCATGTTGTTTGTTTGGTTTTGCTATTGAGTTCTATGAGTTCTTTATATATTTTGGATATTAGCCCCTTATTAGGTATACGATTTGCAAATATTTTCTCCCACTCAGTCGGTTGCCTTTCATTTTGATAAGTTTTCCTTTGATTTGCAGAAGCTTTTCAGTTTGATATAGTCCCATTTATTAATTTGCTTTTCTTATCTTTACTTTTGGTGTCAAATCCAAAAAAAAAAATCATTGAACAGGCCAATGGCAAGGAGCTTACTGCCTATATTTTCTTCTAGGGATTTTATGTTTTCAGGTCAAATTTATTTGTTAATTGGTATAAACATGTTTGTTTTCTTAGTTATTATTTTTTTCCTTTTTACTAATACCATCTACTTCCCTAAAGGGATATTTAGAAGGCTTTATGTAGTTCTCTCTTTCCTACTGGACCATAAGATTAATGAAGGAAGGAAACCTGTGAATCTTGATCAGGGTATTCCCCAGGCATAGGCACTTAACAGAAGTGTGAATTTGATGTTTACTAAAACTAAGAGCCCGAAAAACATTGTCTCTTTGCACCACAAATAGTTTTGATGTAGTCATATACTTGCCAATTATCTTATACCAATCGTTCTTACTCAATTCTTTGTTTAATTTTTTTTTTAATTTTTATGTTTTAAAATCATATCTAACAAGTTAGATCATTTTTGGAGAAATCACTTTTAAAGTACAATATTTTTATTTCAGATTTTATTTTCAATGCTTTCTTATTGTTTAGAAAGTAAGACTGCTTTTAATCAATTTTAGGAGAGATGTATTTATTTAACTGATCTAGGCAGCATCCATCTAACAAATGGCTTAAAGCAATGCATTTCATTTGTCTTTTGGTGCCAGTGGTGCGGGGTGGGTGTTTGTGTATATACCAAATGTGTATATGTGTGTGTGTGTGTGTGTGTGTGTGTGTGTGTGTGTGTGTGTGATCCATATACAGTAATGATATTTGTAAATTTTCCATGTTCGTGCTGAAACAGATGAAGCAATCTCCCATTAATAAGTTCAAGTGTATCTCAGGCTGGTATACTTAGTGTTATTTTTGTAAGTATGTTGACTACATTAACTCTTTTGAATATATATAATCTATTTAAGTAGATTATAGGGTAGGTTTTGTTGACAGCTCATTTTAAAACATGAATCTTTGGAAAATGATTTGTATTGCATTTCTATGAGTATTAAAGTTGATAGCAAGTAGCTCAATTAAATTTATTTAATGAGAAAAGCTGAAAATTAATACATTCCATGACAGATATGAACTTTCAAATAATCTAGCAAGGCCTGACATCATATAATATTCAGTCTATCCAAATTGGCAGTGAAGTATTTTAGAAAGAAATAAAATCAGTACCTTTGTGTTATCCTGAATTTGCCTGAAGGCCTACTGTCTCTATCAGCCAACTCCTCTTGTCTGAAGGTGTAGGGGATTTAAAACTTGGTCACTGAATGGGTGGACATACAGAAATTATATGTGTGGTGAAGAAGAAAAGGGGTTTGTGATAAATAAATGTTAGATAACAGTAAAAATACTCTTCATAGAAAACAATTTACAGTGTATTTCCCATTAGAAATAGAGGGGAGGGGCGCCTGGGTGGCTCAGTCGGTTAAGCGGCCGATGTCAGCTCGGGTCATGATCTCCCAGTCCATGAGTTCAAGCCCCGCATCGGGCTCTGTGCTGACAGCTCAGAGCCTGGAGCCTGTTTCAGATTCTGTGTCTCCCTCTCTCTGACCCTTCCCCGTTCATGCTCTGTCTCTCTCTGTCTCAAAAATAAATAAACTTAGAAATAGAGGGGAAAAGCCTGTGATACTACTCACAATAAAAAATTCTCTCAAATATCTTTAGACCTTGTTACTCTTGAGTGAAATGGACTGTGTGCCTTTGGGATGTTGAGGTTATTTTTGTTAGAGATGTGACATGTTGAAGGATTGCTGATTGGTGGGATCAGGTAGAGCACCCATAATGCAGCAAACTTTCAAAATATCATAGCAGATCTAAGGGGATAGAAAATCCTTACAAAATCAAATACATAGATGCAGTAGGTACACCAGCTGAGATATGCTTGAATTTACTGGTGGGAGATCCCTTCATGTGTCTCAGCACCAACATGGAAAATTTATACATATCATCACTGTGTGGACCACACACACACACACACACACACACACACACACACACACATTTGATATATACACAAACTCCCATGTCATACCCAAAGACAGACTAGATGCATTTTTTTCAAGCCATTTGTGGGATAAGATATTGCCTAACTTAGTTAAATAAATTTCCTCCAAAATTAGTTAAATTTACTTTCTAAACAATAAGAAAGCACTGAAAATAAAATCTGAAATAAAAATATTGTACTTTAAAATTGATTTTTCCAAAAAGTGACCTAACCTGTTAGATATGATTTTAAAACATAAAAATTAAAAAAAATAAACATTTTTTATTTAATAAAAGTAAACTGGATGATTTTTTGGCATTCTTTTGAAAACAATGATAAGATATTTTATTAGGCATTTTAAATGAATTATACATCAATATCATTTATAATTATTTGCAGACTCAAGATGACAGTGATCTGTCCTTTTGTTTACAATTTACAGTGCCTAGTTGTTACTGAGAAATAGACAAATATGGGTTCAAATTCTGGCACGTTGATTCTTGTTTAAGCTTTTATTTTCAAGGTCTATCTTAAATTTAGACATAAAATCCTGTACTGTATTTGTGATACATAAGGTCATTATAACATTGATTTAAGAGAAAGTTAATTACATTCTATTGTATCATTTAGTAAAGACATACTGGTTAAGACCAGCACTGAGCTCCAAGGGCTCTGTGTATCAGAAGTGAAACATTCTATCATTTTTCTTATCATTTATAAGGCTAACTTCATTCTACTTTCCAAGGATGGATCAGATCACCTGTTCCCTTAATCTTGTAATTGACCTGCTTGATTAACTTGAAATTCAACTAATTTTATCATAATAGAAATCTGGTGCTTCAAGGAGAGCCACAAAATCATAGAAGTCCTGCTGGATCTGGATATTTACTTGATTTCACTCTGCCTCAGAATTCAGGCTTCAAGAATGCATATGCAGGTATTCCTTTCCAATTCTTCAACATTCTCAAGAACAGTGTCCTTTCAAATGCCAGCTGATGACTGTGAGCAAGTCTTTCTAGTTTTTCCACATTCAGTACTGAAGCACATAACTTTCATGCTTCTTGGAAGAAAACCAAAAACAAGAGTTGGAACCCGAAATTAAATGTTTAACCTTATCTGTTCAGGTTAGGATAAATCACCTATAAGGATACACAGTTTTTTCCTCAGAATTCCCAGTGGCTAAAGAGAGAAAAACAAATTAATAAAATTAACATGTGGTGCTATCATTCATCTCAGTTAATTAAACACAAATGATTTTATCTGTTTTATATTACTGTATTATTTTCTTAATCTCATTTATATTATTATGTTACATAAGTTTTAAATTTTTACTTACTATTTAAAATCATTCGTATGCTTTTATTGTGCATACGTATTTATTAAAAGCCTGGTTCTAGGCCGGCATTTCTTAAATTTTGGCATGTATTAGAATGATTTGGAGGGTTTGGAACAGCAGGCATTGATTACTCAGTCACTTCCCTAGAGGGTCTGATTTAGTAGAGCTGGAGTGGTGCCCAAAAATTTGCATTTTTAACAAGTTCCAGGTGATGCTATGCTGCTGGTCAGGAGAATCACTGGTCTAGGCATTGCAGGTGTAGCAGTGGTCAAGAAAGAGTCCTCACCCTCATGAATATTATGTTACTTTGGGAGATACAGATGACAAATAACTAAATAAATCAGAAAGATACAGACGGTCGTTGCTATGGTCTGAATATGTATGTCTTCCTCAAAGTCATATGTTTAAGTCCTAATGCCCAATGTGATGGTATTAGTAGGGGGATTCTTTGGGAGGTGATAAGGTCATCAGGGCGGAGCATAAGATTAATATCCTTATAAAAGAGAGATTCAGCTGCGTCTTTGCTTCTTCTACCAGGTGAGGATAAGAAAAGACTGGCTCAGAGGAGGGTCTTGACCTGAATCGGCTGGCACCCTGATCTCAGACATAAAGCCTCCAGGACTGTGAGTAATGAATTTCTGTTGTTTATCAATTACTCAGTTTGAGATATTTTGTTATAAAACCCCAAAAGAGTAAGATGTGGGGAACATTATGAAAGGAACCATGGTCATTGGTAGAGATTGTATTAACCAGTGTGGCCAGAGAGGGTCTCTCTGACTAGGTGGCAATTATCTTAAAAGTCTGAAAGATCAAAGACCAGGCATGTTAAGAACTGTACAAAAGAGGTTTGACGTGATTTTGACGAAGGATCTTATCCTGGCTCTGCTAGTCATTAGTTGTGTGACATGGATATAATTGCCCTTTTCCATATATGCAAAAGGATAGAAAATACCCATTACATAGTATTTTTGTGGGGATCCAGTTAGACAATAATATCAGGCCTCTTTTAGTATCTGGAATGATACCTAATACATCTCTTTTCCCTACCCCTACAATATGTGACATGGCTTGTACATATACCTGTTATTAAAATTTGATGTATGTATAATTTGGTCATGATTTTAAGTTTGTTTAAATTCTCATTCCTCTGTTACTCTAGTCCCTTCAGGGAGAAATACATTCTGCATCCATTTTGGCTAGCCTACATTATCTCTTATTCTACTTTTAGTACAGTAATATCTTCAAATTTATTTAGCTTTTGAACTAAATTCATAGGAAAACATTTATGTAGAGGCTGTGTGTAAGGAGACTACACTTCTAATACTAAATCTACCAATTTATAGGTGTTTATGTAAATGTTTTTTGTCCACAATAAAATACTACACAAAACAGCAATACGCAAAAAGACTTCATGCTAAGGAACTCGGAACCCGTATTCAATTTCCATTCTTCTGTTCACCCTCAGATTAAGGGTGGCATTCTAGAATACAAGCCTTTCTGTTAGTGAGGCTAAACACTTATTACAGACTTTTGAGTAAAAGCAAACCACTGCACTAGCCCTTATGAGATGCAAACCTACGTAAGACATGATAACTTTGTTCAAGGAGCTTATGGTCTAGTTGGGGTAAACTAATGTAATTACATTGATAAAAGAAGAAAATATGAGACGTGGTTTAAAAGAGAGAAATACTGGAGCAAAAAGGAGAGGGGTTATTGATAGTTGGCAATGGGTCAAAAGGCAAAAAATAGCTTTTGAAAGAAATAATGAGATGCAGCTGCAGAGATAAGTAGGGTTAGGTACAGAGGGTAATCATCCCATTGAGTAATTCCCCATATGAAGATTAAAAAGCTGAAATAAATAGGGTATGACCAATGCATAATAAGTAAATGAAATCTAACAGTGGGGATGAGATTGCAATAGCAGCTTGTAGTTGTCTATAGTAGTGAATGTTTGGTTGTAGAGTTCACTCAAAGGAACACACAATGGATAGTCATTGAGTTGTGTCAGTGGGTAAGTAACATTTTTTAATTTTGATTATAATATATGGGGAAATATGGGGAAGGAGACTTAGATTCTCTTCAACTTTAAATTACTTTAAAAAATCAAATGTGACCTTTAATAATGTTGTGTCTTTTAGGTAATTAATCATTAGTAGGCAACTGGGTTAAGTGAGCTCATGAGTATTGTGGAAAATTGTATTTCAGCATAAACCTTTCTGTTATATGTATTTTGCAATGAAATCAACAACCTAAACAAGACATGTGATACTACATCTTGCTAATTATTTCAGTATCATGTTAATTAAACAATATGTCAGACTGATGTCTTCAGAATCCAATCATCTTCTGTCTTCGAGTTGTAGAAACAATCAGGTTGTCACTTAAGTATATGGAGAATTTGTTGAGTTGGAGTTAAGGCAAATGCATATTCAAAATAGTATATGACTTCTCAAATGATAATCCAGTTTCCTTGAGAAATCTATGTGTATGTGTGAACATAAGATATTTTTAAAGATAAATTCATTGAATTTGACATATCTAAGGAGTTAGAGGTGTGACTTAAAAAAGACAAAGAGGAAGTGACTACAGAGGTCATTTGATGCATGTAGTAAGGTCCTACTTAAAGCTGAAGCATTTTTACAATTCAGAATTGAGGGTTATAAAACTAGATCCATCTCCTTGAAATAACGAAATACACTCTCTGGAATAAAATTATATATTCTGTAAAAATTATATAAACTATATTTTATGTGTGTATAATAACAAAACATGTCTGGGTGAGATTAAGCATTATCAGCTTTTATGTATTACAATATTGATGAACACTTTATGAAATGTGTCTGAATACTTACACTCTGTCCTCATGCTGAGTCTGTATCATTGTCTGTTGGTTTCATAGTGTTTCATACACTTTCATGTACTCTTAGCCCCTGTTTCAAATTGATTTTTGCAATCTGTTCATTATTTTATTTATTTAGAACATTTGATCAAGAGGAATACTTTATTATTTTATTTTATTTTTTTAATATGAAATTTATTGTCAAATTGGTTTCCATACAACACCCAGTGCTCATTCCAACAGGTGTCCTCCTCAATGCCCATCATCCACTTTCCCTTCCCTCCCCACCCCCCATCAACCCTCAGTTTATTCTCAGTATTTAAGAGTCTCTTAGGGTTTGCCCCCTTCCCTCTCTGTAACTCCCCCGTGGTCTTCTAGAGCCACTCTGGAAAACAGTGTGGAGGTTCCTCAAAAGATTAAAAATAGATCTACCCTATGACCCAGCAATAGCACTGCTAGGAATTTAGCCAAGGGATACAGGAGTGCTGATGCATAGGGGCACTTGTACCCCAATGTTTATAGCAGAACTTTCAACAATAGCCAAACTATGGAAAGAGTCTAAATGTCCATCAACTGATGAATGGATAAAGAAATTGTGGTTTGTATACACAATGGAATACTACTTGGCAATGAGAAAGAATGAAATCTGGCCTTTTGTAGCAACCTGAATGGAACTGGAGAGTGTTCCGCTAAATGAAATAAATCAGGCAGAGAAAGACAGATACCATATGTTTTCACTCGTATGTAGATCAAGAGGAATACTTTAAACAGTGGGGAAGATCATCTGGTAACACCTAATAATTGATAATACTTCCTTTTTATTTCTAAGCCTAATTTTCCCCTTGTGTTTTAAATTTTTACTTTAAAACGTCATACACAGGCTCCTGGGTGGCTTAGTCCATTGGACATCCAACTCTTGATTTTGGCTGAGATCATGATCTTATGGTTTGTGGGTTTGAGCCCTGTGTCAGCCCTGTGCTGCCAGTGTGGGGCCTGCTTGGGATTCTCTCTCTGCCTCTCTCTCTGACCCTTCTCTGCTCGTGCGTGTGCTCTCTCTTTCAAATAAATAACTTAAATGTCATACAAATAGACATACTTGTGCTTAGAAAAATGGATCCATAAAATCATACTATACATGCTGTGTTTGGGTATATTTTTCCCCTTATTTTCCCTTTATTCTCTTTTCTTTCCACCTTATTAGCAATCCATTTTCCCTAGTAACTCCAAATAATCCTGTGTAACCCATGTTAATCTAATATGTATACTTCCCTAATAACTCCATGCTTATATAATGCTACCTAATGTGTGGTGTATATAAAATACAATAAAATATCCTATATGCCAAATATATATAATACCTATATATACAAGTATATGTATATACACAGTCAAATAGGTTTTTTGGCCATTAATTTACCAAACTGGAATCATGTATTTTACATCTTACATTTTTTTTTAACTCAACAAAACCTCATGAAAACTCTACCAAGTCAATTTAAACAATAAGTCACGTCTCTTAAAGGCTGTAGAATATCCTCTAGTGTAGACCTACCAAAATGTATTTACATATTCGCTTATTAGTGGTATTTACTTTTTTCCTGGTTTATTCTCCAAAACTAGCAATGCACATGAATACATTTGTTAATAAAGCTTTGCAAAAGGATTTTACTTCTGTGGGATGGAGTTAGGTTGTTTCTGGACTATACTGCCTTTGTGTTTCATAGGTGTTTTGTTTGTCTTAATCTATGAATTACCTATAACATCTGTCCATTCCCTATTTGAAAAAAGCCTTTATTTTGAAAGCTAACTTTGCAAATTGTGGTTATAAATACTTCCTCTATAACTTGTGTAAAAAGTCTAATGTATCTTATTTTAGCTTATGGAATCTGTCATATAATCTTTAATACTTTTGATGCCTAAGTTTTCTTTTATAACTTGAAGTTTAAAGTTTAATGATCCCATGACCTCTTTTCCTAGAGCATATAGAGATAGAGATGTACTATTTTTTTTTTTACATTTCCTTTTAAAATTTACATGGATTTTAGTTTTCCAACAGTAAACATGGGGACAAGTATAATATTTAGAGGCAGACATGCAGTTCTAAACTGGGTTATTTTAATAGGCCTCCCTGAATAAGCAACATTGGTCAAAACCTTAAGGGAGTGAGCCATGTTCATAGCTGGAGGAAGAGAACCCATGACAGAAAATAGTTGAATGGCTATGAGATCTGAGGTGTGCCAGTATAGATTAAACATGAAGAGATAAAATCAGGATGATAATGAAGAAAAAGAAAACCAGATCACCTAAGATCTTCTATAACCTTGCCTTTTACCCTGAGCAAAAAGATGGTTATGAGAAGAATGATATAATTGATAGACTGACAATAGACTGGAGAGGCCTCTGGATGGCTCAGATGGTTAAGTGTTCAACTCTTGATTTTGGCTCAGATCATGATATCACTGTCATGCTATGGAGCCCATCATATCGGAGCTCCGTGCTGGACATGGAGCCTGCTTAAGATTCTCCCTCTGCCCCCCCTCAAAAAACAAAACAATAGACTCTAAAGGGAGGAGTCAGAAGGAATTCTTGTATCTGCTCTGAGTACCCAGGAGAGAGAGGATTGTGGTTTGGACAAGCATGGTAGCAGTTGAGGTGGTAAAACATGGGAATCTAAATATAAACCAACAGAATATGATAGATCGTATGTAAAAGAAAAAAAAAAACAAAAACATGATGACTTCAAATTTTTGTCCTAAGCAACTGATAGGATGCAGTTGCCTTTAACTGAAATGTGCAAATCTGAGGAATGAGTTGGGTTTGGTTTTGTTTTTGTTTGTTTTGTTTTAGAGGAGAGCTATCAGAAGTTGAATTGTGGACATGATATTTCTTAAAGGGATCTGAGTGTAGATATAAACAGTCAGTTGGATTAAAGTTTGGATGTCAGGGGGCACCTGGATGGATCAGTCAGTTAAGCCTCCAACTTTGCCTCAGGTCATGATCTCATGGCTCCTGTGTGAATTTGAGTCCAGCATTAGGCTCTGCGATGACAGCTCAGAGCCCGGAGCTGCTTAGGATTCTGTGTCTCCCTCTTTCTCTGCCCCTCCCCTGCTCATGCTCTGTCTCTGTCTGTCTCTCTCTCTCTCAAAAATAATCATTAAAAATAATTTTAAAAAAGTTTTGAAGGTTGGAAAAGGGCCATGCTGGAGATACAATAAAAGATTAGTATGGTGTTAGCATTTAAAGTTATTTAACAAGATGAACGTATCTACCCTATTCACTAGGGTTGCCACAGCTCACTCTCTCAGATGTAGTTTGGATGTCTATATAGAGATGGCCGTAAATCAATCTCTTGATTTGATAATGAAATCTCCACCTAACTGAATATATACTTAGAATTCTGTTCAATTTACAGATGGAAGAACTTTATTTAGGAGGCTGAATGATATATTTAAATGGAGCAAAATAAAAATATTGAGGCTCAGACTAAGGAATATGAAACTCAATTGTCTTAAAAGTTTGTGTACTTAGATTGGCTTTACTATAAAAATGCTGAGAGATGAGTCAGTACTCTTTCTGGCTTTTATCCATTATTGGTGTTATAAATGGTACCATGAAAATGTTTCTGGAATTTTGGGGGGGGGGGTAATTTTTAATGCTCACAGAAAAAAACAATAAATATCACTAAGTATTTAATGTTTGGAAAGTCTATACTCTCTATCTACTTACATTTTTTTTTTTTTTATTTACTAGAAATGAGCACTAAATGATTCTTTATAGTCTCATGATGATGATTGCTAAAAACTAGTTGAAGTATGTGTTCAATATTAATAACTTCTCTTACATTATTTCCTTCAAGTTACGTTTTATGACACGTTATAATAGCATTAGAGTTTTAAATTACCTGTTAAAATAGACTTGTAGTTAAAAGTAGCAGTGTAAAGTAAAGCAGAGGAATTCAAAGGAAAGAAAAGTGGTCTTTTTTTTTTTTTTTTTTTTAAGAGGTACTGGTTTTATCTTGATATTTAAGTGTAAGGGGGAGAGTTTTATTCCTACATCATTAAAATAATGAAACCACTTAATAGTAAATTAAAACATTTAGCTTAATTGTAAGTCTGATTCATCTACAATGAAAATATCTTCGTATATCCTGATTACATAATATATTCATTAAAAAAATATAAATGAAGGGTCGCCTGGGTGGCTCAGTCGGTTGAGCATCCGACTTTGGCCCAGGTCATGATCTCACAGTCTGAATTCGAGCCCCGCATCCGGCTCCGTGCTGACAGCTCAGAGCCTGGAGCCTGTTTCAGATTCTGTGTCTCCCTCTCTCTCTGACCCTCCCCCGTTCATGCTCTGTCTCTGTCTCAAAAATAAAAAATAAAACGTTAATAAAATATATATATAAATGAAATATAAAAATTTTAGGCACAGGTTAGGTAACATCCTGGAATGGCAACATAAATATTTTGGTATGATACTGTCACACATCTATTTATCCATAAAAATACATGTATGTATAATGTACATATAAGGACCATGACATATTTTTATGCATTATGCCATGTTTAACAGTCTACTAAATGCACTTTTCATATGTCTCTTCCTTATTCCATTTTTAGATATACCACATACATTCCCTCATTGTTTTTAAAAAAAATGTTTAAAAAAAATAATAAGTGTGCCTGGGTGGCTTAGTCAGTTAAGCATCCAACTCTTGATATTGGTTCAGGTCATGATCTCAGTTTGTGGGATTGAGTCATGCTTGGGATTCTCTCTCTTTCTCTCTCTCTCTCCCCCCTTCCCCTACCCATGTGTCTACATGTACTCTCACTCTCTCAAAAATAAATTTAAAAATATTTTTAAAAAGTGGGGTAAAAAGGGCGTAATTTAAGCACATTTTATGCATCTTTTATCAACATAACACTGTTAGACATAATACATCTGCAAACTCCATGGATTCTTTTACATAAATATATAGTAGTTCATTCCCTGGATAGATCACAATACTGTTAGCCAATCATCCATTGTTTCCTGTTCTTGTCTAAGGTTAGTGCTGTAATATCCATTCTCCATATGTGTACATAAGAATTGACACTTTATTCTTGTGCTGCATGCAGCTGCTTAGGGTTGGAATGGCTGTGTATTATGGTTTAAGAGTTTTAAATTTTAATAGATATTTTCTGATAGTCTTAAAGAGACTTTGACATGGAACATTTCTGTCAGAGATGTACAAAATTCATCTGCATTTTAAGCAACTCGTTGCATAGCTATTTAAAAATTTTGCCAGTCTGATAGACATAAATTGATAATTCACTTTTAATTTGTATGTCCCTGACTATTGATTGAGCATCTTCATACATTTTGAACATTTGAATTTGCTCTTTTATTCATAGTATTTTTTCATCTACTGAAGGCTTTTTCTCCACAAACTATACAAGTTACTTTTTCTCCTTTCTGTATTAAAAATATTTTTCCAATGGAGAAATTGTATATTTCCTACAACTAAACATTTTAAAAGAACATTTACAAACGTTCATTTTGTAGTTTACAATTTTGTCATCTTGAAGTGAGGTATTCGTCCTTATATAATAAATTTAGTCTTTTAAATTTCCATGCTAGATTTTTATTCAATTATTGACATCTAAGTTGTTAATCATATTGGAATATATTTTTCTATGTGATCTAAGATTGAAATATTCAGTCGTTTTTTTTTTTCCTGTAGTTATTGAGTAACATATCATCAAGAAGTGCCATCCTTTCCCTTGTGTTTAATTTACTATCCTTTTGCCATTATCAAGACATTAAAGTGGCTTCATAAGGTGACAAACTGACTCTCACTGTTGCATTTACTGTAATGTGTAAAGCTATATGGGGGCTAAACTCTTGAACTTAACATTCACTTTATCTAATTCTAAGAAACTATTGTAATTCAAATGAAATTTTTACTAAAACTGTGTAATAATCTGATGTCGCTAAATTTAGATTTTTCCCATCCAAAAACACATACTTTTCCATTTATTCAGATTCTCTGTTGTCTCTTAATGTCATTCTTCATATAGGTCCCCTGTATATTTGTAAAATTGATACCAGATCATTTTAACTTTGGTTACAATTTAAAGTAGAATATTTTCCATTGCCATTTTTGTGTATTTTTCCAGAATATTTTTTTAAACTTTGATCTTTTTTAAGCATTTATCTTGAAGCCAGATACTCTATAAAAATTTTGGTTAATGTTAAAGCTATCAGTGTTTTCTCATTTAAGATACTTGATTTTTATTACATTTACTGAATCAGTTTCTTTATTTGTATATTGCATATAATTTTTCTTAGTATGGGTCTTGGGTTTTGTCAAGTGGCCTCTAATCATCTATTAATACTAAATACAGAAAAATTATTTTTAAAAACTAAAAACTAACTGCTGGACAGCACTGCCTTTGAAAATGTGATGACTGCCGGGGCGCCTGGGTGGCTCAGTCGGTTAAGCGTCCGACTTCAGCTCAGGTCGCGATCTTGCGGTCTGTGAGTTCGAGCCCCGCATCGGGCTCTGGGCTGATGGCTCACAGCCTGGAGCCTGCTTCCGATTCTGTGTCTCCCTCTCTCTCTGCCCCTCCCCCATTCATTCTCTGTCTCTCTCTGTCTCAAAAATAAATAAAACCTTAAAAAAAAAAATTTAAAAGAAAATGTGATGACTGCCAAACAACTAAATTGTGCCAAATAATTCCTTATAAAATGACTCGAATGAAAAGCAGTATGTGTTGCTGTGGAAGACACACGCATACAGCTGCATGATTATGATGGAGTTTGAGGAGGAAACAACCATAACTGAAACCAGAGCAAAGTCGGTATTTCAGCTATAGCGGCAACCATGACCAATACGTACTTCAAAGTGTAAATCAGAGGTTGCAGTCATGAATACATTTAAGGTCTTTAAATCAAGTTATTTCTGGTTACAAAATGGGGGAAGAAAAGGAAGAGAAGATTTGTGTCCAAGTTTTAAGACTTGTGTACTTGGTTTAAAATGCAAAGTTAGAGGCAGTGTTACAGAAAATTATATTTGCTGTGTGTATGTTAGTGAGAGCGTTTGATAATATCTAGAGCTCTGTCTGGAAAACTCATTCAACACGAAGCAAAGAGCTCAGAGAATGGGATTCACCCTCCAGTGATGTTCAGAGTAAAGGTTGTTTTTCTCATATTAGAAAGCAGTTTACTCCATGCTGTTTTTGAGAAGGTGTCTTTTCAAATGCTCAGTAATACAGTCCTGAGCAGCAACAGCAGGAGGTAGAATTGGTTTTCAATCTTCAGTTTGGCAGACATGGCTATTGAAACTACATGAAACTACAGGGTCAAGGATCATATGATCCAAAGGACTAAGTGGGGTCTTTTTTTTCAAGGCTGAATGTGAGTTTTTCAGTTTAGTATTTATATCCAAAAGTTTGGAAAAGGGAAACTCTACCATGGAAAGATAAATAAAACAGTATATTTATGACATAAACTAGAAATTATACAATTGTAATTTTGTATTATTAAAAAGGAAAAACCAGTTATAATATGAAATATGTGCAAAGTGTATTTATTGGAGTATAAAAAGTTAAACTTTTGAATTATCTGACAAGTATAATTGGTATATTTAAGATTAAAAGGACTATACTTGATTCAAATGTACTTTCTGAATAAAGTGAAGTTATCTGAAAACAATTCTTTATCCTACTTTTATTAAGACATTCTCTATTTCAGAGATGATTCCAATATGACACTACATTGTTTTAGTATCCCACCTTTTAAAATTCATTCATCTGATACTGGTAGAACACCTAATTATGCCAGGCATGATCCAGATCCTGGGCTATGTCAAGGGAACAAACAAGAATCCTTGCCCTTAAGAAGCTTACATTCGAATTGATACATACAATAATTATAATAAGTAAATTATACATCTCATAGTACATAACCAAATGCTAAAGAGGTAGGAGAAATAAAATGGGAGAGTAGAGATTTGAAAGAGAGTTGGCATCGGTTATCAGTGAGAAAAGTAGTACAAGGCAGAACTAGAATGGGTACAAAGACCCCAATGTGGGAGGATGTTTGACTGGTCCCAGGAAATGTAAGAAAGCCATTATGGCTGCAACAGTGAACCATTGGGAGAGTGGTAGGAAATGCTATCAGAAGTAGTGGGAGGAAAGATCAGGGCCTTGATGTAGCTTTTATCTTGACTGAATTAGGGAGTTGAGTTTGGTTGTATGCAGAGGAATGTCCCAATCTCAGTAGATTTTTTTTTAAGGATCCCTGTTGTTGTGATATTGAGGATAAACTATGATGGGGGACCAGGGTTGTGAGATGTGTTTAGATTGATACATTTTGAATATAGAGTCTCCACAATTTTCTGGTAGAAAGAATGCAAGGTATGTGATAAAGAGACAATCAAGGTTGACTCAAATTTTGGCCTAAGCAAGTGAAGGAATTGCCTAGTAACCAAGACAAGAAAAACTGGATGGCTCAGGTGTGGGGGAGAAAATGAATTCAGTTTTGTATAAGTTTTCACATTTATAGTTTTCAACTGGAAATGTTTAGATCTAAAATTTGTGTGTTTATAGTATATTACATGTATATCCAATATTTAATGTTAGATGGATATGTAATGTAATTCCTCAAGGAACAACTATTTAGGTACAGCTATATACTTGGGAATTGTAAACAAAATAAAGTGGGAAAAAAACTAATATTAAGAGTGGTGGTAATGGTTCAATATAAATGCATAAATTACTCCAATTTTTATGTAACCTCGGTCATAGTACCCAATTCCTTAATCCACAATTACCTCATTTGTAAAGCTGCAGTGGTATCTGTTTTTTTTTGGTTTAATTCCAAGAAATGCTCATTTCATGTTAAAGATATCAAGACAGATAATTGGCAAATCATTCTATATAACATCATTAAGGATAGAATGATTTTTAAGCATTCAATTTATTGCAATTATAAACACTCAGTGATTTATAAAATATTACTTAGGCTTTGTTTCAGGGAACTTATTACAATACAATTTTACTGTCTGTTAATGACTTTTACTGTGGAGAGTACAGATGACACATACAAATGTGAACTGAATAGATTAAAGAAAAAGTTTTCCTATAAACTTCTTGCCCTCCTACTGCCCTGGGTTAGAACCATATTCTGAGATGCATTCTCAGTAACATGGATCACGGCAATCTGGACTGTGATTGTCAAGTATTCTGAATTTCCTGAAAGTGATAGTTATTTTATCTGAATAATTTTTGGACAGTCATTGGCTTTTGATCTGAGCTCCATAAATGTTTGTTGAATAAAATAGTCCTCATTCCTCCACCCTCTGAGCTCATATTTGAAATATAACAAGACTTAAAATTGAAAATAAATTTCAAATATATAAATATTTTGCAGTAGGAATGAATGTCCATAAAGGAGTTTACATACAAGTGCTATAAATAACGCCCTTGCTTTCATTATTAGTTTAAAAATACAAAACTTCAGCGCACTCAGGTGGCTCAAAGTGTCCGACTTTGGCTCAAGTCATGATCTTGCAGTTCATGGGTTCGAGCCTTGCATCAGGCTCTGTGCTGACAGCTTGGAGCCTGGAGTCTGCTTTGGATTCTCTTCTCTCTCTCTCTCTCTCTCTCTCTCTCTCTCTCTCTCTCTGCCCCTCTCCCACTTGCACTGTGTCTGTCTCAAAAATGAATAAACATAAAAAAAATAGTAAAACTCTGATGACCCAAACTTTCAAAAAATAAAAATTCTTCTAAAACAGTGATATAAAACATCAATAAGGCATATAAATTTTTAATGAAGTCAGATCATTCTATTCTGTAAGTATAAGGGTATATCTAAAAAATGTGAAACTGTCAAAATAAGGGAATCTGGTAAAGTGGTTAAGTAAAAGCCAAACTACAGATGTCATAAGCTTTGCTTTTTACCTATAGTCTATTTGGAGTCTGTTTTATAATCTGCTTTGGGCCATAAATGATTTTACTTGAATAACTGTAACATATGTAGTTTAATGTAAAATGAAGGTTCAGGAAAATGTGACCCTACATTTGTAATTCAACAAATGACTAGTTCCTAAATAGTTCCTGTAGACTGGATATAATCTTTCATGGTGGAAAACTGAAATGGAAATATGATCACTTGGAGATTTCTTCTGTGCCAGAGAAACCCCAAACAGAATACAACAGACTAGCACACAATAACATTGCCAAGGGCAGCAAAAACTTTCTTAGTAATGAAAGAGCAAGAGACACTGTTGTAGTAATATACGTGGGAAAAGTTTACATGAGTTCATTTTTTATAGTCTCCCTAATTTAAAACAAAAGTCAAATCAGTGGAAACATTGGGAAGGCCCCAAATGTACCTTGTAATTACAAAGCTTTATGATGGTCTTATTTGCCCTAATGATAAAACTTAGGGTCTATACAGAATCTTTGAAATGTTCCTCTCTAAATATTTTGTAGCGATCACCTCTTTGGAAAACATTTGAAATGGTACACGTTAGTAATACATCAGGATGAATAATATAAATTTGAAATAAAATTATAAAAGACCTCCTTCACAGGATCAATAAAAAACCCTATCAATTCATGCAATAGTTCTTGCCTCCAATGTGTAATTTACTAGGCATTGAAAATACAATAGGGAATGAAGAAGATCTTGCTTCAAAAGGCTTACCATTACCATAAAACAGACTTAACTACAGAGAACAAAATGAGGGTTGCTGGAGGGGAGGTGGGCGGCTATAGCAGTGGGAGTGGGGGAGGGTGGATGAGTTAGACGGGTGATGGGTAGTAAGGAGGGCACTTGTTGAGATGGCACAGTGTGTTGGTTGTTTGTGAGTGATGAATCACTAAATTCTACTCCTGAAACTAATATTACACTATATGTTAACAAACCAGAATTTAAATAAAAACCTGAAACAATTAAAAAAAAAGCTTATTGCTTTTCTTGTGGTTGGGAGTTGGGTGCATTGAAAAGCAAATAGCAATTAACATTTGTTGTACTAATTGCCAATGACGGGAGAAGCATAGTGTGCCTTCAAAACACTTAGGCAGTACTGGTTAATGGAATGGAATTAGCAATGCAGAGTGTTAGTTTCATATTGTGGCTGTAAAAGAAATTTTCACAAATTTACTGACTTAAAATGAGGCAAACTTTTTCACAGTTCCAGAGTTAAGTCTAGAATGGATTAGCGAGGTGCATTCCTTCTGGAGGCTCTAGGAGAGCATCTTGATCTTGTCTCCTCTAGCTTCTAGAGGATGCTTATAATCCTTGACTCATGGCTCCTACTTCCATTTCAAATCCAATGTTGTAACCTCTTCCAACCCCACTTGCCACATTTATAGCTTTCTCTATGACTCACTTTCCTCTTATTTGGACTGTTGTGATTACATTAGGCCAACCTGAACAGTCCATGATGATCTTCTCTCTAAATTGTTAACTGAATCAGCAAAACCCCTTTTATCATGTAAAGTAACATATTCCTGGGTTCTAGTGATTAAAGTCACAGGCATCTTTGGGGATCATTTCTGCTTACTCATCCAGGAAAGATCCTATTTTTTTTTCTATAAGTTAAGTAAAGAAAGAGACCAAGTTCTATTAGGCAAGAGAAATATTCAATAGATGATTCTGTGACATTTGATTATCTATTTAGAAAGAAATCTTCAGTTTAGGTGTTCACTTCACAAATTGATCCGATAATTCTATGTGGGAATTTTCTGTCTCCAGGGGCATCCATTGATACAGACTGTGATGGGAATGGCTCCACTAGAGTTTTGTAATGTCACATTACAAAGTGACCACAGCAGCACTTTGTTAGGGTGGCAGTGGAAATGACAAAATTCTTAGGAAGAAATTTGGCAATATATATCAAAATTCAATTATGCATGTCCTCCTGGTACCTTCACTTTGTATTTTTTTTAAACCTACAGTGTGCTTTGTTTTATAAGAGAACTTTTATGTAAAAAAAAAAAAAAAACTTGTTCTGTATGATAGTCCTTTTAATGTCTAATTTAATGGAAGATTTTGGAAACAGTATAAAATTTCTAATATCAGTAGCTTAAGTAAAATATTTAAATCCATTTGTAATATTAAATCTTACAATGAGTTTTTATTCATAACAGAATATACTTAATCAGGATAAAAGTTTCAAATATTAGAGAGTTTAATCATAGTTGATTTCCCATACATATTTATCTCCTTTGTCTACCAGTACCCCCACCAAAATGCAATGAAATATGTTAATCTATACAGAAGGATACAGCTGGTAGGAGTGCACTAAAATTTCATAAATAGAAGACAGGAAGTAGAAATGTGGTGACTAACTCAGAAGAGTAGAAGGAAATACAATTCAATCATACGGATTTTAAAATGATTCTTTGTTCCTTGCATGGTTTCTTCTGGATTCAAATTCTTCAAATGGGTCTCTGTTTCTAAGATTTAGGACATAAAACTTAGGAATCGCTGAAGGGGAGGAGGGAGGTCTAATATCTGACTTCCTATGAGTTCTGTAATAAGTGGTGTTGCCCCTGCCCCAGCTACCACCAGTCTTGGGCACTCAAAAATAAGAGAACTGTAGTCTACAGGTGAGGCAGTTTTCTGTTTTTCTCCACTTAGTTATTATCACTGGCAGAACTTCAAATCCACCTCTGCTTCTCAGAGTCCAATACTTCCTTTTAATCTAAAGAAATTTATCTGATGCATATTTTTTCTAAAGTTAAAATTCACTAGTTTTCTAAAACTTTCTAAAATTGAATTCACTAAGTTGATTTATCACATGGCTCTCTGTAAAACTTCTATGAGATTCTATATTCTTTGAAAATGTCATTTTGTTTAGCTCTGGTTTCAATACTTCTGGAAGTGAATATATGCTTTTTGTTTTTCCTCAGTATACCATGTTTGTTCTGGTTAAATCTAAAGCTAATCTATATATCTGCAATTTAAGAGTGTAGCTAAGTGAATTCATTGGGAATATATTTCCTCATTATTTCATTTGAATTAGCAAACAGTATTTCATATTTGACTATTCACAGCATATATTTATATAACAAAAGCATTGTTAAATGAATAAGATACTGTGTTCTGACGGAATGCAATTGCATGAGGCAAATACTGAAATCCAATGTTGAATAAATGACATATACTTTAACAGAAATATGTACAAATGATCTTGAGCGCAAAAAATGAATAATTCACCTTGAAAGTGTCTTCACAAAGTATAGGTCATTGAGTCGATCTAGAAAATTTGAATAAATGCCAGCAGATCAGAGAAGCTTAACATCAGTACCAGAAGAATTAGGATGTGCAAAATCAGACATCAATGAAAAGACCATCTCCGGAAACCTAATAACTAAAGGAAACTTGATTAGTGTTTTAGGGACCTTAGTGTAATAGTGGTTATAAAAATATTTTGCAAAACTGCTGGGCTCAGTTTCACTTTCATGCCAGTCATTTAACCTCCCTGTTGTTCATTGACTACTATTTTTTTTTTTTTTCTGGTTTCTATCACTGCATGCGACTCTGATAGCCATATCCAAGCCCACATGGGTGAGTGCACTAATAAAGAGAATGACTAAGTTTATGAGCATCTGACAAATCTCTTCACGGAAGTTCACTCCTATAATTCAGTGGACAGGTGGTTATTTGAGTTAAAGAAAATGAAGAGGCTATGTCTAAAATAAATGTATTGAATTAAAACGCATTCTTTAGCAAGTACTGTTTCAGAATAAAAGGTGATCTCCCTGCTCTGAAAATGTGAGTAAAATGTCTTTGCTCACATAATTGAAAAATGACTTGTTTCCAAGTGTTCTCCCTATGCTCCAACGTGATAGTTAACAGGGTATAATTATTTTATTAATAAAACGAGTCAGCTGATTTTATTTACTATTGTCTATCAAATTCTGTTGCCTTTCTTCCTCCGTTGTAAATTCCTTCCTTTCACCTGAATCTTTTCCTTCAGCGAACTTTGTGTAATAATTCCCATATTAAAACACATATATAGTTTCCTAATAAGTAGTAAAAGATATCCAAATGAAAGTATTTTGTATGTTGCCCAAAGTTGGTAGATCACAGTAATCAGTTTCCCTTGTTGTCCATTTTCCATGTTCCACGGAAGGTCAGTCTTGCGTCTTTGGTCCAACTGTACAAGTCATTTGCGTCAGTAGTGGTATGTAACTTTGGTATGGGTGCATGTGTGTTCAGTAGAAAAGCTTGTGGATGCGTACATTTTGGGCTATATCTCTCTACAGAAGATAACTTTATACAGAATGATGCTACTGTGACAAGCAGGTAAAATAATCGGGCAATACTCCAGCTCATAAATTGCCTATGTTACCTGAAAAAATTACTTCTGATAAACTGTAAGCCTATGTACATTTAACTTAATTGATCAAAAGCCAGTGCAATGAGAATATCCTAAATACGTAAAACTAAAGTGCGTATTCATTAGAATTATTAGCAGAGATTTAAAGAATACCTTTTAATGTGCTACTTATTATTCTAGACTATAACATATCGGAAAGTGCTTAGCACAGGAAGGCAGATACTTATTGTATTCTCAGAGCCAGAGTTTCTTGAGACATTACAATATGGATGTAAAAAAACCTGTGCAATTTCTAAATAATGGACAACAATGTAATGTCTATAAAAAGGTATGAACATGATTCTTGTCATTTACAAAAATAAAGGTCAGATAATGAAACACTTTCATTCTCCCTAGATTCTCCCACTAAGGCTACCATGACAGAATACCCCAGACTGGGTGAGTTAAATGATAGAAATTAATTTTCTCCCTCTTTAGAGGGTAGAAGTCCAAGATTAAGGTGTCTTCAGGTTTGTTTTCTCCACAGGTCTCTTTCCTTACTTTGTAGAAGATCACAATCTTGCTGTGCCCTCACATGAACTTTGCTCTGTTCACAACTCTCCTAGTGCCTCTTTATATGGGGTCACTAGTCATATTGGGTTAGGACCCACCCTTATGACCTCATTTAACTTTACCTCTTTAAAAGGCCACATCTCCAGATATAGTCACATGAGTTTCATTAATTTGGGGGATATAATTCAATCATAACACTGCCCTTTTAGGGTAATTTATTTTCACCCTGTACCTATTTTCATAGCTTTAGATCTGGTTACTCTACAAGATGTGATCAACTTCAATGCAATAATAGATTCTTTGTTGAAGGCCTTAAATATCTTGTGGAAATAGCAACTTCTGTGATTTCAGGTTGAAGGCTGGTATGATATTCCTTTCTAATGCTGAAAAGATTGTTTCAGATAGTAAGAAATTAGGCTGGCAAATCAATTATTATGTCATTAGTCTATACCTACATTTCTATTTTAGGGATGGTGTTTAAGAAAATAAGCATTTCTGATTTTGGACTGAATATTCAAACTGGATAAATCATGTAGTTTTGTATACTATTACAGCTTATCTAGTGCTGAAAAGAAAAATATTTAAAACACATAGATAATATCCCTTTTACTTTTTTTTTCCTAATGTTTTTAAGTGTTCAATACTTTAATGCTTTCAAAAAACAAAATATGTATATCAGGGACAAATGTTACAACAAATTTACATGAAGAAAATCCATTAAAGTTCAAGGAATATATTTCAAATAAACCAATTTAGTTTCTTGCTAATAAATCTAATCTTTTATTTAACAAATATTTACCAAGTGCCTACTGATCTGCCAGATACAGTTCTAAGTTCTAAAGTCCTATCAGTAATTGGCATAACAGGATCATGGACCATGGTGAGTTTACAATCTGGCAGGATGAGACAGATAAATAACAATAAACACAATGAATAAGTAAACACACGAGAAGTTAAAATATGAGGAGTACTAAGGTAAATCAACATGGTGGAATGAAAAATGTAGCATTGGGAAAAGTTGAAATTTTAAATATGGAGGTCAGAGTTGGTCTTATTGAGGGGTGGTATATTAGAGCAAAGTTTGAAGTAAATGTTAAATTAGACATGCTGTATTCTGGCATAGGGAATAACCAATGCAAATGTCTGGCATATTTGAGAAAAAGGGAGTAGGTTTGACAGAATTACGTGAAGAGATGGAAAACTAGTAAAAGATGAAATTAGAAAATTCCGGTATATACCAGCTAGTAAATGCTATATTTTTAGAAATGTTATTGATCAATTCCATTGAGTTAACAGGAGATTTGCAGATCAGGAGTGAACAGAAAATTTGAATTTTTCATTTTTTTGCATTTTGTTAAGTTACATAGGCTACATAGCAAGCAGAATAATGTATTTGCAAATAAGGTCTAAGTACATTAAGAATAAGCATCTTAATAAACATATACTGTCAAAATATTGGACTTTCGGGTTTTTTGTATGTTTGCAGGTTTGCATGTTTCTCACCAAGTCATTCTTTTACTTAGACCCAAAAAAGTATGACACTGATAATATAGTAGACATGTGGTATATTCAGCTAACGTTGAGAACAATATCATTAGCCTTTGGACTACAGGCTCTATAGTAGGCCGTATTTTGCCTCATTCCACATAATTTAGATACTAGCAACACTAAGCTCCATGTCCTATGTCTCAATATGGCTGAGTATTTTTGTCCCCCCCCCCCCCCCTTTTGTTTTGATTGGACCTCAGGTGCAGAGGATTGGCTTAATTATTCTATTCATGGCACATTATCCTCATGGTTCTGTGCAAGGCCCCACTTTTTTTTTAACACTATTTGTTTCTGTATTAGGTGTTATGTCCTCAACATTATGCATTTTTCATTTAATACAAAGTGAAGAGCAATTATAAAATGATAACTCGGTTGTGTACCTATTCAAATTGAGTAATTAAAGGATCTGATTTCCAAAGATCCGTATTTTTCTCTGAAATATGTGGTGAATTAAAATCAGTTCAATAGTTTAATGAAAGGGAGCTGAAAAGTATTGCAAATGTATTATGCCCTCTGTCCAAATAAGCAAAATGATTAGGCCAATTCTATCTAGTACTATGCCAGACAGGTATCGAAACTGTAATTGTACAGGGAAGAAAAGATACTGGTATTTGAGTAACTCGCCAGTTGATTTTACTAATGTATGCGTATAAAATTATTGAGTTACTTTCCATTCTCCACATCAATGCTATGTTATCTGCTTTGAATTTTCCAGATGACTGATGAAATAATCGTATCATTTAAACTTTATTTATATCGTTCCTTTCTTAACACCAAAAACAAAACAAGACAAAAATGAATAGAACTTTGCTTATTTATGCATGGTTTATAAAGTACAAAATTCAGGTTATGTACTGTTCTATTAAAAATCATTCTTTTAGAAAGTAGATTTCAATACAGACAATGAAGCAATTGCTTGCTTAAACAAGTATTGGTAATTATCTGAGGACTGTTCCTTTGTACAACATGAAGAAATGCATAAATCATAATGCCATCTAGTTACATAACATTTAGTGAACTGAATTAAAACAAGCATTTATTTATTTGGCAAAGAGGATTTGCCACGTAAGGAGGTTGAGTTACACTATTTCACACACATAGTCCTACACAACACACACACACACACACACACACACACAATGTTTTTCTAAAGTGCAATCAGCTTCATACTTAAGGATTAATCTTTATATGAAAGGTGAGAACGGTATTAGGAACAGCAGATGATTTGTAAATCATTTAGTTGTGTTTTTAAAGGAGGAAAAAATTCAGATATCAGCTGGCTCAACCTTCTCCCTGTACAATTGTGAGAATGGGTTAAATGATTTGTTCAATGACATTATTTTCAAAAATGCAGAATCATTTACTTGTAAGACTCATAACACCAGTTTGGATCCCTGGGTTTTGGACTGTTTATTTTTTTTTTATCATTGATCTTAAATATATAATAGAATTATTGAAATTCCATAGGAAAACTAGTGTGACAGGGTATACAGGATGGTTTGGAAAAACATAAAGAGATAAACACATAGATGACAGTAGATGGGGAAATGAAAAGAAATGAATGGAAATAGAAGATGCTAAAACCCAGGACTCGTTAGCATGTTGGAATTAAGAATATAGAAAGTCAAAAACGTGATTTTAAAAAAATAAGTCAAAAAAGACTGGCTATGCTTGCAAAAGGAAAATTTTAATAGGACTGACAACTACTCTCAAAACAAGAGCATGAATAATGAGATCCATTTGTTGACAGGAAACTGTGTGCTTATATGCCTTGCATATGTAAGAGGTAATATGCTAGAACTGAATTAAAATTAGTGCTTCCCGATAATTTCAAAACTTTACTGCCTTCAGTAAATGCCCAGATTCTCCAAAACTTTTGTTTTTATTTTTTTTCAACATTTATTCATTTTTTGATAGAGACAGGGCGTGAGTTTGGGAGGGGCAGAGAGAGAGGGAGACACAATCCAAAGCAAGCTCCAGGTTCTGAACTGTCAGCACAGAGCCCTACGCGGGGCTCAAACTCATGGACCATGAGATCATGACCTGAGCTGAAGTTGGACGCTCAACCGACTGAGTCACCCAGGTGCCCCTCTCCAAAACTTTTAAGATAAAAACTGTGAAATCTATTTCGTGATTTCAACAAGAGTAAGGTTGTGCAAGGTGTGGAATCCCAAGGATTTTCAAGCTTTTGAAAATCCAAAGAAATTGAGGCCAATACTAGTAATTTTCCAAACTATAGTGAATGCAAGCCAATCCTGTACAAATAACTTAGTTTACCATAGTAAAATTTATGATTATATCATTCTAAACAATATACATAGAACTCTTCAATTTTTAAATAGCTTTAGAAAGCTGAACAGGAATTGTTCTTTGGTAAGAAGAACAAAGACTTTTTCTTATGTTTAGAATTAGGGTCATAAGTATTTTTGAATTAACATTTTATTTTAAAATATGTTTTGATTCATAGATAAGTTGCAAAGATAATGCAGGGAGTATTATAAAGTATTGCCCCTCACATAGCTTCTTCTTTTTAACATTTTACACTTTATAGTATATTTGTCTAAACTAAGAAACTGCTACTAGTATGTTACCTATTGGATTTTAACTTCAGATTTTACTTGGAATTTGGCAATGTCTTCATCAATTTCCTCTTTCTGTTCAAGGATCCAATCCACTGTGACAGTTTCTCTGCCTTTATTTTTCATGACCTTGGTAGTCTTGAAGAGTAATGGCCAAATATTCTGTGGCATGTCCTGTAATCTGCGCTCCTGTGATATTTTTCTCATGATTAGATTTAAGTTGCAGATTTTGGGGGGAGGAGAGACTATTGGAATTGAAATACCATGTTGCTCACTTTATATCAGAGATTGCATGGTATCCACATACTGTGGTTGGTGATGTTAAGCTTCATCACTTGGATAATATAGTGTTGCCAGCTCTCTACACTAACAAGTATAATAATGTTCCTTATAGCTACTGTATTCTTAGAAATAGAGCCTAGCTTACCCTCAAAGGATGAAAGGGGCTTAAACTCCACTTTCACTTTTACAGGGGGAACTACAACATGTTTTTGGAATTCTTCTGTAAAACAGATTATATAAATAATTTTTAGAACAACTCAGAAATACGAATTTTATTCCAACAACTCATGTATTACAAATAATGAATATTAACATATTTTCACAATTACATTGTATCTCTTGTCAAAATATAAAACAATACAGATAAGGTTGAATTTCCCTTATATTCATTCATATTTTCAAAATTTCTCCATTCTACTGTTTCTGAATCAACTATGTTAAAGAAATGGTGGTATGTACAATATTCCATGATTTAATTCCTATATGTAGTCATGAAAGAAACATATTTTGTGTATCTAACTTTTCATGCAAACTTTAAAATTTTTCTTTAATCTTGTAATCTTTTTATTCTTTAACATTATTTTGAGATTTATCTGTATTTATTTGAATAGATTAGCTTATTAATTTTGCCTGTTTTATGTTTTGAATATAACATCCCCCCCTTTAATTATAAGGGACTTTCAGTTGTCTTCCATTTTGAGGCCATTAATTACAAACATTACCTAGTGAATAGGCTTGTAAATCTCTCCTTGGGCACTTGGAAAAATTTATTATAGATAAGGTTTTTAACTATAGTTGTATGTTAGAATTACCTAAAGAGTTAAAAAAAAAAAAAATCATTGCCAAGCCTGGGTCAAGGATTCTTCCCCAAGTGGCAGATCCTATGTATATGTGTATGTATCTCCTTACAACTCCTAAGATGTCCAATGTTCAGTGAGCAGTGGAAACCATTATTTGTAGATATATGTGTGGAAATAGAATGCTGTAGTATTTGTTTTGTCTATATCAGAGGTTTCTATTGAAAATGATTGTATCATAACTATATGTGAGTTTAATCTTCCCCAGATCCCTAACACTTGAAAGTGACTGGTGTCTTCAAGAGTTTATTCCATTGTTATAGTATGTTGTGATTCCTAGCTGTGTGATGAATGGCCACTGATTCAATGTAATTTTGTCTCCAGTTTATGATAGAAATACTATCAGTATGAACCCAACACTGGTTTTACTGTCTTCAAAGGACACAAAATGGCAACTCGGCACTTAGCCAGATAGCAGTTGTATCCAGACATGTTGCAACATCTCCAGTATAGTTGTAAGGCATTTCTACACTATTACAGGATGCCTTAGTTATAAAAAATATTCCTGATATAGGCACTTAGCCTTCTGGGGTGCTTACTCATTGTTGCTAGTACAGAGGCAAATTTTATCAGGAATTTCACAGTAAACCATCTTAATAAACAGAATGATTATTCTGAAGAGTTAACATTGCACATCTACTTTAAATTGCTGTATTTTGAAGGACAGTATTTGGGAAAGGTGAAGGGTTATATTCTAGACCCCATGAGTCTGGGGTAAGAGTTCATAACAGTTGTTAACATCTCACCCAAATTAATGAAATTGCATTTTCTGGTTTTTTTTTTTTTTTTTGGATATATTTAGTCCTTCACATTTATCTTCTGTAAATTACTTATTCACAGGCTTTTCCTGTGTAATCTGTCTTCATCTTACTAGTTTGTGGAGGCTCAAAAAATTCTGAATACTAACTTCTGTTACAGATGTTAAAATTATTTTTCCCTCTTTTTTTGTTAACATATTTTATTTTATTTTTTAATGGTTATTTGTTTTTGAGAGAGAGAGAGAGAGAGAGAGAGTGAGCAGGAGAGGGGCAGAGAGAGAAGGAGACACAGAATCTGAAGCAGGCTCCAGGCTCTGAGCTGTCAGCACACAGCCCAATGCAGGGCTTGAATTCACCAACCATGAGATCATGACCTGAACTGAAGTCACTTAACCAATTGAGCCACCTAGGAACCCCTTAGTTAACATATTTTAAACCTAGGAGGTGTGGAATATACTTAAACATAAGCGTGAAACATACATATGTATGTGCATGCACAAAAGCATATGTAGATATGTACATGGCATGTTTATGTACCCTGAAATGGGTTCTTCTACAGTTAAGCAAACTTAGGAATCTGTAATGTCTAGAGATCCACAATAGCTAAAAGGATGGTATTAACAAAATTAAATTTATCCTCAACAAAATCAGCTTAGGGAATGAATTGTAAATGGTAGTCAGTGCAGACAAACATTTAATACGTTTACTGAAAGGTTTTAAAAAATCTGATATCCCACGTTTCCTATATTTATTTCCATTAGTTTATTCCTTTTACTCTCCCATCATAAAATATATAAAGCCAGAGACCACAATGTAATGGCAAGCATGATTTTTAGGTATCTAGAGAAGAACAGGGCTCACTTTTTGTCTCTCTCTCTCTTTTTTTTTTTTTTTTTTTTTTTTTGACTTTATGTATTAATTGCACAACGTAGAGTTTTCAATCTTCATCAGATTACCTGATTTGAAAATGGGCTATAACTTTTCTTTGTATGTTTTGCATGATTTTACTGAGGTATAACGTTTAGACAGCCAACTGGTCCCTGTCACCAAACGATAGGGATTAATGGTGTCTTCAAAACTCTCCAGTGCAATCTCTACCTCTTCCTTAGTCTCTTTAAAGATGAGAAAAATGAGACCAAGCTGTGTGCATTGCTGAACATCACACATAAGTTTTAAAATAGTACTAAGGACAACACTTTTAAATACAAAATTGTTGAAGAGACTTGCAGATACATTTTACTTAGACTTTGGTATCTCTGTGCTTTTCACGGTGGTTAAAAACTACCTTTAACTCTGTTGCGTTGCAGCTATTTGGGGTTTAAAGTTAATTTTTTAGTCACTTCGAAATCTGTGGCAAATTTAAAACAGATTGCCAAGGCATTTACCACCTGTTTTGATTCACTACATTAATCAAAGCCCCATGAATACACGATCTCTCTTTTTTTCTAATTTTCTAAATTTATCTCTTAATTTACTCATGCTAAGTGTAAGCTGTTCCAAACTATTTGAAATTCTGATTTTGAGTAAAATTATAACAATTTTGATATTTTAAATAGTTAATTACAATATCACTTTATATATATATATATATATATATATATATATATATATATATATATAATGTTATATAGAAATTAAAGGTCATTAATGGATAGATAATTACATTTAGATGACAAACCATAAAATTTTAAAAAATCTACATGGGTTTACATGAAGAATGCAAAAGTATAATGAGTACAAAGGTAAATTTTTAAAATGTAGATCATTTACATAAGTGAACAACAATGTTTTATGGCATGTCTAGTATACACATATAAATATGGACATATAATAATGTAATACATTGAAAAAATAGGTTTCTAAACTTATAATGATGTCTCTATACTTGGTAGAGTGTGAGGCTCAGGTCAGGAGGGAAAATGGAAGTTGAAGGATAATCTGGATTTATATATAATGCCCATATTCTTAAGAAAGAAAGCAAAATCTTGTACTAATTAGGTATATTAAATGCATACTACATGTTTGTAAAATCAAATATGCCAAATGTTAACAACGCTTATCTATGATCTATGTTCTATGCATTGCATTTTGTTACCATATGAATTTTTTGTGTTTAAACTTGTGAAATTTTAAAATTTAAGGCCTATATGTCTTCACAGAATTTGTTAGAAATAATGCAAATCTGAATACTGGTAAGCACATAGGCCAACTACAAATGAAACTGCCCTCTGAATGTTTACCTGTAAAACAGACACTTGACTGTATGTTTATTCCCATGGATATAAACATGTTAGAAGGTTATTATTGTCGTATAATATTTTAGGAATACTCCCAATTCTATTGATGTTATCACAGAAATGTAATTCTTTGTTTATTCAATAAATTATTCTAAACCTACTATGAATCAAAAGTTAGAAAAGCTCTTTGATATTGAAAAAAAGTGGTGACAGTGGGTATCTCTTAATCCTGACCTTAGGAGAAGCTTTCAGTTTTTTACTATTAAGAGGTTAGCTGTGGGTTTGTCAGATATGGCCTCAATCATTATAAAAGGATGTTTAATTGGTCAAATGCTTTTGCTGCATCTACTGAAATATTTTAATTCTTCATTTTGTTAATGTGTGGTAATTTCTATGGATATTAAAACATGCTTTCATCCCTGGAATAAATCGTATCTCGGTTTATGATCCTTTTAATATATTGTTGAACTTGGTTTGTTAGTATTTTGTTGATAATTTCTGCATCTATGTTCAATAGGGATATTGGCCTGTAATTCTCTCTTGTGACATTCTTGAACTAGTATCAGGGCCATGCTAGCTTGCATTATTTCTAACAAATTCTGAACTATTCTGTCTTCTAGCCTTTGGAAAATGTCTGACAAGGATTGATATTAATTTTTAAATGTTAGAATTCCAGTGAAGGCCTCTGGTTCTGTACTTTTGCTGTTGGCAGTTTTTACTGCTTACCTTATATTCTTACGAGTTATCTTCAGTAACTCCCAAATGATGTGATAATCCTATCAGTCCAGAAACAATGCTGAGTGCAGCTTAATAGCACAGGCCAAGAGCATACAGATGGCTGTGTGAGATCGACACAGTTAGGAAAGAGGCTGAAGTAAAATCAGAGTATATTTTTAAAAATAAGGCAAAACTAAACAAAATGTATGGACCAATTTTGCAAGAGAGAAATCAGACAATAGATCACAGCATTTGGGAGGTTTCTTTATCCTTTCTTTAGTGGCACTTTGGAACGTTTTATTTCAACTAGCATTTTTTTAGTATTTTAATTTTTACAATATCATTTGATTATTATTTTATTTTCTTGAATAGAGGAAGAGGTGGCCAAGAGGCCAAGATAAAAGCCAAAGTCTTTATATCCTAATTTCAAAAGCAAATATATATCACTTCTGTTATATACAGTTGATCATGCAGGTTAATCCTGGCACAGTATGAAGAAACTACAAAAGAGTATGAATAGGAAGGGGAGAAATTGGGGGGTCATTCTGCATACACACACATGTACACGTACATACACATACAGCATACATTATATATAATATACAGTATATAATATGCAGTATATAATATGCAGTATATAATATATAATACATAATATACAGTATATAATATATAATATGATATATATTACTGCAGATTCACTGTAAATTTGAATAAACATAATTCATTGTTGTTACTATATACAGAAACCCATGGTTTCATTAGATTCTTCTGTCAGATCAGTTAAGTTTTTAAGGACTAGAGTTTTTAAGTTTCATTTGCGGTCACCAAGTTAGTGTTAATTAATTATAGTCGAGCTGTTCTGATGTCAAAGCCCATGATTTTTCTTCTGAATGGAAAAAGAAAACAAAAACCACACTTTTCTCTCTTGTATATGTCTGCATGTGTTTTTTTGCATGTACATGTAATGTGGCTAATATTAGGCTCATAATCTTCTCCTTGCTCCAACTACCTATCCTAAGTTAATGGCAACTTCACATTCACTTAAGTCAAAATTTGGGGTCAGTCTTACTCTCCTACCCACATACAATCTGTCAGCCAATCTTGGCTAGACTTTCCAATCACTTCTTTTTAACTCTGTTTATCTAAACTCCTTCTGGTCCAAGATATCCTCAGCACTCAGATGATTACAGTATCCTGCTTCAGCATATTCTCCATTCAACACTGAAAACTCTATTAAGAGTTTAATCATCTCATCCCATTTCCCTACTGAAATATTTCCAGTGACTTCTCCTGTCATTGTCACTTAAACACAAAGGCTTTTCCAGGCCCCACACTGATGGATCCCATCTCTGATGAATCTCTGATGTATCTTCTCACTATCTTCTATGTTCTGTCCCTTCATTCATTCCAGGCTCACTTAACTTGTTGGGACTCCTATTAATTTATCAAACACTCAGGGTCTTTTTATCTGCTTTTCCCTCTAAGTGTTCCCTTATCTGAAGTTTTCATTCCTTCATTAAAATCTTTACTTCAAATACAATTTCTCAGTGATGCCTTTTCTAGCAACATTGTTTAAATTGCATATGCTTTCCTCTCCAGAATTCTTCCCTTCTTTCTCACCGTACCTTTTGCCTTAGTAACTAGCAGCATCCAATATACTTTTTTTTTAGTCTCTTAAGCATATCATAGTTATACTTTAACACTCTGTGAGGCTAGAACTTTTACTGTTTATATAAAATTGTAGGAACGCTATTAATAAGGAGAAAGATCTACATGATGAAAGAAATCCACCACAAATAATCACAGTCATAAACTTTAATGCATCAAATGATATAGTCTATGAATATATCAAGCAAAATCATAGAACTATGAAACAAATTTTAATTGACACTTATGACAAGAGATTAATACCAAACAATAACAAATGTAAAGATTTGGAACAACATAATTTATAAGTTTGATTTGCTTCTCATAGAGCCCTGTAAACTTCCCCACTCAGTGGAGAGAGGATACATGCTTTGCAAACTCATATTTAGAAAGCTCACATTTGTAAACTTTATAAACTATTTATAAAGCTTAACAGATACCTACCACTGGACCTAGCAATGCTGCTTTTAAGGTATTTACTCAAGAGAAATGAAACCATATTTCCACACAAACACCTTGTGCTCAAATACCCGGAACATCTGTTCATGATCATTGCACACTGAAAACAACCCAGTGTTCATCAGTAGGTTATTGCATTGGCAAACTGTGGTACAGCCACGAAATCCAATTCAACAATGAAAAGGAACAGATTATTGCTATACTTAATCACATCACTGGATCCCAAAAGCCTGCTATGCTAAATGAAAGAAGGTAGGTGTAAAAATGCAGTATGATTCCATTGATAGGAAATACTAGACAAGTCAAAACTACAATGACAGGAAGTAGATTACTGGTTGTCAAGAGCCAAGAGAGGAAATTGACAGAGTGTCAAAGGAAATTTGAAAGTTATGGGAATGTTCAATGTCATGATTATTGTGATGGTTTCTCCACTCTACTGGCAAAACTGAAATGGGCACTTAACATTGTTGAATCTTTATGTAAAGTGTACCTCATATATTTGTTTAAAAATCAATTTGAAGAAAAGTCAAAAGGTCAAACCAACAATAAAAAAAATTACCCAACTAAATTGTTAATCATAGAAATATTTAACCATTTATGAAACATCTTAAAAGTTGAATAAATTCTGTATTCAGAAAGATCATGTAATGAGAAACAACATGCTGTTTTCAAATGTTCCCATATCTAGAAAAGTTCAAAATGTTTTGCATTTCCATTTCAGGTGATAAACGATTTTTGGCTTGAACTTAAGATTGTGTATACCTTATCTAATAACACTCACATTACTCAGCTGCTTTCATTTGATCATCAGCTTCCAAATGTAACTTTGAGTTTCCTCACTGCCAAAAGCAGTTGAGAAGTACTTGGTATTCTTGTTAGGAATAAGGCTAATGTAACTTGCCCTTACTGTTAGTTTAATAGGCAGTACAAAAGGGAGGGGTGAAGCAAAATTCACACAGACACAGACACACACACACACACACACACACACACACACACACACACACCCCACACTGGACTCCACTTATTGCACTGGTCACAGCAGGCTCTGATTTGAGGGTGCTTAATTCTATACCATGTGCTTTCTTACATGTAGCAGTGAACAGAGGGCAGTGCAGTTTTATCACTTTTACTTTTATAGGCAAATAAAACACTCTATTTTGAAGTTGGAAAAATATGGCAGAAAAAGGATCAGATAACATGAAACATGTGCTTTGGCAACATTTGAAAAGTTGATATATTACCACCTACAGAAGAAATCCTAAAACTATTTCCACTGGACATCAGTTACTGACTCAACAAAATTAATGTACTGTCTGTAATCATGTGTACAGTGGTTTTAAAAAAGAGTAAAGGTAAATCAAACAAGAATGGAGTGTAGTGTCAACTGTCAAGAGGAATTTAAGGGCAGATTGGATTCCTGGGATGATAGGAAAAGGAACCAATGATTCTATGGATTGCGGGCGACGAGAGGAAGAATGAAAGAAGGAACATGATCATTAAATAGTTTTTCTTCAATGTATTATTGATCTGTTTTAATTATGCTTCTAAAATTCAATATCTGATACTAAAATTCAAGACACTGATAAATCATAAACAAAATAGATGCCCATATTGCTTAATACTATGGTTATTGACTGTTTAAAAAAAATCAAATTAGACAATCGTTGATGAATTTACATTCCTCTTGTAATCCCTTATGGTTGAATTCATGTTCTTCATCCCTTGCTAGAATGTTGCACGGAAAGAGAAGGGAGGAAATATCATAGGAGGGTAATGTTTTGAATAACTGCTGTGTCTTATGTTATTATACATAATAAACTTAATATCCTCAAAAAAAAAAAAAAAAAACCTCTCAAAGATGGCTACTATTTTAATGATTGAGACATGGAGGTTTAAACCATTTATATAATTTGCCTAAGGCTTGTAAGCAGTCAGAATTTGATAAACTTTGTTGAATTCCAAAAACATTCTACTCATACTATATCATCTTCCATTTGAGTTAAAATAACAGGAACTGTATATTATTTGACCTAATCTATTGTTTGTATCCATATCTGTAATCTGTAGATTGGGTGAAATGCATGAAAACCAAATTCCTAATTTGTCTAAGAACTATAAAGTAGGAATCCATCTTTTTATACATCTTTTTCCCCCCAAGTTAATTATGGAGTCTAATGCACACTATATATTTAATATCTAAATAAATAGATGTAAACCATAAATAATTATATGCTTAATGAATCCATAATCATTAAAAAGTAATATAATCCTTTAAAATTGAAAGAAAAAAATGCATGTACATAAAAAGCCTTTCTTGTTTACGCTAAACCCCAAATCTTAATATGTATGGCTTCTGTGAATTAACACTTTACTACCAAGTAGATATGAGTTGAGAAAATCCAAAATTCAAATTTAAATAAGGTATAGATTTTGTTCTTCGCATTTTATTAAAACTAATGGAAATAACCTCAAAATTCATCCTTATAAATATTAAAAAATATAAAAAAAGAATAAATGGGTTATAGTGATATAACAAAGCACTCATTCAAGTAAATAGAAAAACAGGAAAAAAATAAGATAATTGGGAAAATTGAGTAAATGTGAATAAGTTCAACATCAAATCAATACAGTTTAAAATACATATGATGCCAAAATACTGAACTAATGACTTTTTAAAATTCTAATCATTAAGGGAAAATAATGGTTAGAAAGAACTCCTGTGGGTTGTGTAACAGGAGGTTACTTCCAGGAAAAATATAGCTGTGTCTATGCCAAGCCTCATTTGTGTTTAACTCTTTGTCTGGATAATTTGACTTCTAGGAATTCATCTTTAATCTTGAAGCTTAGTGTTGAATGTAAAGCTTTATGTACCAGATTCTCCTCACTGTTACTGTTAGAATGAGAACCTAGTTTATTGAGCAGGCATGGTTGCCAAGACTCATCGTGGCCATGCTTAAATAAGTACATAAACATGATACATGTTGCTACAAGGCTTTGTATTTGAAAAGTTATATACTAATAGACTGATTAAACATGTTAACCAAAGTTACATACTAGAGAATAGCTGGATTGAATATGTTAGCCACTGTGACTTTTTTGGGGGGAGTCAGGTTATGATTCTTTTCCATTTTATATTATATATATTCAACATCAGACAAATGATTTTTATAATCAGAAGAAAACTATCCAAAAGCAATTCCATAATCTTGTCCTGACTTTTGGCAAGCATGCCTTTATATTTTTTCTTCTGTTGACGGACTAAGTGGGAAACCTCAGATCTCTTTTAATCTTCCTTTGCTGCTGAACCCCATCATTCAGTCAGTTGCCAGGACACTCGATTTCAAGCTCTAAATACCTTTTAAAGCCTATGTTCCCTGCTTTCTACTCCCACTGCTATTGCTTTGGTTCAGAGTATTCTTGGTTTTCTGTGGGAATGCTAAAATAGCTGTCCAACTGGTTTCCTTTCTTCCAGTGCAGCCCTACCTTCTGCTTTCCCTCAATTCCTTCCTAGCTGCTGCCAGAAGGATCTTTCTACAACATAATTCTGGTCATGTAATTTCCCTGATTAAAAACAAAGCAAAACAATGCATAACTTCCCATTTCTTACCAGATTGGTTACTCTATCATGCCACTCAGACTTTCAAACGAGGGGCTTCATTTTGCTTCTACTGATTGCTTTTAACCATAACCCCAATACACATGTGCACAGGCCCATGTGCATGTACACATATACATCGTATGCCTCACAGAGGGTCTAGTTACACTGTTGGCCATTTTAAAACACTCAATGCATTTTTATTTGTGTACACTTTTTTTTCTTCTTAACATGTTCTAAGCCTGGCAAAAATCTTACACATTCTTCAAAGAACATTGTTACACATCTTCTGTTTTAACACATTTCTTAAAAGTGACTTTTTCATACCACACACAAATATTAAGCACATTGTGCAATGCTCCTGGAGTGTTCTCTGTGTGGCTATTATTTCACAGTGTGTAACCTGCTCTTTGCTCATCTTTATCATTAATGGCTAGCTCTATGATTAGTACCCAGGCAGCAGAGCCTGTATCTCATTGACTTCTGTATCTTCATGTCCTGAACTGTATGTACATGAACATGTACATGAACAGCATGTAGTGGTTGCTCAACAATTTGGAAGTTAAATCTAAACAGGTACCATTAAGTGATGACTCATTGATGTGTAAAGATTTTATAAAAATTCTTTATTCTGGGGAACTGAATGATGCCATACATTGGTTATGTGAATTGATACTTTATGCTCTTAGCCTCTCATTCTGCTTTCAGCCTTTCAGTCTGCCTTTCAGTCCCACAACTTGACTGAAGACATTCTTCCTAGGGTCTCCAATAAGATGTTACTGGATTCAGTGATCCTGTTTACTTTGTTTTTGATGGGTTAATTTCTATTTCATAGCCATTTTTTCTTATTCAACATGCTTCAGGGTTTGAGTCTCTTCAACACTCATTTTTGAAACTTTACCTCCCCTTGGTGATTCCCTGCCCCTCTGGTGCTGGTATTTTTCTAATGCTCTGGCCATTACATCTCTGTCTTGAGGATTCTATTTTTCATTTCTGCTGTTCAATGTTGGCTATTATTTGCACTTCTCTTCTGTGTGCTCATTTCTCATATTCAATATAGCCCCTTTCTAACCCTTAGTTTTACAGATCTAACAATTTTTGTAAAATACAAATTTTATTTGTTCAGTTCCCTACTTATAAACCTTAATGGTGACCATAATTTTGCTTATGTAAACACTTCTCCTAAGAAATGTGTTAAAACAGAAGATGTGTAATAAGTGTCAGCACTTAAGAGTTAGACCAGTATTCAGTCAGAGAATTCATTCAATTCACAATCACATGAACCCCCAACATTCCTTCTCTTCCTTTTTTTTTTCTTTTTTACTTCACAGCATCTAATATGCTCTGGATTTTTACTCTTCTCCCCTTTTCTATCTCCAATCAGTATAATTTCCATGAAGGCAGGAGTCTTTATCTGTTCCCATCTGTTTTGTTCACTGCTGTGCTTAAGATTCTACAACAGTTCCTAAAACATAATACATGCTCAACTCACCTCTTGTGAATCAGTAAATACGAATGTTACACTTTTGACCTCAGTTCTTAAACCTATGAAGTTTTAAGGGTTCTTCTGTACCTGAATCTCTCTTGCCAATATTTCACGAAATCAAATGAACCCAAAGCAGTTTTATATTGCTATTAATGAATTTCCCTAGAGAGTGGATTCCCTAAAGCTCAGGCCATGCTCTCTAAATGACTCATGCTACCCATGATCCTCCCATAGGCTAGATTTGGTGTTCTCTCTGCCTGACTAATCTTTCTCTACTACCTGCTCTTGCCTGGTGCTGTATCTCTGCTTTTGTTGCTTTGATTACCCTGGGTTTGCAAGTCTACACTCCCTTCCCTCTCTCTCTGGACAGCTGGGCTAAGCGACAGCAAAACTTTTGGGTTCCTGTTCTAACAGTATTGTTACTTATGAGCATGAAAGGGATACTGTATTTCATTTCTTAATGATAAGAACAACTGTTGAGGAAAGTTAAGGAGGTACTATAAACAATAAAGGAGATTAGGTTGTTGGGTGATGAGTTAGCAGAGGGTGAGAAACATAAACTTCTCTCCCCCCCCCTTTTTTTCTGTTTGACTTCTCTTCCTTCTTATGTGACTCAAGAATGATTGAGAGACTACTATAGTGATTTGTAACTTAGTTTTGATGTTGAACAAAAATGAATTAAAGAAACCTTCCAATATATTGGAAAGAGATCATATGTTCTGATATTATCTAAGTAGAAAATGACAATGTAAAAAGTTTGCAACAAGAGTAAATGAGACATAGAAACAGGGAGAAATCTTTAACATTTCTCAGAAAATACTGGACAGATACAAAAACCAGAATGGAGATAAAAAATCAACCACCACCGGTGGCTTTTCAAAGAAGAGTACAGATGACCGACTAGAGGACTACAAAATGAGCTATTTTAGTATTTATTTTGAGAGAGACCGAGAGCGAGTGGGAGAGGGGCAGAGAGAGAGAATCCCAAGCAGGCTCCACACTGTCAGTGCAAAGCCTAACGCAGGGCTGGAACTCACGAAACCATGAGATCATGACCTGAGCCAAAACCAAGTATTGGAAGCTCAACTGAATGAGTTGCCCAGGTGCCCCAAGATGAGCTATTTTAAATGCTCAATTATGATAGTAAAATTCAGATGCCAGTTGACACACCTTTCTTTAAAAGCAAATATTTTTTAATGTTTATTTTTGAGAGAGAGACAGAGCGTGAGTGTGGGAGGGGCAGAGAGAGAGGGAGACACAGAATCCGAAGCAGGCTCCAGGCTCTGAGCAGTCAGCACAAAGCCTGACGTGGGGCTCAAACCCACGGACCATGAACTGTCAGCGCACAGCCCGATGCGGGCTGACACCACTCAGGTGCCCCAAGACACCTTTCTTTCCTCAGAGTGTCAAGCTTCAATCCTACTTCATGTTAATGGGTGCCTGGAGATCTTCCACTCATGCTGCAGATTGGAGTTGGGGAAGACAATGAAGAAAAGGTTTACCCTCTTGTAATTCTAAATATCTGCTTCTACAAAATGGAGTCAGTGAATACATCATCGAATCCCCCCCAACTGTGTACCCATTTCACTGCGGATGATTCCAGATGAGACCCAAATCCTCCCTCTGATTTCCCTTGGAAAACCTCAGTCATGCAAGGCACACATGCATGTGAGTGTATGGATAAAATTTTCTTGAGATTGGGGACCCTGCAGACCTATCCATTAATATATTGCTTGACTTATTTTCTCCCTGTTAATACTCCCTTTATGTATTTTCTTCCCAATTATCTGGAGCCTGGTCTTTCTGAAGATTTCTCAAACTCCACAGCCTTCATTTCACAGAGCAATTTAACTTTTCCACTCCTACACAGTATGGTTGCTTACTGTTATGTACCTCTGAACTCATCAATGTACTATACCGATGATGAATCATTGGCTACAGGACAAAAAATAAAGATTTTGAAATGTTCACTTTTTTCTTATTCACCACTATGCTAAAGGGAAAGTGAATAAATATATTTTATATCCTTAATCCTATTACAGCATCCCTTTAGATGAAAAAGTAGCTGTATTTAGCTTTTAACTTTTAATGTTTTATATAACAGTCCTCTTATTTGACAAAGATGCATTCCTGCTGGTAATTATGGCTAGAGAAATCATCAAGCACTGTACCAGTCACTGCTAAGTGCACTGTATCCATAAGTTTAACTAATGGACATTAACAAATGTGGAAACTGAGAATTAAAGATGTTAAGTTTCAGAGTGCCAGGGTGGCTCATTTGGTTAAATATGTGGCTCTTGATTTCAGCTCAGATCATGAATTCACAGTTCATGGGCTCAAGTCCGTGTTGGGCTCTGTGCTAACAGTTTGGAGCCTGCTTGGGATTTTCTCTCTCCCTCTCTCTCTGTGCCCTTCCCCTGCTTGTGTTTTCTGTGTCACAAAATAAATAAACAAATTTAAAATATGTTCAGTTTCACCTAGATTTTCACTTCATTTCCCTTAGATTTTTTACTATTTTAGCCATGATCCAAACCCATGTAATCTGATCGTGAAATACAGATTATCATCACACTGTATCATACTTGCTGATTGAGAAGTAATGTGGGGATGATTACTTGAGATCACTGATCACAAAGGATTTTAAAACAAAACTCTTGATGTTTCCAGTCTTGTCCTTTTAGCCATGTTCCCTATACAGTGAGCATGCGATTGCTAAAATCCTAGCTTTGTGGACATTTCCCATTCAGTAAGGATGAAGTTTAATTCTGTCTCTGCTCAGTATGGTAAAATATGGAAGTGGAATTTAACTCATTTTCTTCCTTTCTTAAAATATCTCTGTCTCTGTTCTCTATACTGTTGTCTAATGGCATTACTGTGTCTTTAGTTCTTTAATTCAGTCTGTAAATTGTAGGTTTTAAGGTGGGAAGATCTATGAGAACAATGTTGTGAGAGAAAGAAATTAAAGGTAATCTGTCAGAATTGTCAAACCAAAAAAAGGTGTTGAAGACATTCAACCTTAGATAAAATAATACTTTATATTTTGATTCGTTTGAGCCACAAAGTCTCAATATTTGTGATCCCTAGGATATATTAGCCCTTGTTATGTGTTTACTTTTTCCTCCATTAATATTCATTTTACTTGTTACAGTCTCAGACCTGGAACACTTAAAGTTCTTGCAAACCACAACAAAAAACAAGCTTGTTAAACAGGCAACTTTTGGCTAACTGACACACGCTTTTTTTTTTTTTTTTTTTTTTTTTTTTTAATTTTACCCAGACTTCTCTAATCAAATTTTCTATGCTGTTGTGTACATTAAAGGACATTGATTTTATATTAATGGGCTTAAAAATGATTAGGTAAAGCCATAATTCATTGACATTACACCCTTAATGATTTTCATTTTTAACAATAATTTACTTATCTGGGTAGACTAAAAAGAATGTGAGAATTTCAAGCACAAGAATGACACCCTGGGTCGGATTTACCATTTTCTAGCTGTGTGTCTGTGGGCAAGCCACTTCATGAGTCAGTCATTTTTCATTTCTAAAATGGGCTTAATTATGCCTCCCTCAAAAGTTTGTTCTGACCAATGAGACAAAAGAAGTGAGAGCGCTTCTTTATAAATAGCAAAGTGCCTGGTAAATGTTACATAATTACTTAAAAATGTTTTAGGTTTATAGAATGTAAAACATTTTATATTTTAGGTGTATTTTAAAATATGAGTATGTAAGTTCCACACAAGTTTAAGGTATAGATCACTCTGAAACCTTTATAGCCAATGCTTAACTTTATTAAATTAATACATAGTTTAAAAAGTTTAACTCTGTAATTTTATTCTTGAGATAATTGTTTGAGTTGAATTGTTATTGCTCCCATTATGTGAGAAAATAACATAACTTACTATCTTAGACACTCGATTTGAAACTTAGATGTGGCTGGTCTATTTTAATTTTGAGACACTTTACTGAGTGGAAGGCAAGGTATATTTTATATCTATTACTATATTCAATACTATTATTATTGAGTTGGAAACTTTCAAGATATTCAAAAGGCAGTGATACTGAAGATTTAAAAATCTATCCCTTATAGCAGCTTGTGATCCAAGGTGCTTAGATGTTTATAGCTTGATCTGTGTGTGTCTGACAAAGGGGCTGACTCCCCTTCAGGAGCTTTAAACATTATAACCATTCTGATTGTATCCAGAAATAGACCTCTATCCATTATCTGTCCTGCCTCCTCATCTACTGCCCGCTTCAAATTCCACTATTTCTCCTGATTCCTGAGCATCTAATTTTATCTCATAAGTTTTTATTGGACTTCATTTCAGTGATCCAGGACTTGAAATCTTACTGTCCTAGGCAACTAATGGCAACCCCTTTACATACTAATAGTAAGATGAAACTTAGCATTCAGTAAAAGTTCATTATTCAGTTTTTGCATTATCTAAAGTGCTTATAGTTTAAAGAAGAGGTATTTGAAAATGGCTCAGACACTAAATTGCCAGATAGGGCAAGGGGAATGAATCAGAAAAGGGCTAAAAGATAACATGTTTCATTTCTGTATCTCCCTCTCTCTGAGGAAAGCAGTTATCAGACAGAAAGTAGTTTTGCAAGCATTTGTGGTTTAAAGCAGTTTTATTTTTCTATTTTAGCAACAAAGCCTTTCTTCATCATGTAACTTAAATGTTAACTCTTCCTTGAGACATTCTGTGGTCCATGTAAGTGTCAAAGAAAAACCGTTTGAAAGTCAATTAGTTGGGAAAATACCCAGGAGTCAAGATGGAGAAGTATGCCTCACAGTACTGAAAATACTTAACGCCAAGGGATTAAATGTGAAAACAACCAAATGATATTCGTTAACCAATTAGACTGACATGGTGACTGGAGCGATGTCTGGCACTCAGGCGATTCTCTGTAAATGAGTGATTAGTGAATGTTAACTGCCAGGAATTGGCACACACTGGCATTCAATATCAGATGAAAAGAAGCACTTTGTTAATATTTGATGAAGAGATTTCTATGTCTTGATTATAGGATACTTAAAAGGAGTGTTATTTCCATAGGTAGAGAAAATTATTCTTTTAAATTATTCTATTTATTTTGAAATGACTATAGATTGCCAGCAAGCTAACTGCAAAGACTATACAGAGAGGTTTCTTTTTTTAATAAAGTTATTGTCATGCTAGTGTTATGTTAGTTTCAGGTATACAGTAAAGTGATTCAACAATTCTGTACATAGCTCAGGACTCATCATGATACGCGCACTCTTTAATCCCCATCACCTATTTCATCTCCTCCCCTCTCCCCACCCCCCCCATCACCTCCCCTCTGGTAATCATCAGTTCTCTGATTCTAGGTTTGTCTGTTTCATTTCAATGTTTCTTCCAGTTTATGACTTCAGCATCTCTAGATAAGCAGATATCAGCTGTGACTGTCTGGATGCATTTGTCTCTCAATTCTTTGTGTGTATGTGTGTGTGTCAGTTTTCACAGCTCATACTAGGTCAGCTGATCTCTCCTTTTATCGATGTCTCATATAAGTTAATGTCTTCCCAAATAAGGGAATTATTTCGATCTGGGTTCTGTCTATAGCTAAGGGGTGCTGTATACATACTACAGAAGACAGAAAGAAAATGAGAAGGCAAGGAACAGGAAACTGTTTTCTGTAAATTACGGGATAAAAATATTGTTTTCTGTATGAACCTAGGTAAAATATATTCCTCTGAGATGACATTTAAATCTTTGACTAAACAAATTTAATATCCCCATTAGTATACACTAGATCTTCTCATGTCTTCCTTGAGTTCCTCATATCCCTCATGGTGAAAATATTGATAGTATGGTAAGATCATCTTGGTCCATAGTTTTGAAAAGGAAATTTCTGAGGCCCCTTGGAAGAGCTAACATATTTTTCCCTGTCTAATTCTTGAGTTGCTCTTTTCTTATTTTCCTTTATTTTGTTTTATTTTTTTTACCGGGATATTCAACTGTAGACTGTTTTCATGCATATATATACATATGAAATTTTAGAACTTGGTCTTCGTGACTTGATCCTTGATTTACAGGCCTATGTTTCATCTGGGAAATTTTCTTATTTTATTTCTAATCAAATTGTTTCTGTTCCTTCATTTGTTCACTGGTGCTTGTCAAACTAGGCCCTCACTCTTTACTTCTCACGTGTGTAATTTAAAAAAAAAAATCAGCTTTTTATAGTGATTGATATTCCTATATATTTCTCAGATTTCCTCCAGATCAGTGACTAAGTACATAGCCTACCATTTAGTGCTCTCATCATGCTGCTATAAGGCAGCAGGAATCAACATATTTTCAGTCTGTTCTTCATCAGTCTGTTCACCATCAGGTGACAAAACTCAAGGGTTATAGCAGGTCTGCTATGTTTAAGGAGTTTCTAGGAATGCAGGTTGAATTATTCCTAAATATCGAAATGTTTGAATTATATATCAAAATACTACCTATCATCTCCTACTTTATAAAGACCTCTCCACGATGGGCAGCAAGTTGGAGTGAGCTCCCACATCACAAATGCCCTGGAGCAAAATATATAAGCATCTTTACTCTTTGGTCAAGTCCCCCTTGCTCCTATGGATAAAGAAGTGCAAAATATATTTTTTTAATTTTTTTAATGTTTATATTTATTTTTGAGACAGAGCATGATCGGGGAGGGGCAGAGAGAGAGGAAGACACAGAATCCCAAGCAGGCTCCAGGCTCTGAACTGTCAGCACAGAGCCTGGTGCGGGGCTCAAACCCACAAACTGTGAGATCGTGACCTGAGCCGAAGTCAGATGCTCAACCGACTGAGCCACCCAGGCACCCCTACAAATTTTTTTTTTCAGTTTCCTAGGATGCTGTGTGTTATCTAACTTTATAAAAGTCATACTGCGCTCTCTCATAAATTTATTTTATTTCTACTAAATGTGATCTATTCCCCTGTCCAGTATACTAGAAGCCCCTATGAAGAATACAATATACTCAATTACATTTTGGCAATATTAAATTTATTTATTTTACAATATTGCACAGTTGGAAGTTAGTTGATTTTATTTTTTATTTACTACACTTTGTGTCTCTGCCATCTTCCCCATTTTTCATTATCACTTTTTGCTTATCTTTACAGATGTCACATCCTCTTACATATTCTTGAAAACGTCAATAAGATAGGTCTTCCAAATAGTTGATACATTTCGTTTGTAAAGTCATTTTCAGGGATTTGACATCCTTCTGTCAAGGACAAGTTTATAATCACCTTAAAATCTGGTAGTTTTTCAGAAATCTCATGTCATGTAATAAAAGCTAAAAAATACACATTTTTTTACAAGTGTGAATATGTAAACTAGGTCTAGAAGAATACCTAAGCTGGAAATACCGGTTTCTTCAGAGAAGGGGAATGGAAGTTAAGCGTTAAGATTAATTATAAAGATTTTAGTTTTTAAACTAAACACTGTTTTTAGTTTTAAGTTTAGAGTGAAGTGCAACCATGCTTTTTTATGATTATTTCAAAATAAAATACACTTGTCATTGTCATAGTAGATAGGATAATAAGAAATGTCTGGTAAATTTGCCAAATGGCACCTATTGATGTTTTTGAAAATAAGAAAGAACACTATGAAAGCAGAAAGAAAATTGCAGTGATTGAGAATTAACTAGAAAATGAGGAAACAGGGGCGCCTGGGTGGCGCAGTCGGTTAAGCGTCCGACTTCACCCAGGTCACGATCTCGCGGTCCGTGAGTTCGAGCCCCGCGTCAGGCTCTGGGCTGATGGCTCGGAGCCTGGAGCCTGTTTCCGATTCTGTGTCTCCCTCTCTCTCTGCCCCTCCCCCGTTCATGCTCTGTCTCTCTCTGTCCCAAAAATAAAAAAAAAAAATAAAAAAAAAAAAAAAGAAAATGAGGAAACATAAAACCAAAGAAGGGATTAAGTTCCAAGAAGCTTTATGGTGACGTAACCAGCAAGAGAGTTGTGGCTAGAAAAGGAAATGGAGTTACTGGAGTGTTTATCTTTTGTTTTTGTTTCAGCAAATTGAACCTTAAGGTTATTTGCTTGTTGGATGGTAAGTTCCAGAAGAGGGGTTTCTCATCAGTAGAGCAAGACAAATAGATGAGGAAGTCATGAGACCAAATGCTTCAGAAAGGAAAAATCATTAGGCAAGAAGAGGAGGGCTGACTGAACTCAGGCTGGATGGAAAAAGAAAGAATACCTTCTCTATTGATTATCAGCTGAGTAGCTGAAAGGTGAGAGTCCATAAGATTACCAGCTAAGAATGGAAGGAGTGATGTTAGAGGCAGTAGGGATAGGATAGGAGAGAGTTTAATACATTGAGAAGTGTGGCATATAACATTTATATAGAGAAAGCCCTCCGACGTGTGTGTGTGTGTGTGTGTGTGTGTGTGTGTGTGTGTGTGTAAAGACAGGAAGCTAAAAGGAAGAATGTATATAACTTGCAGTCTATTATTTGGATGAACTTTTAGTCCAGCTGTGTTCCAGGCCCACTATTAGGGCTGAATATACAGTGTTGTTGGACAAGGACTTGATCCCCCCCGCTCATAGTTTTCAGTTGAGGTAAAGATAATGCATCTTTAGTATTGGAAAACTATTTCTTCTATATGTGCTATGTTTTCTCAACCTTATCAGAACACGTCTATGTTTTTAATTAAAGACATGGAAAATAAATTTTAAGTATTATCTAGTAGGAGTTCCTCAGTGCATTCAGTTCTTAAGTCCTAATTAATATACCTTATACTTGAAAGCCTAACTAATTTCAAGGAATATTTTATACAATAGGACAGCATATTAATATATAACTGAAAGTTTGTAAACAAGTTTTTAAATGGTATTAGAAGGCACCTGGCTGGCTCAATCAGTAAGGGTCCGACTTGGGCTCAGGTCACGATGTTGCGATTCACGGGTTTGAGTCCCGCTTTGGGCTGTGTGCTGACAGCTCAGAGTCTGGAGCCTGCTTTGGATTCTGTGTCTCCCTCTCTTTCTATCCCTCCCACTCATGATTTACTCACTCAGTCTCCTTCAAAACTAAACATTAAACAATTAAAAATGGTATTATCTTTTCATTCATCATCACAAACAGAAACAGTGTCACTTATAATCTAAAATTAAGCATGGGATTTTTTCATGGCTCCTTCTGAATAGGATGGTAGGCAAAAAGATTCTAATAACCAGTACTGAAAAGAAAGCTGAATGTGGACTTGAAACTCTAAGAAAAAAAAAAACTGAATAAAAATAATGTATAGTAAATAATACAAAAGGGGAGAGAAAATGTTAAACACTTTAAGATACAATAAAAATTAAGATTAAAAGGACTGGTGACAATAAACCATTTTCTAAATAGTAAATTGCAGCAACATGGAAAATTGATGTGAAAATATTTTCTAAGCTTTAGATATTAGAAATCTCAAGAGTTCCATAGGACTCTAATAATCTTTGTAAACACGAACTATATATAATGTAGCTTATAAAAATATTATTTTAGAAATGTCATATTTTAAAAATTAATTCTTTGATTTCTATGAAAACAATTTTTCCAGATTATGTGTGAGCATAACTGCATGGTTTGAATTTTTGGAAAACTAACTTTATGTAATATATGAAGGAATTGCAAAATGGAACAAGAAGGAAGTTAGGACAGATTTAGCATATTTGACTGCATGCATGTTTATTGATAAACTCATCTTGTTTTTCAATATCTTTTAGGTTTTATTTGGAAAATAAAGGAATAGATTATAAAATTGACAACATATAAATCTTGAGTAAATTTCCTTCTGTTTTACTACACACTTGTCTGTGCTGGAAATGATTTTATTAAAAATTCAACAAAGGGTTATATGGAAAAATATGTATATAAGCATAACCTCTGTTGGTCTTTTTTTTTTTTTTTTGAAACAAAAATAGCCCCATAGCAATGAACAAGATGACAGTCATTTTATCTAGATTACGTGTTACAGAAACAACTCCTTGTCCCTCTTACAACTCATGTCCCAGATGTAAATGTATTAACTCAGCAGAGTAAAAGAAAATAATCCAAGAAAATTAAGAATTCTAAAAGTTAAAGATTTTTGGAAAAAACACAGAAATACCACCTCAGTCTATGCCTATGTTCTTCTTAGTGTTGGCTCTTGGGTTGCTAATTAATAACAAGCATAATCCAGCCAGGGGTGCCTCAGTTGCTCAGTCAGTGAAGTGACTGACTTTTGATTTTGGCTTAGGTCATGATCTCACAGTTTGTGGGTTTGAGCCCCATGTTGGGCTGTGTGCTGACAGCATGGAGCCTGCTTTGGATTCTTTCTCCCTCTTTCTCTGCCCTCCCCCCCACTTGTTTTCTTTCTCTCTCTCTCAAAAATAAATAAATATTAAAAACAAAAGTATAATCCAGTAATCTTTAGAAACAATGTAATGTTGCTTCAGTTCACTCATTCGTAACATAACACCTTAACCCTGATTACATATTTTTTTTATAGAAAATCTATTTTGCAGTTTGATTTCGCTATATATTTTAAACAAATTGGTTAAGCACAGTGCTAATGAGGTAATTTGCTATAAGCCAAGTAAATATGTTCTGTTCTATGTCAATAAATCATGTCTCTTGCCCTAGATAAAACCTTTGATCTAAATGTGTCATCATAATTGGAATCAAATGATAGATATAATTGGGTAAGTTCAAAATTTATTATTACAAAGAAAATGTTAACTTACATGAATATAGTTCACATGCATCAAAACACTCACAAAAACTACAATGCTTTCAAAGCAAGTTGAAAGAAAATTCATCTGGCTACTACTAGTTTTTACTTGACATCAGAGAGGTAATCTCTAATGAGGTATCTAAAATAGAACATATCACCTCTAGTCCTGTGACCAATTTTTCTTAGCACTTATGAACACCTGATGAATTATAGATCTATTTTCTCAACTCCTCACTGGAATGAAATCTCTTGTGGAACAGACCGTTGTTCTCTGTTAACTGTTATGTTTTCCTGGTCTTTAGTGTCTGACAGAACTGTTGCCCAGTAAGTATCTTTTGAATTAATAATTCAGCCTTTGAACTACAAATATAAAAGAATTTTTAAAATTACTGTTGTACAGAAAGACAAAGAAACTGATCCCATTCACAATTGCACCAAGAATCATCAAATACCTAGGAATAAACCTGGCCAAAGATGTAAAAGATCTGTATGCTGAAAACTATAGAAAGCTTATGAAGAAAATTGAAGAAGATACAAAGAAATGGAAAAACATTCCATGCTCATGGATTGGAAGAACAAATATTGTTAAAATGTCAATACCACCCAAAGCAATCTACACATTCAATGCAATCCCAATCAAAATTGCACCAGCATTCTTCTTGAAACTAGAACAAGCAATCCTAAAATTTGTGTGGAACCACAAAAGGCCCCAAATAGCCAAAGTAATTTTGAAGAAGAAGACCAAAGCAGGAGGCATCACAATCCCAGACTTTAGCCTCTACTACAAACCTGTCATCATCAAGACAGCATGGTATTGGCACAAAAACAGACACATAGACCAATGGAATAGAATAGAAACCCCAGAACTAGACCCACAAACGTATGGCCAACTCATCTTTGACAAAGCAGGAAAGAACATCCAATGGAAAAAAGACAGTCTCTTTAACAAATGGTGCTGGGAGAACTGGACAGCAACATGCAGAAGGTTGAAACTAGACCACTTTCTCACACCATTCACAAAAATAAACTCAAAATGGATAAAGGTCCTGAATGTGAGACAGGAAACCATCAACCCTAGAGGAGAAAGCAGGAAAAGACCTCTCTGACCTCAGCCGTAGCAGTCTCTTACTCAACACATCCCCAAAGGCAAGGGAATTAAAAGCAAAAATGAACTACTGGGACCTTATGAAGATAAAAAGCTTCTGCACAGCAAAGGAAACAATCAACAAAACTAAAAGGCAACCGACGGAATGGGAAAAGATTTTTGCAAACGACATATCAGACAAAGGGCTGGTATTCAAAATGTATAAAGAACTCACCAAACTCCACACCCAAAAAACAAATAATCCAATGAAGAAATGGGTAGAAGACATGAATAGACACTTTTCCAAAGAAGACATCCAGACAGCCAACAGACACGTGAAAAGATGCTCAACATCATTCCTCATCAGGGAAATACTAATGAAAACCACACGGAGATACCACCTCACGCCAGTCAGAGTGGCCAAAATGAACAAATCAGGAGACTATAGATGCTGGAGAAGATGTGGTGAAACGGGAACTCTCTTGCACTGTTGGTGGGAATGCAAACTGGTGCAGCCGCTCTGGAAAACAGTGTGGAGGTTCTTCAAAAAATTAAAAATAGACCTACCCTATGACCCAGCAATAGCACTGCTAGGAATTTACCCAAGGGTTACAGGAGTGCTGATACACAGGGGCACCCGTACCCCAATGTTTATAGCAGCACTCTCAACAATAGCCAAATTATGGAAAGAGCCTAAATGTCCATCAACTGATGAATGGGTAAAGAAATTGTGGTTTATATACACAATGGAATACTACTTGGCAATGACAAAGAATGAAATCTGGCCTTTTGTAGCAATGTGGATGGAACTAGAGAGTGTTATGGTAAGTGAAATAAGTCATACAGAGAAAGACAGATACCATATGTTTTCAGTCTTATGTGGATCCTGAGAAACTTAACAGAAGACCATGGCGGAGGGGAAGGAAAAAAAAAGTTAGAGAAGGAGGGAGCCAAACCATAAGAGACTCTTAAAAACTGAGAATAAACTGAGGATTGATGGGAGATGGGGGGAGGGGAAAGTGGGTGATGGGCATTGAGAAGGGCACCTGTTGCAATGAGCACTGGGTGTTGTATGGAAACCAATTTGACAATAAATTTCATATTAAAAATAAAACAAAATTACTGTTGTAAAATTTAATGGTATATACACACTTTAAAAATATTTCAATACATATGCTTAGAGTTTGGAGAGGTATAACTGAACAGACTCTTCAGTACAGCCTACTGAAAACTGTACAAGATTAATAAGTATCACAACACCAATAAGTCATATAGGCCATTGTGATAAAGCAAAATCTTAAAATACATATTTCACATCCATGTATTTTCACCAGTATTCCCTCTTCTACTACAATGAGTAATACACTAAACATAAGTAGATATAATCTTGAGTTCTTTATTTTCTCCATACACGAGTGTGCTATAAATATTATCTGCTTTAATGTACAGATTATTTAAGCACACATTGCTTTCACTTTCCCGGTTTCATAATGTGAATGGCATACTAAGATCTAGCCGTGAAGTTTTATTCACCAGCGTCTTAAATTAAGACTTGAAATTGCGGCTGTGGTTGCTGCTTTGAGCCGAGTCCCATTCTGGAACTCTAGGCACAGGTTGGCTTTTCCAAAACCTTCTGATTTGTCATCAACACAGATTGCAGAATGTGTATGGTGCTAACTCCACTTTGTCTTTCAAGACTTAGGATATTTAAACCAGAATTTATCACAGTTTTCCAGAGGTACAAGTTTCCCCAGGATCTGAAAGTAGAGCGTTCCTATGAAACTTTTAATAAGCCAGAATGGAGTAAAACAAAGAGTATTTCCACTTTCTGAAAGTTTGCATTAAACCATTTAACACTTATGAAAGACCTATGTTAGTACTTATTTCCACTAATGAATCTGAAGAGAGTCTTTGCTTGTATGAAAAAAGCCATTACCATAGGAATGTAGATCTTTGGTAAAAAAAAAAAAAAAAAAAAAAAAAAAGAGTGGCACAATGTGAATGTCCAAAAAGTGGGGACTATCTGTATCCCTGTGGGCATTTCTCAGAACTTAGTAATATTAGTAAGCCTGACATGGGGCTCCAACTCATGAACTGCGAGATCATGACCTGAGCAGAAATCAGATGCTTAACTGACTGAGCCATGCAGGCACCCCTCAAAGTCAATTTTAAAAAAGAAAAACCTATTCCAGGGATGCCTGGGTGGTTCAGTTGCTTAAGCGTCCAACATCGCTTCTGGTCATGATATCACTGTTGATGAGTTTGAGCCTTGCGTCAGGCTCTGTGCTGACATCTCAGAACCCGGAGCTTGCTTCGGATTCTGTGTCTCCCTCTTTCTCTGCCCCTCCCCCACTCACACTGTCTCTTTCTCAAAAATAAACATTAAAAAAAATTAGAAAACATATTCCAGAGCTAAAGGAAAGTAATGCAATACTCAGATCCCACAAATGAAGAAGAATCACAAGTGCAGCCAGTATGCTGTTGCTTATTTGGGGGAAAATCTGCTAGTATCTGATAGTGTAGCATATGAATTTTAAAACGGCTAGAGCTAAACTTAACAGGAAACCATAGGGGGAGGAAGGGGAAAAATAGTTTCAAACAGAGAAGGAGGCACACCATAAGAGACTCTTAAATACAGAAACGAACTGAGGGTTGATAGGGGGTGGGGAGAGGGGAAAATGGGTGATGGGGAACGAGGAGGGCACTTGTTGGGATGAGCACTGGGTGTTGTATGTAAACAATAAATCACGGGAATCTACTCCTGAAGCCAAGAACACACTGTATATGCTGTTAGCTAATTTGACAATAAATTATATTTAAAACAAAATGAAACATCTGGAGCTGAGAGGGAATGAGGAAAAGCCATGGTTCCAGGAAATAAAGTTGGATCAAACACCCCACATTAAAAAAAAAATGACTTGCAAGGGCCAGAATACCAGTGAGTGAGCTGGAAACAGACCGTCTCTTTTGGTTTCAAATAAAAGGGAAGCAGGAAACCACTGGCTTCTTCTTCATATCTTTGAAGGTTTTTAAAATTTTTTCTTAGATCTGATAGAAGAGCAATCATATAGTATTTATCTTTCTGACTTCAGCATGTTGTTGATGTCCATCCAAGTTGTCACAAATGACACTATGTCATTCTTTTGTCTTAACAGTGTGTGTGTGTGTGCGCGTGTGTGCGCGTGTGTGTACACATACCAAAATTTCTTTATCCATTCATCCATTAATGGACTCTTAGGCTGTTTCCATACCTTGGCTGTTGTAAATAATGCTGCAGTGATGATGGAGGTGCATATATCTTTTTGAGTTAGTACTGCATCCTCTTTGTATAAATACACATAAGTAGAATTGTTGGATAGCATGGAAGTTCTTTTTAATTTTCTGAGTAACCTTGATAATGTTTTCTGTAGTGGTTGCACCAGTTCACATTCCCACCAACAATTCATGAGAGTTCCCTTTCCTCAACATCTTTGTTAAGACTTGTTTCTTGTCTTTTGATATATATATCACCTCACACTTCTCAGAACAGCTATTCATTGTGGTTTTGATTTTCATTTTCCTGAATTAGGGATATGGAGCATCATTTATTATGCCTGTTGGCCATCTGTATGCCATCCTTGGGAAAATGTCCAAGTCGTCTGTTCACTTTTTAGATTTTGTTACTGAGCTGGAGTTCTTATATTTTAGATATTAACCCTTTATTGGACAATGTCTGGATTTGCAATATTGGATTTGCAAATACCTTCTCTCACACGGTGGATCGCCATTTTGTTTTGTTCCCTGAGGGCAGCTTCATTGGCCACTAAATGTGTGACCAACTGAAGCTCTAGAACAAGCAAAGAAACCTCCTTCACAGAAAGACTGGCAGGCAAGTTAGCCTAAGTCCTCTATTAGTGCCATGGTGGTGTTAGCCTGCCAAGAACCATCTCTAGCTGTTACAGTTCTATGGGGCCCAGAAATGCAAACCCTCACTGTACCTTAGCCAGGTGATCAAGGGGCATTCCCTAGGCAGCAGCTCCAACAACCAGGGTATCAGACATAAACACCAAGGCACCAGATAACATGTAAATCTCCCCTCTAGGGAGACAGTGATGTTCTGGAATATAGTGGAGGGTGAGGAGGAAGATAGTGCCTGCCCTCTGAATTCTCTGGAAAGGATTACAGTTGGCTCCTGGATGTGTATTTCATCAGAAGTCTTCCTTCAGGCCACAATCCTAGTGGTTAGCTAACAGGCTCCTTCACAGAAAGACTGAGCTCTTGGGTCTCTTGTAGCTGTTTAAGAACTCTTTGTTGGTTACCGTCCTGTGGGGCCCAAGTGGCCACCAGAACCAGGCAATGGAGAGGTGTCTCCCTGGCAGTAGTCACAAAAATAAGGGCCCCAAACAAAGGTATGAGTTACTTTCTGGGTGACACCAGTTATTACAGTCCACTAGATCAGGAATGCCAAGTCTCCTGGCTTCTAGAGCCAGGTGATCAATAAGCATCCCCTAGGTGGCAGCCATTAAAAAATCAGGGCACCAGATGTATGTAAAAGCTCTCTTCTGGGAGATATTGGTCCTCTGGAGCACGGCTAAGGAAGAGTGTGAAGATGATGCCTGCCAGTTTCCATCCCCAGAGAACATTCCAGAGGGCTCTTAGATTTGTGTGTCAAATTAGATGCTTGCCCTTCAGGCTAAGCCTTTAATATAAACAGGTAAAACTCCTTCCCTTTACGCCCATGGCCATAAGCAGCTGCCTCTGAGCTGGGCTCTGGAGTGGGGTGAGTTTGAATATATGAGCCCTTTAAGAGCAGTTTCTCAGTTTCTTTTCTTAAAAAGACTCAGATGCTATAGTCTTGTGGGTCTTGCGATATGAGTCCTGTTGGTTTTTGGAGTTACATGTGTTTAAGGCTTGTTTCTCAAGTGTGTATCTTAAAAGTTGAGATGCCTGATGTGGGGTTTGAACCCTAGGGTCCTCAGGGAGATGTTCCCAGTTTTGAGTTCACTGTAGGTTTTGGCTCTTTGTCAGGAGTAGGGTTTATGGTGAGATTCTGTCCTGGCTTCTCAAGCTACTTTGCAGTTTTCTTGCATTTGCCCAATGTGTACTTGTCACTTAGCCTTTGCATTTTTTTTTAAAGAGGGAATTTTTCCCTATATAGCTATAGACTCAGTGTGTCTGTGGGTGGAGGTCTATTCAGGATCTTCCTCTATCATCATTTTGAAACAGAACATTCTGGAATTTATATTTTCTCTGTACCCTGAGCTGTGCACTGCCAAAAACTGAAAGTGGCTTCAATTACCAAACAGAATCAAATCCTCAATGGAGTTACTTCACATTCAGGCTTTAAAGAACCCAACAAATAAAAGTTTAAGGATGATAAGCTCACAATAAAACCACAGACACGTGGGAAAACCAACCACCATGACTGAGTCTGGAGAAATAACCAACTGCACACTCAGGCACAAAAGATTGCATACATATTATTGCATCCATAGCATAGAATTCACTTATATTTTAATAAAATATGTCATATTTTAATAATTAGGTATAGAATAAGTAGCAGCTCATAAATAGCCAAACATTTGAGAAAGAACTAACTTCCAGAACTAAAATATAATTAGAAAATAAATGGACTATGATTGCTGGTCAAGCAACAGAACATCAAAGGTAAAGAGAAGATCTTAAAAACGGCCTATGAAAATTAGACTAACATTTAATTTCTCAATAACAACAATAAACACAGGAAATAGTATCTACAATTTAGGATAAGAAAAAAAACTTGCTGAAACTATATATTGAGAAAACTATTTTAATATTGTAGTGGAAACTATTTTTAGGTCAACCAAATGCTCAATACACTATCTTCTAAATGTAAGAAGAAATATTGCACGTGGAGTTTGAGAAACAAAACAAATGAGCAGAAAGGAAAAGAAAAAAAAAAGGAGGCAAACCAAGAAACAGACTCTTTAACATAGAGAACAAACTGATGGTTACCAGAGGGTAAGTGGGTGGGGGATGGGTGAGATAGGTATTGGGAATTAAGAAATGCACTTGTGGTGAGCCCAGGGTGCTCTATGAAAGTGTTGAACTGGTATATTGTACACCTGAAACTAATATTACACTGTATGTTAACTAACTGGAATGTGAATAAAAACTAAAAAAAATATTGCATTTGGAAGTTCTAAGACGCAAGGAAAAAAATAGCAAAATATTAGCAATTACATGACTAAGGCAAATATTAACTTTATAAAATCATGATGATAATATGATAACGATGGCCAATTTGTGGTTTGCTAAAAGATAGAATATTAAACAATTATTAGTTTGTATGTCCCACATGCCTAGAGCAATGGTATTGTTAAAAAAAAATTGAGGGGGGCCTTTAAAAAACAAAATCATTCCAATGTATTTGAATAGTTCAGGAGAATGATAAATATATTGAAAAATGTAAAAATACCAATAAAGGTCTTTACTGCGAGAATATGAACAGCCCAAAGGTAGCCTCTTTGGCAGTCTACATAGTATAGACCTGATGCATTGAATTTCTAGCTTTTCTATTGGCCCTGAAGTTTTCTTGCCTTGCTGACATGCTTCAGCAGCTCCTTCATTTGCCTCCCTCATCTCTACTTTCATGTTACTCTAGAGTGTCTCTGTGATATTGCCTGTCCCTTTGGAATACTATTTGAACAGCTGTTTGTGCTGAGAATGACACTTACTGCAGTTTTAATCGACTGCATCTCTTGATATATACATACATATATATATGTGTGTGTATATATATACATATATATATATATATATATTTTTTTTTTTTTTGTTTACAAGCATTGAAGTGATTTTTAACAGTAGAGTTTGTGTGTAAGGAGAAGTTAGTTTTCTCACCATTATATGTATACATTTGTGTCGTGTATCCTATAACATCACAAGGGAGAAATGTAGTAAAATGCAAAAGCATAAAGCCAGAAGAATTTGTTTCTTGTCTCTGCACTACTTTGCTCTGTGATCTTCTCAATTCACCTAACCTCTCTGGATAATAACACTTGTACTTCCTACCTTGAGGATAAAAAAGAACTAATAGCTATTAAATTGCTCTGAAACAGTTCAAAGTGTTACTATTACAAAAGAACAGGCCACTTATCAAAGAAAAAAAAGAACACAGCTAAACCCTGCAGCCACTTCACCTATTTTTTGTCATGCCTTGGGGAATTATTCCATCAAATGTTGAGCTATCCACTTTAGAATCCTTCAAGCCCTCAAATGATCAATACTTTATTTGCCTCTCTTTCTATTTGTATCATGTAGCTTTGATATGCATACAAGGTTAAGAGGGAAAAAAATCAGAGTTTCATTGTGTTTTCCCCATGATGATAGGTCTGATACTGGCTACAATGGGTGTAAGTTTCAAATAAAATATTCCAATTATTCATAAATAGTATTTTGAATGGGAAAAGATTCCTCAGGTATATTGGAGAACTTTCTTTCTTGGAAGTGTTTATAAATTAGCCCAGACTAAATGTGTAGAACGTTATGAAGACAAATAGATGAGCTGTATTCTATATTAATGGTTTTTTATTTTATACAAGGATTTCAGATAATTCTGTTGCTTCAACAGCTTCAAATTTCTTACTTAGAATGTTTATTTTCCTTATAAGACCTGAAGGTCTTTCCCAAAGCTTTTAACTTCTCTCTCCTTTGCACTGTGCTTTAGCTACTTATTTGCCCGGGCCAATTATTTTACCTATGCTGGAACATGTAGCTTTTCCTAAGAATAATTACTTGGCCATAGAGTTATTTAAAATGCTTAAATTAAGATCCTTCTCCTGACAGTGGTAGTTTCAAACAACTCTCCTCTTGAGAATAGCTAGGGAAGTTGGAAGAAGTTAATTTTTAAAGATTTTTCTTAAAGGTTTTGGAGGAGCTAACAAATCACTGAGAAATTGTGAAAACAAGGTAGCACAAAGAGGGAAAGAACTCTAGCACTTAGAATTACTTTCAGTTCAAGCCTTTTTCCAATTCCACAATCATGGCTGAAAGTTGAGGGACTGATTGAGATCTGTGGGGAAGAATTTGGAATTCAAGGCCCACCAAGGTGGAGCAGCCATTGCTAACCAGTAGGCTTAATGTGTTCTGTCATTGTTAACCTCCTACTCTAGCTGCTTGCCCCAAAATAGGAAGGTAACTTCATCCAAAAATTTCACATTATCTTTACATTAGAAAAATGTACAATAGGTGTATTCAGTAAAAAAATAATCAGGCATGTGTAGAAACATGAACTTCAGTTGGAAAATCAAGAGGCATTATAGACAGTAAAAAAGCAAACCAAAAACCCCAATGAATCCAGATGTTGACTTCAGGATAAAGATGCTTGTGATGATTAAAGAAGTAAGACAAAATTGATAATTTAAGTCAAGGGCTGAACACTATTGAAAAGGACCAGATGGAGAGGCTAGAACTGAAGACTAAAATAACCGAAATTTATAACTCAATGAACAGGTAATGCTGTAGAAGATTAACTATAGTTAGAAAGCAAGTGAGTACACTAAGGACACATCCGAAGAAAATATCCAGATTAAAAGTACAAAAAAAGCACAGGAAATTGTACAAAAGACATATGGGGAACAGGCAAAAAGTCCAATATATGTACCTGGAGGCCTAGAAGGAGAGGAGAAAGAAAACAGAGTGATATAAAGAGAAAATGGGAAGAAAGAATTGCAAACTATCAAATATCAACACTTATGAAAACCAAATGTGAGTAAATCTTAAAAGCACGAAAAACAAAATGATGTATTCTGAAGGTACAAAAATGAGATTGGACTGATGCCTTAAACAGTGGAGATCAGACTAAGATTAATATGTTTGATGTACAGAAGGAGAATATTGGCAAGTTAAAGTTATATAACCCATTAATACATCCTTAAGAAAACCAAGCAACTAAATACAAACAGCTCAAAGGCTATTAAAAGATATTATGCATTATGAAGTGTAAATTGGTAAATTGGAAAATATTTTTTTAAAGTTAAGAGGCATATGGAATTCCATTGGTTGCTGTAAGACAAATTATCATAAACTTAGTGGCTTAAAACAACATGTGTTTATGATGTTGTGCAGTTGCCATAGGTCAGAGTATGAACATACCCTTTCTGGGTCCTCTGCATACGGTTTCACAAGGTTGTGTTCAAGTTGTTGGTCAAGCTATCTTCTTTCATGAAGCTTGGGGTCCTCATGAAGCTCATGTGGTGATTGGAAAAATTCCATTCCTTGTGTTTTTAGAACCCAGGTCCTTAATTTCTCATTGAACGTTGGCTAGGGACTGCTCTCGGGTTTTAAAGATCTTCTGTAATTCCTTACCATGGTCCTCTTCCTCAGAATGTGGGAGTTTAATTTGTGAAGGCCAGCAGGAGATTCTCTTGCTCTTGTCTGATAAGGTGGACTGTTACATTATGTCACATAATTTGGGAGTGACTATGCTTTCACCTTTGACACATTCTATTTCCACATCCATTCAAAAGGAAAGAATTACACAAAGGTGTGGATAAAGGGCAGTGAGAATCACAGGACCATCTTAGAAGTCTGTTTACCACAGGAATATAATGAAAAAGCTAAAACAAGTATAATTGAAATCAGAGTATTAAAGACTATATAGCAAGACTGTGGACTAAGGATGTGTAACAACCAGAAGTCTCATGTGCTTCTGGTGGGAGAGTATATTGCTATAGACACTTTGAAACACTGTTTCTAAGAAGATCAATTAAATCTGAAAATAGAAAAAAAAAATCTGAAAATTGATATACAATCCAGAAATTTCTTTTTTTAGGAACACATGAAACAAATACATATGATCACCAAAGTATGTAACAAAATGTTCATCACAGTACAGTTTGTAATTTTATAGACTAAAGTGTGTTCTCTCTCAAATTACTGTATTGAACTCTTAACCCCTAATGTAGCTGTATTTGGGAATAGGACCTTTGAAGAGGTAAAGTTAAATGGGGTCATAAGGGTATTGTCAAATCCAATATGACTGGTGTCCTTAAAAGATAAGTTAGAGACACAAGGGATGTGTGTGCTGAGAAAAGGCCATGTGAGGGCACAACTGGAAAATGACCATCTTCAAACCAAGGAGAGAGGCCTCAGGAGAAATGAAACCTGCTGGCACCTTGATTTTAGACTTCCAGCCTCCAGAACTATAGGAAATAAATCTGTTGTTGAAGTCACCATCCAATAATTTGTTACAAACCAACACAATATCTGCACTGAAAATTACTTGATCCCCATTAGGAGTAGAATAGATTGTGCTATAGTTACGCAATGAAATACTGTATAACAATTAGAATCATGAGCTACAACTACATATATAATGAGTGAATTATACAAAGCAATTTAGAGTCAAAGCCGGTCATGAAGTAATAATAGATCTTGTATACCAATTTTATGAAGTTCAACAAAAGGCAAACTAAGGTATGAGAAATTAAGGCACGCATTACTCCCAAGGAGAGTAGCAACTGGAAAACAAAACAAAACAAAACATGTGGGGTTTCTGTGTTGCTGGCAATGCTCTGTTTTAAATTTTATTTTGTGATTTGGGTGCTAGATATAAACGAAGTATGATAAGTTAAAATTCATCAAAATGTATATCTAAGAGATGTGGATTTTTTTAACTGCATATACATTAAAGTTTTAACAAGGTATAGTCAAATCATTTTTGGACAAATGAAACAATTATTATCCCCAGAAAATCCTCACTGAAGGAAATAATGAAGAATGTTCTTCAGCAGGAAAGAAACATTTCCTTGATAGAAACTCAGAGGTGTATAAGAAAATTAAAAAAAAAAGAAAGAAAGAAAGAAAGAAAGACAAACCTTGGATGTATTAGAAAATGTAAAAATGATTCCATTTTATAAAGCAAAAACAAGGCATGATCTTTTACAAAACATATAATAAATTAAAAGACAAATCTAGTGGCACTTGGGTGGCTCCGTTAACCCTCCTCTTGATTTCAGCTCAGGTCATGATCGCATGGTTTGTGAGCTGGAGCCCAAGTCAGGCCCTGCACTGCCGTGAGGAGCCTGCTTGGGATTCTCTTTCTCTCTGCTCCTCCCTTGACCGCCCATTTGCATGAGCACTCCCTCCCTCTTTCTCAAAATAAGTAAACTAAAAAAAAAAAAAAAAAATCTATCATGTAAGTCAGAAGAGGCATGTATAGACTTGAATTCTAAGGTTCTTGCCTATTGGGAATAAAACAATGGTTATATTAGACTTTTATAAATTAGGGGTGCATATTGCAAAATCTAGAACAACCATAAAAGGAACAGTAAATATTTTAATGTCACATTAATATGTACTAAGGGAAAATGTACTAAGAGAAATATTCAATACAAAATAAGAAAAGAGAAAAGAAATGTAGGTCAGTAGAGACAAATAAAAACAATAAACTAGCAGATTTAAAACCTAATACTTGTAATTACATTAAAAGTAAAATGTTAAACATTCTGATCAAGGCAATGATTCTCAGAATAGGAAAAACATGTGAAACACATGTACACAAATGCACATACATGAAACTCTGAGCTGTTTTCAAGAGATAGACCTTAAATATGAAGATTTGAAAAGGATTGAAGTCTAAATGTGAAAAGAAACGGACCAAAAAATCCAAAGGAATGTTGCTATCACTACACCAATAGCATACAAAGTAAATTTTAAGGAAAGGAACATCACCATAAAGAGAGTTAATGATAATGGTTACATGCTTTTATTCACTTAATGTCTCAAAATACACAGCATTTATAAGAAAATAAGCTGTTAGCAAATTTCCCAGTGGCCACTAAAGATGCAGACAGAAGAGTTGGTGTGTGTGTGTGTGTGTGTGTGTGTGTATGTGTGTGTGTGGAAGATTTAAACAATTAGACTTGCAAATTTGTATATACATGAAATACTGTCCAGCAACTGACTAAAAATGGCCAAGAGTTCTGAAAGGACACACAGCAAATGAGATTTTTTAAACAGTGAAGAAACATGAAGAAGGTACTATATTCAGTAATCAGAAAAAATGCCATTTACAGCTACAATGAATAGACAAATAGCCAGTTTTAAGTATTGGCAATGGGATTGAGAAAATAGAATTATACATGGCTGAGGGATGTTAGATTGATACAATTATTAGGAATGGAGTTCCCTTGGAAGCCCACTCTGACATGGTTGGCTGTGTGCAAGAAGTCTCATCAGAATTGCTTTTATATTAACATTTGTGAGAGCACAAAGGAAACGTGCAAGGGCACAGGAGGAGAGGAACTACAATAGACTTGCAACAAAGCCCTCCACTTCACCACATGTAGAGCTCTGGTAATGTGCTGCCCTTCAAAGTTGTGCAGAATTTGACTTATATTGCCAGGCTTTTATAATCACGCATCATCCAATCATTGGATTCAGACTGCTGAAAAATGGGCCTGACCTCAGAGGAGACAGGTCAGGTCAATGAATGGCAAGTGTCAGAGAATTCACCTGATAGTTGTCCATTACCAATTCTTACAGCAATTGGCAGAATAAGCATGTCTGTCCTTGGAAGAGGGAACCTGGTCAGCCCACCATTGTAGCCACCATAATACCCAACAGACATTTGTGTACGTGTGCACCACAGCTGTGTGAGAGTGTTCATAGCAGTATGATTTATACTTCACAAAATTTACAATGAGTGTCAACCAATGAATAAATTTCTACATATTCCTGCTACTAAACAGTATTTAGCAATGAAAATAAACTATAGCTAACTCAACTGCGTATGGAATACTGAGACAAAGAAGCCAGACACAATAGAAAACATTGTGATTCTATGTATATAAAGTCCAAAAAAGGTAAAACCGTGGAGCCTTCTAGGGTTCTAGTAACATTCCATGACTCCACCTGACTATGCTCTCTGGGTTCTCTTCCTGTTGTAATTCACTGAGCTGTACTCATGATCTGGCCACTTTATTTTTGTCCACTTCAATAAAAATACATACGGGGCGCCTGGGTGGCGCAGTTGGTTAAGCGTCCGACTTCAGCCAGGTCACGATCTCACGGTCCGTGAGTTCGAGCCCCGCGTCGGGCTCTGGGCTGATGGCTCAGAGCCTGGAGCCTGTTTCCGATTCTGTGTCTCCCTCTCTCTCTGTCCCTCCCCCGTTTATGCTCTGTCTCTCTCTGTCCCACAAATAAAAAAAAAAAATAAAAAAAAAAAATAAAAAAACGTTGAAAAAAATAAAAATACATACAACATTTCACACTTCTCTCTGAATTTTTAAAATAGCACATACATTGAACTTCTGATGATATTAAAACTAGGTGAATTTGACAATACATGAAAAAAAGTACAAAAACATAATCTTTAAAAAGTAAATTTGCATATTAAAATGTTTTATGTACTTCAGCTTTTATTTTTAATAATTATGTCTCATTTGTGGTGCCATACATCCTAGGGTAAATAGCATGGTCCCCTGTACATGACTATCATTCAGTCTTTGATTTCAGGAATTTTTTTTTTTAATTTAAGAATGTTTATAGCTGGGGGAAATTAAGGCATTAACTCTGAGGAGAGATGAAATGCATATTTTCTTGCCTTCATGGATGGTCAGGTCTAGGAAATCTATGATTTGTAAAAAAAAATTACTGTATATATGTATATATTTACATTATGTCATACCGGTATACTTTTACAAACTGAAAATTTTTGTTTTACATTCTTCCCAGTAATAGTTAATTTTATAAGAAAAAAAAGTGTACCTCAAGTTTAGGGGAAAAATCTGACAATAGGCTGAAAACATCTCCTGTATAGTCTTTCAAAAATTATCTTTTTATTCACATTTAAAAAAATGCATTGATAGGTTGAAATTCAGTCATCTGAGTGATATCTCTCTGGCTATTAACTACATAGAAATTTGGGTGGGGGAATGCTTGGGTGGGGGGAACACCATAATTTCATAAATATTGGCATTGAGTCATAATTCAAGTATCTGTTGATTGCATACTATGTGCCGTGGAATGTGTGAGGGATATATCATTGAGCCTATAGATATTTCTGCCCTTAGGTAGCTTGTTTTCTAGCAAAGGATACTAAAACACCACCACTGTAGTAAGTACATTGCTTAGTATACTGGATGAGTGTTATGGGGGAAAGAAAAAAGTAGTAAAAGGGGAATCTGTAGTATTAGGGGGAATAAGTTGTGATTTTAATTGTATATTCAGGATGGACCTCAGAAGGAGGCATTTGAACCATTGTTTGAAGGATAAGAATAAGTGACTCTTGTATATATCTAGGGGAGGAGCATTCCAGACAGAGAAAAACTGGTAAAAAGGCCTTATGTTGGGAATGCTCCAGACAAGTTTGAAGAATATTGGAGTTCAGTAGGCCTGGAGCAGAGTGAATATGGGCAAATAAGAAAAACGACCAGGAAGTTTGGACGTGGGCAATAAGGTATGTGGGCTTTTAAGCAATTATAAACACTTGGGCTTTTGAAAGGAGACATTTGGAAGGGCAGTGATGTTATGATTTGCTTACTAAAAGGATTACTTTGCTGTGTGTTGGGAAGAGATTGTAGCAGGGCAAGGGCAAAAGCAGGGAAATTTGTGAGAATTTATGTGTTCTGATACTGTAACTGCTGTTCCAGTAATCCAGGGTAGAGATGATGATGGGTTAGAGAAGAGTGTTAGGTCGGGATGTGACAGAAAGTAGTTAGAATTTGGGTACATTTTGAAAACAGAGACTAGAGAATAATCTGACAGATGACCATATAGAATGAGAAATAAGGCAACAGAAAACTAATAGAGTTGCCATCAACTGTGATGAGAAAGCCTGGGTGTGGAATGTTTGGGTGAGAAGAACATGTCATGTTAAGATGTCTCTTAAGCATTCAAATGACAATGTACCTTAGGCATCCAGATGAGGTTATCAATTGCCACATAAATAACATCCCCAATCATGCTAGTGTGCAATAATTATTATTTTAATAATTCTTAGAAATGATGATATAAGACTATATGGTTTTGGACTGTCATGTTTGGAGCCTCATAAAGATGTAGGCAGATGTTGACCAGGGCTGAAATGTCCAATATGGCTTTATTCAAATGTCTAGCATTTTTGACATGGATGGTTGATAATCTAGGACACTGAGACCAGGTGGCTTCTCTGTCTTTATGAGGCTTTTTTCATATGGTGTCTCTACTTAGTCTCTCTAGTACAGTAGTTGAACTGCTTGAATGATGGTATAGGGCACCAAAAGCTGAACTTGTTAGGCCTTCATAAGGCTTGGAACTTGAACCTGTACCACCTACTTCCTCAGCGTTTATTGGATTACACAAATCACACAACCCCACTCAATGTAGCAGTGGTGTCCAAAGGCAAGAATAATGGGCAAGAATATATAATATATATACAAAATATTTTTGTGTTGTTTTGTTCTATAAAATGTGTGTTAATTGACTTGGTTATCAGAAAGGCTTCCAGTGAAAAGTAGGCTATTAAGTTTTTCGAGAGCCATTTTGTAATTCACCAGAGCCATTTTGGAGGTTCGGAGGCTAAATAGCACGAGCACATTAGTTATGAGAGGTCTATTAGGCATACAAGTATAGACGTCAAGGAGATAGTGGGATATAAGAGTTGACATTTTAATAGGGTTGTCTGGTTTGGAGATATAATTTCCAGAATTTTTGGCATATTGAATAGATGAAATCACCAAGAATGTGATCTACATGAGAATCAAAAAGTGAATTCCCATTGTGTATTTACAAAATGTTAGTGAACTTGAGACATTTCACATTTGATACAAGGTATGTAGGTAGACAGATTGTGTTTCAGTTATATGGCAATCTAGTGCTCATTGTGTTACCTTGTGAGTGTGTTATACTGCTTAGCTGATAGAATTTGAGATGAAAAACAAAAAGGTGTGTAACACTCAGTTGGCTGTAAAGTGTGGTCTTGAGGTAAACTAAATAGAAAAAATATCCTGCTCTGATCCATTTTAAAGGTCTCTGGGTAGGGGAAAACACTAAGACATTGTCAAAATACCTTGAGGAGCTAAATGGTTCATTTCATAAGCCTAAACTGGATTCAAGCATCCAGAGAGAGTAGCTCATAGAAAGGTTCACAGTATTTCTGTTTTTCTGTGGAGTGTTCTGTCCCCACAAGTTCCCATTCTCTACTTAGAAATGAGCACAGCAACAACCCAGGTTGAATCTGATCTGCATGTTAACAGTTGCAGTTGAAACTTCCTATGCTTTCCCAAGCGTGCTCTATCTGGAAGATTTGGTAAAATCCAGGAACATTTATTGAGCTAGAGGGATAAAGTCTGCCTTGCACCCAATAGATAGGGGACTAGATGGGGAATACAATGGTAATGACCAAATTGGGGTGTGGAAGCAGAAAGAAAGGTGGCCCTGCCCTGCTTGTGAGAAGATGCTCTCTGCCAGCTTCTCTTGAGAAAATAAAGCAAAAGCTTAGCTCTCTAAGGAATGCCTGAAACAGATATGTCAGCTCTGCTTTCCTTTGGATTTACAGTTGACCCTCGAGCAAAGAGTTTGAATTATGAGGGTTCACTTATGTGCAGATATTTTGATAAACACAGCACAGCACTATAAATGTATTTTCTCCTAGAATTTTCTTACCTTTTCTTTAGCTTGCTTTGTTGTAAGAATATATAATATATATACAAAATGGGTGGTTGTTTTGGTGTTGTTTTGTTTTATAAAATGTGTGTTAATTGACTTGGTTATCAGAAAGGCTTCCGGTGAAAAGTAGGCTATTAAGTTTTTGGAGAGCCAAGTTATATGTAGATTTGTGACAGTATGGAGAGTCAGTGGTCCTAACCCTACCATGATTGGGTACTTTCTTCTATGAAAACACTGACTGACCCAGTTTGGGGACCTAGTTTAAGCGGGGAATATCAGCCACCTTAAACTGTACAGTGCTTTAGACTTTTGGCCAAAATTAGGTTAGGCACAAGGAGCCCCTAAAGTCCCGGGCACAGTTGATTCATCAGTAAACTAGGCTTAAGTTTTCTTTGATAAGAAAGAGCATATGTTTGCATGGGTGTTCCCTCTTCGTCTCTCCATGAGGAAACCAGTTTAAACAGTAGGTGGCTGTTTAAGAGTTAAGATCGTTCGTAATGTGAGTACTCCAAAATATGCTATTTTAGTATCCCTGACAACAGCTTCAAGCCGTGTTTAATATAGATCTTTATGAGTAGAACCAAACCATTTACATCACATCTTCTCTGTGCAATATAAACGTGGAGTAAATAGACTAGTCACTCTTAGGCTACTGTTAAAACCACACTGAGCAACTTTACTGGATGCTTATGAACTTGATACACACCACTGAGTTGGGAAGAATTGGACTCAAAGGGAATACATGCTGATTTGGTTGAATTCCCTTTGTACTTCATAATCCTTACAGATTTACAGCAGAGTTTTTGAGGTAATCTGTGCCTGCCTCTTTTGTAGGATGCTGACTTTTTTGCTTTGGCTACAGGCATAATAGTTTATGGAACACTTTGTTTATTTTGTAATGAGAGGAGATCACCCCAAAACAGTGTTTGCGAGGTGTGTGTGTGTGTGTGCACGTGCATCTCCGTTCTAGTTGTTGCTACTCGTGTACTTGACGTATGAATTGATATACATGGCTCCAGTTCAAATTTCCAACGATATTGATGAAATCTACCATTCTTAGTGAGGATTGATATAAAGATTTTTTCTCTATATCCACACACACAGTAATTTTATTCCAAAAATATAATAAAACCATTCCTTTTAGCTTTTTAACCCAGTTTTTGCTCCTGGAAATTGAACATTAGGAAGCAGAACTTAGGAAGTTAGGGAACAGTGGATGAGAATAGCATGCATATAACTTCACAAGAAGCTAATACACAACTGCTAATTTTGTTGACTTTCAGAAACCTTAGTGTAATATTCAGTGGTTGGGGGAAAGAAACAGGAATGGGAAGATTAAATTCATTTTTACCTTCATAGGTGAAATGAAGCATGAATATAACACTAGTTGTTTTCATAAACTATGCTACAATTCATACATAGGTGGGTTGGAAGTAAAAGGTTTTCATTTTAGCATCATTGAGATTTTTTTCCTTTATATCTTTATACAGATTTTTGTAGAAATTTGGAGAAATGTTCTGTCCAGGGCTGTTCTTCCTCCAACTGTTTGAATTACAACTAGGCTTTTAGGCTCTTGATTTAGTCATTTTGGGTTTAATTCCTGGCCTCTATTCTGACTTACAGCACTTTGCAATTGAACCTGCTTCCTGTTTGGAGCTTCTTTACAGCACTCTTCTCTAAAAAATCTAACACCTCATCTGTGACTAGGGAACAAATAATTGCAGTCTCAATGCTGGAATGTACAGCATTGAGCTTATATTTCATATGTATGGAGGCATTTAGCAATACACTTGCTACTTCAAGCTCATAACCCCCCTGTGGATTCTGTAGGGGAATAAACCTTTCATGCGAGTGTAGAACCCAATACCTAGCAGAGATCAATGAGTAAGTAGTTGTTTCATTTTATTTAGAACTAAGGCTTTAGAACTATACTAGTATAAGTTATACTAGTATACTATATAGTATACTATATATACTATATATATATATTATAGAATACTATATAGTATACTAGTACTTAGTAAAATAAGATATTATTCTTTCCCTAGTACTCGGCCCTTTATTTTTATTCTACTCTGCCTCTCCAGTGGTCATATCCAGATAATAATCACTAGGAATTAAAGGACAGACTCTAGCAAACTAGACTGAAACTGAGGAGTGGGGCTCAGGGATTAACTAACATGAGATCCATGTGGATTCCTGATTACAGAATCCCCAACTAGTCTCTTGTCTCTGAAATTCTTCAGTTTCCACTTTCCAAATGAAAGCATTTTTTTTCTTAGAACACCATCTTCAGAAAACTCCTGAATCCCTACACTCAAAACCATGCCTTAAGAACAACTTGCCCTCGTTTCAACCCAGAGTACCCCCAATTCCCTAATTGATTCTCATTCCTTCTATTCATGTATCTGAAATTAGTTTTATCTTTTTTTGTTCTGTTTCTTGTGCTTTTGCTTAATTTTTTTTTAAATGTCAGAATAATTTGCAGTGTTCGTTTTCAGGGTACAATATAGTGATTCAGCAATTCTATACATTACTCAGTGCTCCTCACAATAAGTGTACTCTTAATCCCCTCACCTATTTCATCCCTTCCCCACTCCCACCCCCACTTTCCCTTAGGTAACCATGAGTTGTCTATATTTAAGAGTCTATTTTTGTTTGTCCCTTAGAACCTAAGAAATGTAGGAGAAATCTCATTCCCTCAGGTTCAGGTTGAGGGAATAACTGGCACATCGGGTGTTAATTTTCCATAATTCTTGTGTTATGTATCTATTAGGAGTCCCATGTATGTAAAAGCTGAGGCACTGACTGATTCACGGTCTCTTATCACAAAAGGCACAAAATATAGAGCCTACTTAGAATTTATTTTCCTAGTTATTCTCCCTTTCTTGGCCTTCCCACACTAAATTCTCCGAGTCCCTTTTTACCTTTCAGTGCAATTGGCTATGAACTAAAAAGGAAGTGAAACTGTTGGTTTTGTCATAAACACTTGTGTTGGGTCTGGCACGTGATCATGCCTCCGTGGTAGAGACAGCATTGTCTGTAGCTTAGCCCCGAGAAGCAGCCGCTGTCATCCTTGTCCTTCACAATATACCTGCATTCTTTTTCAGGTGAGACATCCAAATTAGTCCAGAATGTGGGGCATACATTTGGGAAGAAGGAAAGACCTATGTCAGGATTCTGTAACGTACTGGACAGATACCAGCCTCTGATATAAAGCTTTATAATTTCATTTGTTTGTTTCCGGAGCACATCTCTAGTACTCGGGATCACCCAGGCTCCTGTCAGCTGGTTCTACTTTATCTGGCCATATGTGGTCTTGAGTTGATGTGGATTTGGCAGTTTATTTTTGGATGTGATTTTGGAGACCCTTGAAAAGCACTCTAATCATAGATGTTTGCCTCTTCTTCATATTCAAATGAAAAGCATTCTACCACTGAGCTAAGGTTATGACTATATTAAAATAAAAGCTAGCCCCCATTAACTTGCATGTTATGGAGAATAAATTTATCACATTCTTAGCAGGAGGCCAGTAAAGAGTGAATGGGGACCACATAACCTTCATAGAGAAGATTGCTCAAAAAAGGTAGTAGAGGGCATATGTAATCAATTTTTATGATTTTGCCTAAAATCAGGTTTTAGGACATTAGTTAACTTTTAGGATGTTAACGTTTCATTCATGGGGCATTAAAGAGATAAGTTAAATATGAAGGCTTTCCATATCTGAAGGTGTTCTCAGAGTTTGAGTCATTTTTATTCACATAAATACTTCCTACCTTTATGAAAAATTTTCTGCAACTAAAGTCTTGTGTTTCCCACCCTCCACTTCCATGGATTTATTGTCTTTGTTTTTGTTCTTTCAGAATGACTTTGTGTGCTGTATTAGTTTCCTATGGTTGCTGTAACAGATTATTAGATTTAATGGCTTAGAACACATGTTTATTATCTTACAGTTTTGGAGGCCAGAGCCTTACAGTGCTAAAAGCAAGGCATTAAGGGGGTGGTTCTCTGGAGGCTTACAGGAAAGTCTGTTTTATTGGCTCAGAGCTTCTGGAAGTACCTGCATTTCTTTGCTCCTGACCCCTTTGTTGCACCTCATTTCCTCTTCCTCTCCAATCAAATCTCCTCCTGCCTTCCTTTTAAAAGGACACTTATGATATGACTGCATTTAGGTAATACAGGATAATCTCAACATCACCAGATTCTCAATTAAATCATGTCTGCAAAGACCTTGCTGGGCATTTAAGGTAACATTCAGAGGTTCTAGGAATTAGGATCTTGATACTTTGGAGGGTCATTATTTGGCTTACCACATATGCTATCAGTAATTACATTTTAAAATTTGTATTTCAAATGTTTATTGGGTGTTACCCTATAGGTATTGTCACCCACCTATATTTATTTGATTGAATATTAGCTGAACTGTAAAAATTATCATGAGTCCATAAACAAACTCCATAAATTTATATTTTCATATACTTTTTATTGTATTTGTATTTTTCAGTATTTAAGAAAAATGTTTCAGGAAGAAAAATCAACTCTCTCAACCCAAAATTTGATTTGAGATAGACTGAAGTTATTTTTAGAAAGTTATTTATCATCTCCAAATGAACAAAAACATGTTTTTTCTAGTCTCTTGTATGTGTATTTGGAAATACATTTAACATGTAAATAGAGAAAAATAGTTTAAATATGCATTAAGGAACAAATTGAAAGGATAAGATCCTTTTTCAGAATAACAACCTTATGAAACTGGTTGAAAATCTTTCATGAAAAATAAACATCTAATTTTTGAGCTCTCCAAAGGTCATGTCTGTGTATTTGTAGGTTATTGATATTTGCTTTGAGGTTTCAGAAGGTTAGGAAAATATTTGAAAAGGAAGAATTTTTGACAACCAGTGAATGTATCTTTTAGTGCTTTTGAAAAAGGACTGGAATCAGTAGCCACCATGATGAATAGCACTCCAGGAAGTCTGCTGCTATTATATCAAATGTTAAACTAAAAAAAAAAAAAAAAAAAAGTGGTAAAATCTTGATCTCCTAAGGAAGAGTTACTTATGCTATGCTTCTGACATAGTAACCAAAATAGGTCCCAGCCAGTATAAACTCTGTAACCATAAATCTCTTTGGAAAGTAGAAGGAAAACTGTTGAGATGCCTGCAACTGTTGGCAAAAGGAGCAAAGAAACTTGGTAAAGATAAATTCAGGTATCATTTTAACCTGGGATTCCAAGGCAAACACAGGCAACTGGTGACTCTCATATCAGCATGTATGCTTCAGATTAGCTTCCACACTTCTGTACTGATGTAGCTACCCTGAAAATCTAATAGAGAAATGGACTGGAAATGGTGGTCTCTAATTCTAGATGGACTCAGGACCTGTCCAGGTGGAATCTGGAATTTCAAGAAAATTAAAGCCAAAAATATATCTGCATTCATGAGCAGTATATCAGTTAATTATTACCTATGTGTTGGCTGTGGGTCGGAGGAAGAAAAATCACCATGGGAAGGAAGTGGTTACACTGGTGGGTTTTAGGAAGCAATATTACTGGCTATAGCAAACCTGGTCAGTGTCCTTCCCTCATATTTGAACATTTCCTTGCACACTGGCCTACCTTCTAACTTCCAGCACAAACTTCCATTTACCTGAAAAAAAAATTTTTTTCTAGAATTTAGATGTCTCCCCCCCCCCCCCCAAGCTTAGTCTGCTCAGGGTGTCAGAGAATTAATGATGTCTTCAGCAGACTTCAAGCGGTTGCCCCTCAGTGGGATAACCTGCGTCATATGTTCTATATAGGCTCTCAGAGTCTCTCACTTGGATAATGCAACCTGCCCATGGAGGTAACCTGTTTGTCATTGCATTCTTTAGTAGCTGCCTTCCTTTCTCTTCCCCATTTCCCCTCCCCATCTCACTTCCAGACTATTACACTGCATGTTTCCAGGGATCACTTCTCAAATAAACAACTTGCCTCTGGGTGTCTGTCACAGGATCTGCTTCTGGAGAACCCAAACTAAGATCATTTTTATTGGAACTGGATATAGAAAACAGAATCTCAGGATGGAATTCTGGAATTGGATCACATCACTCCCTGACTGGCCAGAGGCTGTAAGAAAATGATTGTATGCCATGCCCTGCCATACTGTTAGAACAAAATTAAAATGACTCTCACTTCTGGATATTAATAAGATATGTCAGTTTATGTAATATGTCTAGCACTTTAGAGATATGAGAGCAATAGTGAATGTAAGGACTGAGTAATTTGTTGTTCAATGTCACTGATGCATGCATGGATAGAAGGAATTGACATCCTAGGGTCTGAGGTAAAAGCCAGAAGGTCTTGATGACCATGTATGGAGAAACTTTCTTCCCTTGCAGTAGAAAACAGACTGTATTGGAAATCACTAGTTACTCACTTGACACTGGGCTTCCCATCCCTCTGTATTTCAGCTCTGCTCAGCCAGAGGTCTGGTTGTTGGAAAAGAAGAAGGGTTGCTTCTATCATGTAGCACAGCAAGAATTTCACTAATCCTAATCCCGTCTTTTGTTAGGTCATTTTGGACACTTTAGGACTGTAGATTAGCATGCAAAGGATTTCTTAACACTACCTTGGATAAATAACCCTGATTTTCATGAGGAGTTAAAATTGCTGATCCCTAATGGGATTAAGAATGACTATATCTGGAGCTCAGAGGATTCACCAGGAGTACTTTGGGTACTTTCATGCCTGGTTATAACTATAAATGGAAATTGTAGCAGTCATGGCCAGACAGTGACAGAAGTTCAAATTCCTTAGGGATGTAGACCTGGGTTTCCCTACCAGAAGAGCAATCTAGAGTAGCCAGAAGTGCTGATCAAGGGTAAAAACAACCCAGAACGGATACTGCAGGAGACAGATGATATCATCTGTGACCTTGGTAACAACAGCAGAACTGAGAATATAATTTGTCACATGAAACCTCCCAAGTCTTTTTTTTTTTTTTTTTTTCTTAAAGAAATTGTGGCTAGCCGCTACCTTGAATAATCAATGACAGGATAGAGTAAAGTTAATGTTGGGTATGAGTGGATCTAAATGCTGTGTGTACCTTCATTATTTTAATATATAGTGGGCCATTTTCCAAAGTCAGCCCTTGCCTTACTTTGTCTCGGGGCTTTTTCTGACCTTGAAAATCTAGTTTGTAAACCACAGGTCAGTCTACAGGGGGATACTTGCCACACTGTCACCTGCCCCAGGAACCATCCTCAAGCAAAGATTTCTGGAAGTCGGTCGACAAATATCCTGGCACCTATCACTCTTACTCGGGTGGGAGAATGCTAATATACATGTTCTGTCTTGGCTCTAGAATGCTAAGTGGAAATGAGGGCCAGTTGCCTATTGTGGCAACCAGCCTGCTAATTTTAATGTGCTCAATATAGGACACATTACTGTATTAGTTTCCCATTACTGCTAGAACAGATCACCACAAATTCAATACTTTAAAACACAAATCTACTGTATTGTTCTAGAGGTCTGAAGTCTGAAATGGAGCTCAGAGGGCTCCAATCCAGGTGTCAGCGAACCTGCATTTCCTCTGCAGGCTCTAGGGGAAAGTCCATCCCCTTGCTCTTTGCAGCTTCTACAGACTCCCTGTATTCCTTGGCTCATGGCCCTCCATCACATCCCTCCAACTTCTTACCTATTAGGTTTGTCATCCAGTGCTGCTTTTGGCTCTCATTTTTATGGCTATTTGGCAATAGAACCAGTTTTTCACTTTAAATAAAATCAGTGAATTTATACTGTCCTTTTCTGAGCTATCATTCTCTTGGCAGATGGCTTAAATGACTTGATACACACTTGAGAAATTAAGGTAAATTTGTTCCACATTAGTGGCTTTGTTGGCATTATATGCCACATAGCCCAGTAGCTAGGCAGAGAGTTAAGAAAATCTTCTGTGACGCCTTAAAACAAATGAAAATTATGGCTTTTAAACACATTTAGTCAAGATGAAATAGAGCTTTCAAAAAAAAGTCAGATGTAATCCTCTAAATTTATGACTTCTACCTCTTATTTACCAAGTGGTAAGGATATGTAAAGACTTTTTACAGTTAAACAGGTAACCTACATTTATTTCTATAATGCTAGCAAGGCTAGAATTTGTCTCTGAGAATGACAACTCAGAGTTGTGGTGAGGCAATCACAAGAGGAGAGAGCACAAACTTTTCTACCTAGAGTAGGATGAAGTTGAATAATTTCTACCTAGAGTAGGATGAAGTTGAATAAATAAATCTATATTACTTAGAAAACCTTGTATGACTTTCCATTTCATTACTTCCCCACATTGTAAGGCTCACCTGGAGAGTTACCAGTATGTGGAATTTTACTGCCATATCCCATGGAAGAATGGACCTAGCCTAAGTATGTCCACCCACTGGTTACTGTCACCATGAGCATTAGATGTTAAGTGTTGGAAATTGGGGAGCTCATGTGTGAAAAACAGGCATAAAAGAGGAAGGAAAGTGACGAATTAAAAAGGAATGGTTTGCTCTAGGCATATTACTTCTTCCATGGTTGAGAAATCTGTTTCCAGAAGCAATCATGGTGAATGGAAACACATTGGAGTAGGGATCAAGGCCTATCTTCAAAAATGTCATTTTTATACTCCAGTTCTTAGTCCTTTTATCCATAAAGGATTAATTTGCGCCATATAATTGGTCATTTTTCTCTCAGCTGTAAGAATATACTTTCCCTAGTAAGAAGAAATACAAATTAAGAGGATTAATTCTCTCTCCCTGTTTAAAATAAGTAAATGGTCTACAAAGAGAGCTTTCTAAGAAAACTTCTAAGTTCTTCCCCAGTCTTATGAAATGTATGCAAATCTTACTAAAAGCTAAAGATGCCTCTGCCTTACGACTCAGATATATCTTAATGACCTAGAAACCTTTTTTTTTTTTTTTTTGAAATGTAATCATCAAGGAAGGTAGCGCGTCTAACTCCCATCTCTATGGTTGTGTAGGAGGCTAACTTTGGCTGACCCTTACTCCAAGTTGCATAATGACTTCCTGTCATAAAAATGTAAGGTTTGTTAACTAACTGGCTTTAACCAAATGGAGGAATAAAAGATGGCCACCTCAACTACCAAGTGAATTTGGGATGAACTGTATGTGAAAATGGTGCTGTGAAGCTAGCTTGAGAACCACCTGCTTATCTTGAAAATATATATAGCATACATGTAATGACTGTTACCTGCATGGCTATATAAAAGGGTAAGATTTCTTTCTGGCTTTGCAATCTTTGTAGTGGCTTATCTTTGGTGGGCCTCACATTCTGGGCTTATTCAGTAATGAATCCGTCTTCTATCTTCATGGAGATGTTTTCTGGGTTGTAAGATTTTTAAAATTTGATTCCCCTCAACAATCTGGATATATTCTCTAATCATTAAAAGTTGTGATCAAATTATACTGCCTTGGTAGACAATTTTGAAATGTGTCATATAAAATCTATAAAGAATCTTATGTATCCTTGAAATGCTGAACTCTGAACAGAAGGAAGTCAGAAGTGTCAGAACTTTACCAGAACCTTTTTGTCCATGTTGCCTTTCAGCTTCCCTAGAAAAGGCTCCATGGCCTCAATTCTGCTGTCTTTTTTACCACCCAAAGAGCCATTTTACAAGGTAAAGGCATATGAACTTTAAAAGTAAAACTTATTTTACCAGTAAAGATGGCTTTCGTTCAGGACTGTAATTCAGAACTCATAAGCTATGGCAAAACCATAGGCAAGTCCAACAAGGGAGAGGAAAGTTGCTTTATAGAGAGGGAGGAAGCTGGGAAGAGTCGTTTTGAATACAAGTGCACTGGAGAAAAGTAGGAGTTCAGGGTAATGCTAGTTGTCCATTGGCTGACTTGTAGGGGCAGCTATTTCTTGTAGGAGATGCAATGCACATCTTTCCCTTTTGGAGCCTATAATTGATTCTTTGCAGTAAGCGATTATCTTGTTGGGGTCTGTAACTGACATGTCTGTTGCTGTCTTTAACTGGCAATTCATCCTTTTTATTTATTTTTAATGCTGAGGGGTATGGCTTCCTCTTCTGTCTTCCTGATGCCACTTCAGTGAGGTTTCCCTTTAATTCTCACAAGCATTATGTGTAAATTGTTCCTTGAGAAATTACTCCTTGGTTCCCATGTCCTTCCTGGTCCATAGAGTATAGACCTTCATGTTACAAGGTCTTATTTAAAGGGAAGAAGCATTTACAATATTTAAGCTATTTTATTAATAACTATTTTCATTTGAAAATGATGAAAATTTAAGCCAATCGTGAAGTTTAGAACTACTTTTTTCATACAGATTATGAGGTACACAGAAGTCAGAAGGTCAAGTCCTAGTCCCAGACTGCCCAGCAAGGTTTAGAATGCAGCGCTATTGAGCACAAAAAGGTTTCTAGTCCTGAAAACTCCATTTTTTAAAATGTTTTTATTTCAGGGAGAGAAGGAGACAGAGCATGAGTGGGGGAGGGGAAGAGAGAGAGGGAGACACAGAATTGGAAGCAGACTCCAGGCTCTGATCTGCCAGCACAGAGCCTGATGTGGAGCTTGAACCCAGGAACCGTTAGATCATGACCTGAGCTGAAGTCAGACACTGGACTGACTGAGCTACCCATGCGCCTCTGAAAACTCTATTTAAAAAATAACTTCATGGGGTGTGTGGGTGACTCAGTCAGCTGAGCCACTGATTCTTGATTTCAACACAGATCATGATCTCCTGGTTTCGTGGGATAGAGCCCCATGTTGGGCTCTGTGTGCTGACTGGATGCAGCCTGCTTGGGATTCTCCCTATCTCCCTTGCTCTCTGCCCCTCCCCTGCTTGAGCTCTCTCTCAAAATAGATAAATAAATAAAACTTAAAAATAACTGTGGTTCAAGAGGTAATGAGGAATATGCTAGTCAGGTAATTACCTCAACTTGCCAAATGTAAGAGATGTACAAAAGGAGGCAATACTAGAAAAATTTAAGTTTCTTGGGAGGGAGCACTTAAGAGAGGCATTTCTAGAAATTTTTTGATGGGATTGGGAGTTTTTGATAGTTTCCAGGACTTGAAGAATAAATATTTTATAGTAATTTGTGAAATGATTTATTAACATACCTGAGATAACATAACCTCCTCAGAGTCTGGGTCACCTTGACAGATATATTGGTTTTGGCTGAGTAAATCTATGAGAACCGCAGATGCTACGGTTACATTAGCTGTGTTTCTTCACTTCAATTTGCTTTTTAAATCCACAAAAGGCTTTCAGCTGGTAGTGGCAACCATACTCTCTATAATTAGAATGTTATTAGCCTTAAAAGGCAGATCTGGAGGGAGCTTATTTTCTCCTGTAACTTTAGGCACAGCAGCCCTGAAAAAATTTCCTCTGAGCTTTTTCTCCAGAGACTTAGAATCTGTGTCTTCTTAAAGATTTAAATTAGTCATAGGGCACCAATGGCAGTAGCATTGCAAGATTTTGCTTATTCTCAGTCTTTAATTGCCCCATTTAAATGGCAGCCAACTTAAAAAAAAATCAATAGCTGCTTTGCTCAGATGTTGGTGGAATTATAAAAAAAAAAAAAGCCACTTTGTAAACCATTTTGCCATTCAACAAAGGATAATATCGTTCTTTTAATCATTTGTTTCCAAACTCTGGTTGTACAGTCTGCCAAGTCCCGTGTTATTTGGTCTCAAACAAATATTATATTTAATCTTCTGTAATCAGTTTAATGTTCGGAAGAAACAAAACAGCTGCCTTGCAGGACTTCTAAATGCCAAGCATGCATGTCTCACTGTCAATAACACATTATTGCTTTGAATGGAAGTGAAATTCAAGACAATTGATGCCTCAGCTGCTGAGGAAGCAGAGGAAGCATCAGGTGATACAAAGTTGCTTGCTCAGTAAAATTGCTGCATGCGGAGGAGTTCAACCATCTCTTGATCTCACTAGGAAGATCCTGCTTCAGGAAATTGAACAATGCTGTTTAGTGACTTGATTCAAATGAAGCAATTCTTGAAGTATGGATTGTGGATTGCCACAAACTCACATTTTCATTATACTGGCTATCTAATCCTGTAATGCTGATTTGTATCTCAGAAGTAGTTTAAAAACATGTCTGCAAATTCTTTGACATCCTTCCATCAAAAGACAGAAACAGAATCCTTTACCCTTGAAAAGTGAGCCTTTCTGACAGTGTCAGCAAATAGAATACAGTGGAAGTGATGCTAGGTGACTTCCAAGAGCAGGGAGGATAGGGTCCTGTAGGAGATTTCTGTTGGTCTCTCGTGGGACACTTGCTCTGGGAGCCTCACTACCACTTAGGCAGTTCAGCTACCCTGAAGCTGCATGGAGACACCACAGGCTAAGACCAAATAGAGAGAGAAGTGCTAGAGAAGCCCTACCAGTACTTCCAGGTCTTTGGTCTTCCCAAGTCAGATGCCAGAAATGGGTGTGGAAAAGTTTTCAAGATGTCCCCCAACTCCAGCCACCTTCAGATGGCAATTGCGTGAGCCATCCAGAGGGAGAAATGCCTGCCTAAGTCTAGTCAATCCATAGAATCATAAACAAAATAAGTGAATGCTATTGTTTTAAGCCATTGTTTTGGAGTACATTTTTACACAGCAATAGATAACTGGGAATGTGGCATTATACACTTTATAGCAGATTTATAGGCTAAAAATATATAGTTGCCTGAACATATTTAATTCATTCCTCTTTAATAAGGGAGTTTCTCACATTATATGAAAACATTACCATACATGATTTCTGATTCTACTTCTCTTTTATATAACTTTATATATTGTGTTAAACCCAAATAGAATAATGAATTGAAAATGCCTAGGAAGCATAATTATGATCTGCAATATCTTTAAACTAATGAACAGAAAACAGATAAAATGCAGTTTGGCAGGTGCTTTGCTAATCCTTTCTCCCTTGTTGAATGTTAGACACATCAACATTCATTCATTTCCTTAGAACAAATACAGATTTCTTTGGGTTCTGGTAAGTCCTTTTTAATGTAGCTAAAACTCAAAAGAATAGGGCCTTGTCCATCTAAGACTCATCTTTTCTAAAGATTGAATGTATAATTTAAGATTTCTAATATCTGAAAGATCTTTTATAAACGTTTGGGGATCAGTTAAGAGGGCTCTGAAATTTGTTTTTATTTTAATTATTTAAGAAAAGAAATAACCTAAAGTTCATGATAGTAGATAAATCAGTCTTAGCATCATTACCTTAACACATCTATTGTCATTTTTATATATTATCTTCTAATATACACACATATCTGAATTTTTAAAGTATTTCTATCCAATGTTTATTTTTGAAAATACATAATTTGATAATGCATATTTGTATTTTATGCTTAGATAATTGTTCAAAGTCACATCTAAAAAACACTAAGGTCTCCAAGTCATTTTGCCATTCAACAAAGGATAATATCATTCTTTTAAGTAAACATGTGGCCTTCATACTTCAACAACTGAATACTTCAACAAGTATTCAAGTACTTAGGATTCTGTATGTATAGACCTTTTCCTAAATCCATATTTGTCCTCCATATCATTCTTTGGGGAAAAATTAGCATAAGTCATATTTATTTTTTAAAAAATTCCATCTGAAAGGATAGAAGATTGTTTCAGAATACAGGACAGTCTAAAAGGAGAAAATCTAAAAATAGCACCTTAATACAAAGTATTTTTCTCTCTACCATGGCATGGTCACACACAGTGTCAGCAGGAGCTCTGTTTTTTTTATTTTTTATTTTATTTATTTTTTTTAAATTTGTTTTATTCTTTATTTTTTAAAACTTATATGCAAATTAGTTAGCATATAGTGGAACAATGATTTCAGGAGTAGATTCCTTAGTTCCCCTTACCCATTTAGCCCATCTCCCCTCCCATAACCCCTCCTGTAACCCTCAGTTTGTTCTCAATATTTATGAGTCTCTTATGTTTTGTCCCTCTCCCTGTTTTTATATTATTTTGTTTGCCTTCCCTTATGTTCATCTGTTTTGTCTCTTAAAGGACTTAGCATAATAGCCTCCAGTTCCATACATGTAGTTGCAAATGGCAAGATTTCTTTCATTTGATTGCCAAGTAATACTCCATTATATATATATATATATGTATATATATATATATATATATATATACACACATATATATATATATTTATATATATATACATATATATATGTATATATACATATGTATATGTGTATATATATGTATATGTATGTATATATATGTGTATATATATGTATATGTATATGTATGTATATATATGTGTATATATATGTATATATATATGTATATATATGTATGTGTATATATATGTATATATGTATATATATGTATATGTATGTGTATGTATATGTATATGTATATATATGTATATGTATATACATATACACATATACATATATGTGTATATATACATATATACATACGTATGTATACATATACATATATACACATATATGTATATGTGTATATATGTATGTATGTGTATATATATACATACATATACATGTGTATATATATACACATACATATATATATATATGTATATATATATATATCTCACATATATTTTTTTTTTTGAGACAGAGACAGAGCATGAGCGGGGGAGAGGCAGAGAGAGAGGGAGACACAGAATCCAAAGCAAGCTCCAGGATCTGAGCTGTCAGCACAAAGCCCAACGCAGGGCTTGAACTCATGGACTGTGAGATCATGACCTGAGCTGAAGTTGGATGTTTAACCAACTGAGCTGCCCAGGAGCCCCTATATACCACATCTTCTTTATCCATCCATCGATGGACATTTGGGCTCTTTCCATACTTTGGCTATTGTTAATAGTGCTGCTATAAACATGGGGGTGCGTGTGTCCCTTTGAAACAGAACACCTGTATCCTGTGGATAAATGTCTAGTAGTGCAATTGCTGGGTTGTAGGGTAGTTCTATTTTTAGTTTTTTGAGGAACCTCCATACTGTTTTCCAGAGTGGCTGCACCAGCTTGCATTCCCACCAACAATGCAAAAGAGATCCTCTGTCTCCACATCCTCGCCAACATCTGTTGTTGCCTGAGTTGTTAATGTTAGCCATTCTGACAGGAGTAAGGTGGTATCTCATAGTGGTTTTGATTTGTATATCCCTGATGATGAGTGACGTTGAGCATTTTTTCATGCGTCAGTTGACCATGTGGATGTCTTCTTTGGAGAAGTGTCTATTCATGTCTTTTGCCCATTTCTTCACTGGATTATTTGTTTTTTGGGTGTTGAGTTTGAAAAGTTCTTTATAGATTTTGGATGCTAACCCTTTATCTGGTATGTCATTTGCAAATAGCTTCTCCCATTCTGTTGGTTGCCTTTTAGTCTTGCTGATTGTTTGCTTCACTGTGCAGAAGCCTTTTATTTTGATGAGCTCCCAGTAGTTCCTTTTTGCTTTTGTTTCCCTTGCCTCCACAGACATGTTGAGTAAGAAGTTGCTGTGACCAAGATCAAGGAGGATTTTGCCTCCATTCTCCTCGAGGATTTTGATGGCTTCCTGTTTTACATTGAGGTCTTTCATCCATTTTGAGTTTATTTTTCTGTTATTGTGTAAGAAAGTGGTCCAGGTTCATTCTTCTGCATGTCGCTGTCCAGTTTTCCCAGCATCACTTGCTGAAGAGACTGTCTTTATTCCATTGGATATTCTTTCCTGCTTTGTCAAAGATTAGTTGGCCATATGTTTGTGGGTCCATTTCTGGGTTCTCTATTCTGTTCCATTGATCTGAGTTTCTGTTCTTGTGCCAGTACCATACTGTCCTGATGATTATAGCTTTGTAGTATAGCTTGAAGTCTGGGATTGTGATGCCTCCTGCTTTTTCTTTTTTCAAGATTTCTTTGGCTATTCAGGGTCTTTTCTGGTTCCATACAAATTTCCGGATTGTTTGTTCTAGCTCTGTGAAGAATGCTGATGTTACTTTGATAGGGATTGCATTGAATATGTAGATTGCTTTGGATAGTGTTGATATTTTAACAATATTTGTTCTTCCTATCCAGGAGCATGGAGTCTTTTTCCATTTTTTTGTGTCTTCTCCAATTTCTTTCATAAGCTTTCTATAGTTTTCAGTCTATAGATTTTTCACGTCTTTGGTTAGATTTATTCCTAGGTATTTTGTGGTTTTTTGTGCAACTGTAAATGGGATCGATTCCTTGATTTCTCTTTCTGTTGCTTCATTGTTGGTGTATAGGAATGCAACCGATTTCTGTGAATTGATTTTATATCCTGCAACTTTGCTGAATTCATGAATCAGTTCTAGCAGTTTTTTGGTGGAATCTTTTGGGTTTTCCATGTAGAGCATCATCTCATCTGTGAAGAGTGAAAGTTTGACCTCCTCCTGGCCAATTTGGATTCTTTTTATGTCTTTGTGTTGTCTGATTGCAGAGGCTAAGACTTCCAATACTATGTTGAGTAATAGTGGTGAGAGTGGACATCCCTGTCTTGTTCCTGACCTTAGGGGGAAAGCTCAGTTTTTCCCCATTGAGGATAATATTAGTGTTGGGTCATTCATATATGGCTTTTATGATCTCGAGGTATGCTCCTTCTATCTGTACCTTCTTGAGGGTTTTTATCAAGAAAAGATGCTGTATTTTGTCAAATGCTTTTTCTGCATCTATTGAGAAGATCATATTTTTCTTGTCCTTTATTCTATTGATGTGATGAATCACGTTAATTGTTTTGTAGTTATTGAACCAGCCCTACATCCCAGGTATAAATCCCACTTGGTCATGGTGAATAACTTTTTTAATGTATTGTTGGAGCTGGTTGGCTAATATCTTGTGGAGAACTTTTGCATCCATGTTCATCAGGGAAATTGGTCTATAGTTCTCCTTTTTAGTGGGGTCTCTGCTTTTGGAATCAAGGTAATGCTGGCTTCAAAGAATGAGTTTGGAAGTTTTCCTTCCATTTCTATGTTTTGGAATAGCTTCAAGAGAATAGGTGTTAACTCTTCCTTAAATCTTTGGTAGAATTCCCCTGGAAAGCCATCTGGTGCTGGACTGTTGTTTTTTGGGAAATTTTTGACTACTTATTCGACTTCTTTACTGGTTATGGGTGTATTCAAATTTTCTATTTCTTCCTGTTTAAGTTATGGTAGTGTGTATGTTTCCAGGAATTTGTGCATTTCTTCCAGATTGCCCATTTTATTGGTGTATAATTACTCATAATATTCTCTTATAATTGTGTTTATTTCTGCTGTGTTGGTTGTGATCTCTTTCATTCTGGATTTTATTTATTTTGGTCTTTCCCTTTTTCTTTTTGATCAAACTGGCTAGTGGTTTATCAATTTTGTTAATTCTTTCAAAGAACCAGCTTCTAATTCCATTGATCTGTTCTACTGTGTTTTTGTTTTTTTTGGTTTTTTTTTGGTTTCTTCAGCATTAATTTCTGCTCTAATCTTTATATTTCCTGTCTTCTTCTGGTTTTGGGTTTTATTTGCTGTTCTTTTTCCAGCTCCTTAAGGCGTAAGGTTAGGTTGTGTATCTGAGATCTTTCTTCTTCTTTAGGAAGGTTTGGATTGCTATATGCTTTCCTCTTAGGACCACCTTTGCTCCATCCCAGAGGTTTTGGGTTGTGGTGTTATCATTTTAATTGGCTTCCATATATATTTAATTTCCTCTTTCACTCCTTGGTTAGCCCATTCATTCTTTAGTAGGAGGTTCTTCAGTCTCCAAGTATTTGTTACCTTTCCAAATTTTTTCTTATGGTTGATTTCAAGTTGCATAGCATTGTGTTCAGAAAATATGCATGGTATGATCTCGAACTTTTTGTAGTTACTTAGGGCTGATTTGTGTCCCAGTATATAGTCTATTCTGGAGGATATTCCATGTGCACTGGAGAAGAATGTATATTCTTCTTTTGGATGAAATGTTCTGAATATATCTGTTAAGTCCATCTGGTCCAGTGTGTCATTCAAAGCCATTGTTTCCTTGTTGATTTTTTGATTAGATGATCTGTCCATTGCTATGAATGGGGTGTTGAAGTCTCCTACTCCTATGGTATTACTATCTATGAGTTTCTTTATGTTTGTGATTAATTGATGTATATATTTTGGTGCTCTCACATTTGGCGCATAAATGTTTACAATTGTTAGGTCTTCTTGGTCTATAGACCCCTTGATTTTGATATAATGCCCTTCTGCTTCTCTTGTTACAGTCTTTATTTTAAAGTCCAGATTGTCTGATATAAGTATGGCTACTCTGGCTTTCTTTTGTTGACCATTAGCATGATAGATGGTTATCCATCCCCTTATTTTCAATCTGAAGGTGTCTTTAGGTCTAAATGAGTCTCTTGTAAACAGCATATAGATGGATCTTGTTTTCTTATCCATTCTGTTACCCTATGTCTTTTGATTGGAGCATTGAGTCCATTGACATTTAGAGTGAGTACGGAAAGATATGAATTTATTGCCATTATGATGCTTGCAGAGTTGGAGTTCTAGTGGTATTCTCTGGTCTTTCTCATCTTTGTTGCTTTATAAATATATCTATATATATCTATATATCTATATATCTATATCTATATCTATATCTATATCTATATCTATATCTATATATACACACACACACACACACATACATACACACACATATACATACATACATATACATATACACATATATACATATATATATATGTATATATATATATATATACATACATATACATAAGTATATATAATTTTTTTTCATCTTTTCTCCCCTCAGAGAGTCCCCCTTTAAAGTTTCTTGCAGGGCTGGTTTAGTGGTCAGAAACTCCTTTAATTTTTGTTTGTCTGGGAAATTTTTTAGCTGTCCTTCTATTTTGAATGATAGCCTTGCTGGATAAAGAATTCTTGGCTGTGTATTTTTCTGATTCAGCACATTGAATATATCCTGCCACTCCTTTCTGGCCTGCCAAGTTTCTGTGGATAGGTCTGCTGCAAACCTGATCTGTCTTTCCTTATGTTAGGGACTTTTTTTTCCCCTTGCTGCTTTCATGATTCTTTTCTTGCCTGAGTATTTTGTGAATTTGACTATGATATCCATTGTTGATAGTCAGTTTTTGTTGAATCTACTGGGGGTCCTCTGTGCTTCCTGGATTTTGATGTTTGTGACTTTTCCCAGGTTAGGAAAGTTTTCTGCTATGATTTGTTCACATAACCCTTCTACCCCTATTTCTCTCTCTTCCTCTTCTGGGACTCCTATGATTCTGATGTTGTTCCTTTTTAATGAGTTGCTGATTTCTCTAATTCTTAAATCATGCTCTTTTGCCTTAATCTCCCTCTTTTTTTCTGCTTCATTATTCTCTGTAAGTTTGTCCTCTATATCATTGATTCTCTGTTCTGCCTCATTCATTCTTGCCGTTGCTGCATCCATCCATGATTGTAGCTCAGTTATAGCATTTTTAATTTCATTCTGGTTATCTTTTACTTCTTTTAACTCTGCAGAAAGGGATTCTAATCTATTTTCAACTCCAGCTAGTATTCTTATTATCATGATTCTAAATTCTGGTTCAGACATCTTGCTTGTATCTGTGTTGGTTAAATCCCTGGCTGTTGTTTCTTCATGCTCTTTCTTTTGGGGTGAATTCCTTAGTTTTGTTATTTTGATGGGGGAAAAGGAATTAATGAGGTAGAAAAATTAAAATTAAAAAAAATTAAAATTAAAAAAACACACACACACACACACACACAAATCTAATAAATGATGCTAGATCCTAGGCATGTTTTGGTCTGGGTGTTGAAAGTGGTTTGACAGATTAGAGAAAAAAAGGGAGGGAAGGAAATCATTTGAGAATTTGAAAAAAATGAATACACTGAAGTAGACTAAAATGAGATGATGGGAGTAAAATAGAATTTGAAAAAATTACACAAAGGTAAAGAATACAGTAGAAAAAATCAAAGAAAAATATTTTTAATAAAAATTAAAAATTTTTTCTCTTTCTGTATTGAAGAAAAAGAAAGGAAATGAAGAAGGAAAAAAGAAGAAAAAGGAATCATTAGAAAATTTGAAAAAGTGAATACACTTTAGTAGACTAAAATGAGATGATGGAGTAAAATAGAATTTGAAAAAATTTACACAAAATTCAAGACTATAGTAGAAAAAATTAAAAATATTTTAATAAAAATTAAAAATAAAAACGAATTTTTTCTCTTTCTGTATTCAAGAAAAAGAAAAGAAACAAAAAAGAAAAAAAAAGGAAATCGTTTGAAAATTTGAAAAAGTGAATACTCTGTAGTAGACTAAAATAAAGGATCTCTGTTCATTGCAGGTCTTCGGGGTCTCAAGCAGAGCAGTACTGTACACAATATTGCTGATTGCCATGACAAAAACATATTCTATTGACAACCAAAACCTTAGCATAGACCTATATCATGTCTTCTTATCACTAAAAGGATCACCCCAGGCACCAGAGAGACAGCAATCACAAACCTGCCGTGTGTCTTAAAGTGTTTGGCTAAACACATATTAACAATGGCCATAGGAGTAGAGCAGCAACATGACAATTGTCATTTTTCAATTTCTAATGTCATGAATACAAACCATTTCGTTTGTACCACAAAACTGATCGAACATCTATAATATTGAAGGTAACATTGAATGTGGGCTAATACAAATAAGACCTTTTCCCTTAGATTATTCACAATGTGCTAAAATCCGTAAACTGAAAACTGTACTTAAAAAGTGATAAACCTTGTGCTAAAGCATGTGATAAAAGTGTGCAAAATGCATGATGGAAGTGAAGAGGAAGGGGATACTAATTCTACCTAGGAACATGTTCTATAAATGTTCTTTTATTTCCAAACTCAGCCGTACTAAACTTAAAGTGTCTTATTAAAAATCCTCACGATCAACAAAATAGAAATCTTGTACATTTAAGTTATTGTTTGTAGTTTCAATTTTAATGGGATACTAAGAATCTTCTATCCAAATTATTAAATAAAAATGCAATATGTAAACTTTATAGTTTAATGGTTAAAAACATAAACTTAAAACCTGTTCTCGAACACAAAACTCCTACATTTTAAAAGAGCTTAAAAATAACACTTGATGATAGTTAACAATTGTCAAATGGTAGGCACTGTGGTCAGCTTCTTGCCATCTCCAGTGATCACAGGCATCATTCTTATTATTTATTTATTTATTTATCTTATATTTTTGAGAGAGACAGAGTGCGAGCAGGGGAGAGGCAGAGAGAGACAGGGAGACCAGAATCTGAAACAGGCTCCGGGCTTGAGCTGTCAGCACAGAGCCCAATGGGGGACTCAAACTCCAGAATGGAGAGATCATGACCTAGGTCAGAGTCAGACACTTAACCAACTGAGCCATCCAGGCACCCACACAGGGATCATTCTTAAAACAACCTTTGGTAGTGAACATTTTCCCCTTTACACGATCTCTACAGATAAGAGAACTGAAACTCAGAGTTTAAGTGATATGTCTGAGTTTTCCCAAAATGACTGTTTGAAATAACCTCTGACATCACACAAAGATTCTTAACTCAGTTTAGTATACTTCAAAAATATTAGCAGACCTCATAAAACTAAGTTAGAATGAATAAATGTATATTAATAGAGGGTATGTATTTTTAATGAGTGCCTCTTAAAAATAATTATCTCACATTATCTAAATTGATTTTTCTTAACAGGATTGAATTATATTAAATGGGAAAATCAGTTGACTCATTATCTAAATGCCAATAGATTAAAACCCAAGATTTAACAATGCTGTAATGTGTATATACTGGTTCAAATGCATTCTAGTTAGTACAGGATTTTATTTACAAAAGCATAATGAGATTTGTGGGTAATTAACTCATGAAGGAAAGTTATTGAATTAAAATTAGAGCATATTGTAACCATTGTTATCCTAAAAGACATGATAGACATATATTAAAATCATATAAAGTTAATGGAAAATATTTCCTACATGGTGTAGGGGACATAAATTGTATTTTTGATGCTTTTATATAAAATAAAATGACACCAACTACAGATCAATAAGAGTAAACATGACTTACCAAAGTCTTTAGGGTAAGACTCCATTTCCTTGCTTTCCTAGTTGAGAAAATGTGATTAATCTATCATAGAACTCCAGGCTGAATTAAAAATATCCAATGGTCTATGCCATTGTTTGCAGACTATACCAGACTTGAAAGCTATAAATCTGATGAAATCACACATTGATAACTCATTTCTTTATCCTTTCACCTGTCTAGATAGGATGTAAAGAGGGCTAAAGATCATTTATTTCCAAGAAGTTAATTTTAAACTCCAGCGATGTTGTTTTCTCTGCCAAAAGGATAAATACTGAATGATTCATAAATGATTAAGGAAGGCCTAGAAATCTTTCAAAAGAAGATAGAATAACAAAAGTCTGTTACTTTTTTCTTTTATTGATACACTCTCATTCATTTGTATCTTTTATGGATACACTCTCATTCAATATGAGGCATTATTTTAAAAAAATCAGGCCTTGAACTTTACAACATGGTAGGTGGTAAAAAAGAAATACATAATTGAGTTTATGCAGAAACAATTTTGTCTTAAAAGTATTTTCAGTTTATCCCAGGATTTTCCCCTCCACTTTGATCCATTTATCCTGTTCTCCAGAAGGTTGGCCATACTGGATGATGCCCTCCATGGTTTTAAAATTCCTTATATATCAAAATTGACCACTGTGACCTTTATTATCAACTTAATTGGCAGGAACCCACTAAGAGACGGTGCTTTATCACATTATGTTACATAAATGTTTCTTTTCCAAAATATCATGTTTAAATTATCCCATTTTATAAATGTTTCTTTTCCAAAATATCATGTTTAAATTATCCCTTTTTATCCACTGCAGACTGCAAATGTATTTGTTAACAGTCTATTAATTTTGAAGTCACTGAAACCAAAAAGAACTATAGGTGAATTGGGGGTGACATACCAGGTTGTTGGAAGAAGCAATTTGAATATCCAGGGCACTGAATAGATTGGTTTTCTATTAAGACAATAGCCAGTATTCACCTCCCAGGTCTTCCTTTGGGAAGAATAACTTTGCACATGATTCCACAACATCTGTTGTACCTTCTCCAGGTAAGTCTGATAGATAAGAGGAATTCCTATTCCTGCTTTTGATGAACAGATTACATTGATTTGTTATACATGTGTGTTGCCCATTTTCTATAAATGAGCAAAATATGCATAATGGATAAAAATAGATATGCAAAGCACTGAATTGTGACAGGGAAGAAAGTATTTTGGAGGAAATAGAAATAAAATGGTGATTAAACTCCAGAGAAGCAGGAATATATGAAAGAAAGTAATGGAGAGAAGAAGAAATGAGGAGAAAACAACAAAGAATTAAATGAGAAAAACTTTGATTCTATCAAATTGGTATCATCTGGCCATTGGGTCAAAGTAGATGGAGCAATGAGCTTGTCATATCTAAGAGCTGTCAAGTGGGCATTTTCAACATCAGTCTAAGAGCTCTACCCCTACGAACCAGAAGAAGGTCCTTCTGAAGACAACAGCCTTAGGGAAAGCCCTTAGCTAAGAGAAATCTAACTTAATTTTTAAACTCTGGACCAGAGAAGATCTCACTTGTGGTGGTGCAGTCTGTAATACACCAACCTCTGTGCAGTCTGCATCCACTGATTTTCTCCACTTGGGATAGAAAAAGATATTTATTTATCTTATTTGAATAGTTGATGTAATGAATAATGATGTAATGAATAATGTAATGATGTTGGGGTTCTGAAAGAGTGTGTTTGTAGGAATGACTTGGGGAGCTTGGCAATAATTCAAATTCCCAGGGTTTAGTCCCGGGGAGTCTGATTAGTGGGTATAGAATGGAGGGGTATATCCAGTTAACTCTTTTGAACCAATTCACTTACTCTCTTAACTCCATGTCGAGGGGCTGATATTTTATCTTACTTGCAAGCTAATGAGTGAACCTGCCACAGTTTCATGGATACCGGCAAAAGATGAGATTCCTGGGTCAGAGACTAGGGACTTGGTTACTCATGGCATCGGAAGCAGAATGATGATCACATCTGCAGCAGCTTTTTTCACCCCAAGTCCCCCAGGGTGATGCTGATGGGTTTAGATGGATGTCTGCAAATGCCTTGGGCTGTGTCACGGGAGAGGAACTCTGAAATTAGGGTATCTTCATGAAAACCAAACTCCGGTACAGTTTAAAGAGTCCTATGACTCTGTCATTTATTTTAACTGCAGTCTCTAGAGGCCTGAATATAAATAAATAAATTCCTTCTTAATTAGAAGTAAGTCAATGTGATTTTGAGTACCATTCCCTTAACCATTACACTTTTTGCCATCAAAGCAAACCCTAAGAATCTATCTTTACTCCTAGTTATGGTTATTTCTGTAACTGTTTTAACCCAAAAATATTTCCTTACCACTTTTTTTTTCTTTCCACATGTGATATCTTTTCTCATCATGACTATATCTAGGGGACAGAAGAACATGATTAGAGAATGTATTTTTTTTTTAAGTTTACCATGTGTTGATTTTCGACAGAGACAGAGTGCAAGCAGGGGAGGGGCAGAGAGAGAGACACACACAGAATCTGAAGCAGGATCCAGACTCTGAGCTGTCAGCACAGAGCCTGATGTGGCCCAAACCCACAAACCATGAGATCACGACCTGAGCCGAAGTAGGACGCTCTACTGACTGAGCCACCCAGGCACCCCGAGAATGTATTTTTATTCACTTAGAGACTACATGAGAAATCTAGTTTCTGCTTTTGTCACATTTAATTCTGAGTAAAGAAGTTCTAAGCTAGAATTGGTTTTGCCTCAAACTGGTCACTTCTAAAAAATAAAATCAATGTTCAACAATACAGGCTTGTTACTACTGATGATGCTCTAGATTTTATTTTCCATATCCGTATTTCTGTTCATATGGCTTTTTCCACCTTAAATTTCCTGATTACATCCACATATTCTCCAGTATGTGTCCTCCCAATGCCATGGCCTCCCTAAAAATTTTCCAGTCCTCAGGATGAAAATTATCTTACCCCATATATCTCTTCTGAGGCTAGTTTACCTTCCCACATCATCTAAGCACATCTACCTTGGACAACTAATTGAATATATGGATTTTAGGGCCATATGGATCATTTCATGAGCCATATGGATCAAGTATTATTCAAGGTGTGTTCTTTCTGGTGCCAAGCACAGTTTACTCTCTCATGCCATAGATTCTTCCAAGGTCACCTAAATCGTCAATCTAGCACTCTGGCACTCAACATTCAATCATCAAAATTGTTTTTTCAGATGACCTCTCACTACCTGTTTACATATTTTCTCTATATATTTTCAGACTCACATACTTAATTAATTCCACGATGGCAAATACATATTAATTTTGTTTACTCTATTTCCAGCACCTAAAGCCGTGCCTGAGAGCAACATAGATGTTGAATAAACTAAAAAAAAAAAAACAAAAACCCATAACTTTAAAAGCCTCCACTTAGAATGACAAATATCTCTATACGAAAATAATGTGTTTATTGTAAATTATTTGTATAAATTCATTAAACAATTCTTAAAATGACTGCTTATAGAATGACTAATACCAAGAAGTATCTGTTCCATTCTTCTGACTTAGATAATGTCATTATCTGCCTTTTATAGATAACTAAAAATGATGTACCTATTGCTTAAAAATTAACAGATTTATGTGGCTATGTAGAGAGAGTTATATCAAATTGGTTAACCCCATGGGCAATGCACAATAACACTCTCTATTTCAAAATCATAAATTGCATTTACAAATCTTTCTCCACTTTTTTTTTTAATTCAGACTTTTAAATTCTCTACCAAACCCAAGTTAGTGCTATTCATATATTCGTTAAAGAAAATATGTGTATCCTACAAAAGTCATTTCTAGCACACTGTTCAGTAGCTTGCTCTTTTATTTAAGAACTAGTTTTATTCCTTGAAATATCAAATGTGGACTCTCAGAAAAGTTACTTGTCTATATGGAATTTCTCAAAATCTGACATCAGAGGAACATAAATCTAATTTAGTAACAGCTTAACCTTCTTGCATTTGACTTTTCTAATAAATATTAGACTTTTTATGTGTTCTATAAAATTCTATCCACATAAATGTACACCAAGACACTTTTTGTATCTTTTATATATTTTGGACTTTTGTATATTTTACATTCTGTATTTGCTTGTTGTATTCTTGCAATGACAAAGATCTGGGGGAAAGTTTTATTTTGAGGGACGAAATTTCACGTCTGAACATTTGATCAGGGAGACTAACGACTCCATTTGTGAAAGTATTGGTGCAAAAACAAATACAAAACAAACAAAAAGAGATACATAGTTATTTTCCAACTTGGGTTATGTTTTTTCCTCAGGGAAGAGACTCTGAAGATTTTTGTCTGGCATAGGAAATGAACTTTCAGGTGGCAGAGAGATTGGCAAATACTATTACATTATTTGGTCAAAAATTAGAATTCTGGCATGTAGGTGATTACTGAGATGGACAAATACTGACCTGAATATATGGACAAGGATAAAAGAAGTCCGTGACTACGTGTTGAAGCACACAGGAATCATGTAGTTGTTCCTTAGATCTGGACCTTTCCCTTAAACATCTGTATTACTTCTAACGTAAGCACAGACAGAAAACTCAAATAAGATTCAAAGTGTGGTGTGCTACGATCTCTATGTTATATTTTCCAAAACAGGCATCAAATCTTAAGAAGGGTTTTCATTTACCAGTGCCTTTTTGGTTTGGTGTCCACTGCCTATTTTCCTATGTGTGAAAGAAATTCTCTTCCTCTGCAATAACTCAGTTGCAGCAAACAGGATGAATTCAAATAAGTATTAGGAATTTAGTCTGTAAACATCTGGACATAGAGTCAGAGAATACTATACTGTGAGAGTTCAAAGCTGATGACAGATTACAAATTCAGACCTATTTTTCAATAGGATTCTATGTTAAATGTCTTCAGGCAGTGGTTTAGACAATATAGAGAAATACTGGTTTGAAAACACTTTGCACTCTAGGTAACTAATGATGATTTCATTTTTGGAGATCTTTTATTTTTTAAATCCTAGTCAAGATGTCAACCTATGCTTTCAAATACAATTACTTCCTCTTCCTATCTCCTTTAGTTGTAGATTTCATTCTGTCCACCTATTGCGCCTACATGTGATATTGAAATCTTGCCTTTAAATACAACTTTTCTTTATTTGCTTCATTGGCCTATTATGTATTGCAAATCTAATCTCCCTTAAAAGCATTCTCTTTCCTGCTCACATAACTAATGCCTTTCCCTTCTCTCGTTATTTTCCACTGCTATTTAATTTTACTGCTGTATTTTCATATTACTCTGAAATGAAATTTAGAATAAAAAAAACTTTTGAGAATTGCAATATTGTGATAACTAAGCAGATACTCTGTCATGTGTATTATTATTGTGGTATTTATGTGTGATAGAGGTGATGAAAAGCTGTTGGCAAATTTTATGCTCACTTTCCTGTAATGTAGTGTTGATTTCTAATCACTTTTTGAAGCTGCTTTTCAATTTTTCATCCTAATACTGTTGAATACAAACTCTACAATATTAGAAAATGAACCATAATTTCATAACGCTGGATTTGGCACATATTTTGCAGAGGTAAAGCTTTAATCCAGCTGATACCTCTTGGTATATATCACCTGAATTGTAAACATCTTGCACACAAATCTAACTGCCCAGGTGGGTGAAAACCCAGCTTTTACTGGTACAACCAGGGAAGCTCTTTTTCCTTGTCCTACCCCAAGGCCATCTCTGGTCACGCTAGAGATGGCTCTTCCTACTTCCACCTTTTTGATCTTCCTTCCCTTTTTCTGAATTGGCAGTTGGTGCTGCTGCTTGCTAAAGCCGGTGCTATGCCTGGGAATCTGCTTCTCCTCATCCTCCCTCCACATTAAGTTTGGGATGCTTTATCAGGCAGTGGAAACACTAGCTAATGCTCATATTGCTGGGAAAAGACTTGGAGTTGTTCCGTGCCTCCCTAGAATATCAGATTTCAATTGTGGGTCTCCATATACAAGTACATGTTATATACAAATATCGCAAAGCTTTCCTAATACTTAAATAGCAAAGGTTTATAATGTTCTTTACAAACCTTACATATTTGGGAAACTTAGGGTAATCCCTAATTCAATATCTCAGTTGTTTTCCAGTATGCTTTCTGAAGGAGTGGAGTCATTGTGCTATGAACAGAGTAGAACTCTCAGGTAATGTCGGCTTTGTAGAGTGGATGTGAATATTTCCAGTGTGATAAATCCTGTCTTTCGGAGAACAACTACCCCCCTCCCCCATGAAATCTCAGATCTAGTGGTTTGTTAGAGTTTATTTCCTATCCCTGTGTTTAACATAGACTTGTTAGCCCATGACCTATGAGCCATGCCTTAATTATCACATGTCCCTCCCACTCCGTCACAGTGCTGGTTTCCGAAACAAGTGGGAAAGCTTACTTGAATTTATCAGCATCTTCTCTAGAACTTTTTACAGAGCTATAAAGATGTTTTAAAGGTCAGCCCAAAAGTGTGATTTGCAGGGAAGGTGAAGCCACACAATGGAAGGGAGAGATCAGGTGACCCAGTTCTGAGTTCTTGTAGCACATCTCTGCCTTGTGTCCTTCCAGCCTGGGCATGGTGGCAGAGGCTCATTGCAGTAGCTGTTCCCTGCATTGCTTCCCTGAAACTGGCTTGAGTTCTCAGGCTCTTCCATCACTGGTGTAATAGCTATTCTGTTTTAAATACTCAGTTTTGTTTCTTATTTTTTTTTCTTCTATTTTTTCTGATTGAACATGGATAGATTCATTTTTAGATCTTATTTTCTACTTGTTCCCTCATTTTGGCAACCACCGTATGTCATTCCCCAAAGGCCTAGCACGAAACCTAATAGAAAAAAAATGAATAAAACTGGAGGTACTAGAAAAGCTGTTGAAGGCTACATAATTGTATATAACCTAACCCGCTTGATTTTTCTAGTTCTCTGCCTTCCCAGATCCCTAAGCACGACTTAATGCAACTAAAAATACACTGCTGTATTCTTTTCAGTTGAGGATATCTAGTTATACTGTAAACATATAGATGCCTTAAAAATAGAAGAATCTTAGAAATTTCGATACGCTTCATCATACAGGGAATGGTGAGGTCCCTGTTTCATTCATATAAAGATTTGTGAATATACTTTCTCATATCTGCTAATCACTCCAGAAGTTTAGTTCAGTCTTACTTTTACAATTTAATTCTACATCTTTTCCAAATACTGTCCTTTACTGGAGATTTTACCTTTACTGCATTGTCACACCATTATAAGACTTCTCAATTCTTGGGGCTATTTGTGGCTAATTCCACCACTCATCTTAAAAACCCATTACTGCTTTACTGTTGATGTATGCACTGCCCCATTCTGGTGCTTATTTGTAAGTGTTCTCTCTCTCTCTCTCTCTCTCTCTCTCACTCACTCTCACACACACACACACACACACACACACACACACAGCAGCAGCAGCAATGCATTTAAATCAGCCATAAAACTTTTAGACAATTTATTTTTGTTCTCTTGGACTCTTACCAATGAATTTTGACCATCATAGACCCAGATCTACAAGGATCAAATCCCATTTTGTAATCTGCACCAAATTGTAGACGTGGTATTTTGAAAGAGTTCTATTAGAGCTGAAATAAAATGTGAGATGGCTAGATTGAATGAGGTAATATACGTATAAGACAATATTGATTAAGTGGGAAATGCTGAAGCAATTAGACAGGAGTTAGGACTGCCCTAAGCAACAATTTGCAGTGTCAGACATCCTTTCTAGACAAAACCTGCCAGGGGGCAGCTTACATCCCTCCACAGTAAATCATCTTTCTTGAGACACAGTAATTCATTCAGTGATTATTTATTTAATACCTGTTCCTTCCCAGTCAATGTATTAAGAACTGGGAGCACCAGGATTGCAGGCGTGGATCATATTTTCAAGTACCTTGCATTTTAATATAAAGACAGGAATATAAATGATTACAATGTGAAGTTGTATAGTTATAAAGAAATACTGGAAGGGTACCTGGGCGGATCAGTTAGTTAAGGGTCCAACTCTTGATATCAGCTCAGATCATGATCTCATGGTGAGTTTGAACTCTGTGTCAGGTTCTGCAGTGACAGTGTGGAGCCTGCTTGGAATTCTCTCTCTCCTTCTCTCAAAATAACTGAATAAACATTTAGAAAAAGACTGGATAAGGTACTGCTGAAGTTGAGAAAATTTGGATGTAAGGCTGCCTGAGGTGGCTTTGCAGAGTAGCACGCAAGGTTAGACTCTGAAGTTACTCCATTGTACTTGATGTATAGTGAGTGGGAAGAGTATGCTGGGAGCTGAGGCCCTGACATGGGGATCCAGCCAGCTTCCCAAAGCTAGAGTATTTATTTTTATTAACAGGGGACAGACACATCGCTTTAATGAACACAACAGATGGTTTGTATAAATGGAGAGAGGTCATGTGTCCTGGTGAAGTGGCAGGCCTTGAAAACAGGCAGATTCGGAGCCAACCACCTCCGTAAGCCTTCGCTCTGAATGTATTTAAAATTCTAATCGGTGTTGCAAGATACATCAGAGGCAATGTGTGTTAAGCACTTATCACAGCTTCCGTCACACTCGCGGTGCCCCGAAAGTGTAGGTTACTTACAAGAGTCTGAGGATTAGTGAAAGCAGTCAAGGTGGCTGTGCTGGCAGAAAGATTTGGTGTGGGCTCTTGGAATTACTTCATTAGCCCTGTCCTTCTATGTCTGTCTGATACTAGAAGGAAAGATAAACTCAGGATATGCAAAATATATTCTTTTCTGGTGCTTGGAATATTGAAGAGTAATGGTGAAAGTTCCTGTGTACTAGAGAGCGTGCTTAATTTAATTTTAAAACCTCTATTTACACAAAACAAATTCACAGCCTGGATTACCCTAGGATTATCCTTCTACAAAGAGCTGGGAGAAGTGGCTGAAAATCATAGCCAGTACCCTCACCTTTTAATGGTGAAATGTCATTTGCAGGTTTCATTAGTAATTGAATCAGGAATATTTTAACATCACAGTTCATTGGTATTGTTATGTACCTTAATTTTACTCTGAAGTAGCCTACCATGAAGTACATTGATATTTGAAGTATCAATATTAGGAGTTGAAGTATTTTTCCATGAGAGATTTTAGAACTCTATATTTTAAAATCTCTTATGTGGATAGATAAATGATCTATAAAAATAGACTAATCTTAATCACATTCTTTGTATTGTTAAATCCAATCTAAAATTTGAGTACTTATGGCTCTTGTGTGATTTTTTTTTTATTTTTAAAATTTTTTAAATGTTTATTCATTTTTTGACAGACAGAGCTTGAGTGGGGGAGGGGCAGAAAGCGAGAGGGGGACACAGAATCCAAAGCAGGCTCCAGGCTCCAAGCTGTCAGTACAGAGCCAGATGTGGGGCTTGAACTCACAAACCGTGAGATTATGACCTGACCCATAGTCGGCCACTTGACTGAGTCACCCAGGCACCCCTCTTGTGTGATTTTTCTGAAAAATTAGTATTAGTCTAAAAAAACTATGTCAAATCCTTGTATTTTTAAGGGAAAAGATGATGAATCTAGTATGTGTCAATTAGGTTTAATCATAAAAACTTACATACACTCTTGGGTTTTTTTGTGTGAAGATTATTTTCACTATATAAAATGAGACATTAGGGTCATCACAGTGTTTACTTATGGGTCCAAATTGCTTCGTGGTTATAAGGCAACCAGGCAACAAAGAATTCACTTGAAGAGTATTTTCAGGGATGCCTGGGTGGCTCAGCCTGTTATGCATTCCACTCTTGATTTCAGCTCAGGTCAGGGTCTCATGGTTTATGAGATAGAGCCCTGCATTGGGCTCTGTACTGACAGCACAGACTGTTTGGGATTCTTTCTCTCCCTCTTTCTGTCCCTCCCCTGCTCACACTCTGGTGCATTCTCTCTCTCTCTCTCTCTCAAAATAAATTATTGTTGTGTTTTTTTGTGTGTGTTTTTTTTTTGTGTTTTTTTTTTTTGTAAAAGAGTATTTTCACTTGTTGATTCTCTTTTATGGATTTTCATTGCCCCAAACCTTCCAACATTAAATAGTGACAACAGTATAAATATTTAATGATGTAAAGCTTTTTATCATAGGATATATTTCATTCCTAACTACTGCTGAGAATAATTCTACTGTTTAGTACTCCAAAAATATTTTCATGGAAAATAACCTGTTTTGTTAATTACAGGACACATTTTTTTTTCATGGTATTTTTCACTAGTTGAGGAAACTGTAGTGGAAGTAAAGGGAAAAATATAGAATATTTTATAGTCGATTTTAGAAAAACCTTGTGAATACAATGAGAAACAATGAAAAATCATGTCTTAATAACTTTTTCTAAACTGATAGTTATCAATTATATTTCTAGGCCTAACATGTTAAAAACAGGACTTTAAAGACTCTTTCCACGATCTATATTTAATGCAAAGATATTACCCATTGCAATGAAATTTCAAGATACTGGTAATGCTACAATACACTTGGACAGAAAGTAGTGATAAGTATCATGGAACTGCATTACTGCAAGGATGGTGGAGAAACATTTTAGAGAAATTTACAGTTCCATGGCTAAATTTACTAAATTGTAAATAAAATTGGCTTAGTTAAATGCATTATGGTGTGCATTACAACAGAATAGTATGTAGCCATTAGACAAGATGGTATTTAATGATAGGGGGAAATGTCCATAAACATTTTGTTCAAAACACATTGTTAAATTTTTAAAAAGTTGAATAAACTTTAGAACCTACTTTCAATTTTTTTCTTAAAAGTGCAGATACATTCATGAGCAAAATGTCCATAGAAACAATTCAAAATAGTAGCATTTATTAATAAGATGTTTTGTTTATTGCTAGAGTAATAGATTCCTATTTTATTTTTACTTATGTACATTTCCTAAGCTGTCTATGCTGAATACATATTGCTTTGGAAATCAGATAAATCAATGTTATAAATGTTTGCATTTAAAATAGTCTTCTCATAGGGGCAGCTGGATGGCTCAGTTGGTTGAGCACCCAACTCTTAATTTTAGTGCAGATCATGATCCCAGGGTTGTGGGATCGAGTCCTGTGTCAGACTCTGCACTGAGTGCAGAGCCTGCTTAAGATTCTATCTCTTTCTCCCTGTATTTGTATTCTCTCCCTCTCTCTAAAAATAGTCTTCTCACATCTTAAACACATGAATATGACTGGGACCATGTGGTCCTTGATGCCTCTTAATACAATGTATACCATATAAGAGTTCCTAAATAGTGAATAAATGGAAAAATGTTTGGTAAAAGAACAGGTATTTTTGTTCATTTGATTGTTTTTCTGAAAAGGAGTACATGATTGGAAAATTTAACACATAACATCTACCCAGTGGTGCTCAGAATGCTGTCCTGTTTGGGTGCATATACCATGTCTTTACCTTTATGAAACAGAAGATTATGAATTTAAATCCTGACTTTAGTGAGGTTAGTTTCAAAGTTATTAATGTTATTGGGTGTATATTACTTTCTCTTGATTTCCTGGTTTCAGTTCATCATCTCTAAATTGGTCAAGGATCCCATACTGGAGTTCAACTTAGAGTTCCAACATATTGTAACACAACACAGAAGATCGTCTACATTGAATGACTTTGGTTATTTTGTGTAGTTGGCAGTGAAAACCTTGGGATAAGGGATTCCTGTTTTATATGCACTCTTGGATTATCAATGAAAATACGAATTTTATGGTTTCTACTCTATCAGACATCTTTGATCTCCCCTTCAGAGCCTCCTCACTTTCTTCTGCTTTTCAAAGTTGTCTGTTATTTTAACAGACAATCCATCTTTTACTGTGATTCTTTGTGTCCTAGTATCTTTCAGCCTTTCTCTTGCAGTTGGTGCAGCAAACATGATCAGTCTCTGACCCATAATTGTTATGTTGGGGCATTGTTTCTTTTGTCTTCAAGTTCTCTTTTCTCTGTTTTTTTTGTTGCTGTAATTACTTAGCAGAAAGTAATAGTTTAATTCGTTAAATGCCAGCTGGTATTGTATATGGTTGTAGAGATAAAAAATAGATCCTCTGGTCCATTTCTTCCTTCATTCTCTGTTTTCAGTCCACAAGTATTAAACTGTGGTTGTTAGAGGCTGAGACTCTGAAGCTAACTTGCCTATGTTCAAATCCAAACTCTGCTACCAGTTAACTATATGATGTTGGACAAATTCTTCAACTTCTGAGTTTGTTTCCTCATATGTAAAATGAGGATAATTATAGTAGGTGTTGTTGCCAAATGATGGCCTCTTAAGGATGTACATTTCCTTGAATATGTTGCCTTCCATGGTTACTTCCCCTGCAAATGGGATTTTGCAGATGAGCTTGGGTATCTTGAGATGGAGAAATAATCCTTAAAAATGACATAGGCAGGAATTCAGAGTAGGAAGTGCAAAGAAAACAGAGAACCAGGGTAATGGGACATGATAAAGGCATGACTGGTCACTGATGGCTTTGCATGTGGTGGAATTGAGCCATGAACCAAGGATGTGGGTGGCCTTTCTAAGCTTGAAAAGGCAAGGAAATGGATTTTCCTTTTGAGCCTCCAGAGGAAGCACAGTCTTGTTGACAAATTGATTTTAACCCAGGGCGATCCATTTTTGAATTCTCATTTCTAGAACTATGATAATAAATTTGTACTTTTTTTTTAAGCCACTAAATTTATGGTAACTTGTTAAAGCAGCAATGGGATGTAGTAGGGCTTCCAGGAGAATTTTAAAAATTAGTATGTGTGGGTCACCTGGGTGGCTCTTGGTTTTGACTCAGGTCATGGTGACCCAGTTTGTGATTTTGAGCACCATGTTGGGCTCTGCACTAACAGTGTGGAGCCTGCTTGGGATATTCTCTCTCCTTCTTTCTCTGCCCCTCCCCTCCTCTCTCTCTCTCTCTCTCTCTCTCTCTCTCTCCCTCTCCCTCAAAATAAATAAACTTATAAAAAGTTAATATGTGTGAATCAGAAGAGTATCTTGCTTATAATCACTATATATATGCTTTTGTATAATATCTACATATATACTTAAATAAGTACTGAGAAGAATTCAGTGCCTCCTACAAATACTTCACATGCATGTAGATAGAAAATAAATTTAAAGAATTGTCCCTATTCTTCAGTTGTAATATACCTGAAAGGAGCCTACACAAACATATTAAAAATGGTACAAACCTGTAGTATATATAATATACACTATAATGGAAAGCGACTGAGGCTTTGGCATAACCATGTAGTGACAAAACGATAAGTATATGGAGTAGATGGTATGTGTAGCTGCCTTCACGGTCGGCCAGTGCTCTTAGATATAATGCTGTGAATGTAATGCTTGCCTCTGAGTGGTTAAATGGTGACAGGAAAAACACCTTCCCTCAAATAGTGCTTTCAGTTCAGATGACAGAACTTTAGCTGGGAGACACCCAATTTAGTTTTAGAGAAAGCCCGAGAAGTATTGGCATGCACAGTGCTGCTTGCACAGCAAAGTGCCTTGACTTGGACCCAAGGGGAGTAAAAACTGCACTTGAGAAGCCTGGATAAACACCAGTCCTCTCAGAAGATGCTGCAGTGGGAACCTGATGCAGCTGGTCTACAAAGGATTAACTTTTCAGGTGTGCTTGTTCAGTGAAGAGGTTGCAGCTGTCAGTGTAATTGCAACAGATGGCCGTCCATGACTCCTTGGCTGCCACTTGGGCGGAATCAGTACTTTTGGGACTCCAATTACAGTAAAACCTTCGATTGCGAGTAACTTGTTCTGTGAGTGTTCTGCAAGGTGAGCAAACATTTCTAATAAATTTTAACTTGATAAACGAACAATGTCTTCCAGTACAAGTGGTACATGATGGCAAATGTCACATAACCACAACTGAGCCAATGGTTCTGGAAATTCGCTTTGTTATACAAGTGCTTTGGATTACAAGCATGTTTCTGGAACGAATTAGGCCTGCAAACCAAGGTTTTGCTGTACTAAAGCTTTGCAACACAAACCACATGCTTGAAACCTGGAAGAGGGGCTCTTTTCTTCCCTCGCCTCCTTGAATGATCACCTAGAGATGAAGTTCTGAAAGATCTCCCAATCTAAGATTTTAAGAGTATTTCTATCTCCCACAGGTTAGGTCAAATTGAAATACTAGGGGTGGGAGGCATTCCCTTTTGAGAGATGATCAAGGAGATGATCAGTATTTTATCAGAATAAATAGTATATTCTAGGCCATCAATAACTTGGAGTAACTGAAACCTGCTGGATGACATGTTGTGCAAAAACATCTATCTATATATTTCACTATGGGTGCAGGGTGATTTTCAGATAATAGAAGAGAGACATCTGCAGTTTTATAGTATTAAAACTAAAGAAAACTAAAAAGTTTTTATTTGCATTCTAAAGCATTTGTGTATCAATAACTTATTAAGTGCTTCATATATACTAAGTGCTTTTCTGTACATGCATTGCCTTTGAAACTGCATAATTCTCTTAAATACATGTGGATTCAATTCTTTGTACCTCCTAGATGAGATCACCAATGTATACATAATTACTACAGTATATACACAGTCTATATTCATCTGACTCAAAGACTGTCCATAGCACCTCAATTATACCTTTTATAATAAACCTCTTCTGGGCAACTCTATGATTACCCCCACGAAATATAGGGCACAATTTTCAAATATGAAGCAAACACACACAAATATATGTGTTAAATCCCAAGAGTTTGGCATTTAAGATTTTCTCTGTGGCCTTACCTCTACATCTCTGGATATTGAACTTGACTGTGCACAGCTGCTATACTAAATATTAAAAACCCACAGGAAGCACAGAGAAGCTTGCTCCACAGAGGGCCTGGCAGTGCCTTTATCAGAAGGCCATAGCACTAAATCAATGTAGCTGAAATGTACTTTCATCCCAAAGTGCTCCAATCTTAGAAGTTACCTGAAAGATGCAACACATTTATCTTCCAGACAACGGATTCCTAGTGGGTCACTCCTCAATTTTCGTAATCGGCCTGATTTTTCTCCACCAGGGGGTGCCAGAGCAACAATGACAGCCCTGTGATTCCTAAGCAAAAAGATAGAATTTTCTCCTGAATCATGACTCATCCATGGAGATGGGGCAATAGATGGCACCTAATGGCACAATTCCTGATCAACTAAAGCTTCACAAGAGTCCATGGTGTTAACTTGACTTTAAAGAAGGATAAAGTAATTTATACAGAGAATTTTTGAAACCTGAGTCTATTAGAATATTCCTCCTGCCAAACATGTCTGAGTCATTATCAAGAAATTATTTGTTTTTAATTTTTTTTTATTTTTAAAGTTTTTTTTATTTTGAGAGAGAAGCAGAGCACATGAGTGGGGGAGGTTCAGAGGGAGAAGAATAGAAACAGAATCCCAAGCAGGGCTTTGTGCTGTCAGCCCAGAGCCAGATGTGGGGCTGAAACTCACTAACTGCAAGATCATGACCTAAGCCAGAAACTTAACCGACTGAGCCATCCAGGTGCCCAAGATTATTTTATCTTCTGCCTACTACTTTATTTTTTCTGATGGAGATGGTCCCTACAGGACAGGCTAAAAGACCTGTTTAAAAGGTAAGAGGCAAATAGTTAAATTAGGTACGTAACAATGGAAATGTGACATTTGGGTAAAGAAAGCATTTTTTTTTAACTAGAAAATTCTTGCGACTCCACACAGTGAATATCAGTTCCAATACCATTGCTACGAAATTTTAAGAAGGAAAGATCCCATACCAAGTATCTCATTGCAGCACTCAGAATAAACCACTAAGGTTTTTTGTACATTTTCTACTCCCATACCTGTTTGTGTGTATGTTATGTGGGTATCATATATATCATAAAACATATGGCACATATACTTTATGTACAATTGATACATGCTGTTCATTGGTTTACTTTTTTTTCACTTCATATATCATAAACATCTTTCCACATTAGAACATAAATATCTACAATCCCTGACTTATGATGGTTTGACTTACAATTGTTTTTTTGACTTTACTATGTTGTAAAAGCAATGTGCATTCAGTAGAAACAATACTTCACATTGTGAGTTGTGCTCATTTCTTGAGATGGTAGGATACAATGCTGTATGGTACTCTCTTGCATTGCTGGGCAGTGGCAGTCAGAGCTGGCTGTCAACCACATGATCGTGGGGGTAAACAACTTCTGTAGAACACTACCCAGACAACTATGCTGCTTTTCACTTTCAGTGCAGAATTTGATATGTCACATGAGATAGCATTTTATTATAAAATACGCTTTGCGTTAAATGATTTTTGTCCAAAAGTAGGTTAATGTAAGCATTCCGAGCATGTTTAAGGTATGCTAGGCTGAGTTATGATATTCAGTAGGTTGTGTGTGTCAGCTGCACTTTTCACTTAAACCCGTCATAAGTTGAATTATTGGCATATAACCCAATTGTATGTCGAGGAAGATCTGTGATTCCTTGTTAATTACATAGATGGCTAGAAGTCTACATTACTGAAATAATAATAGAAATACATTAAGCCGTATCATTTCTTTTCAAAATAATCATATGCTTTTACCAGTTTAGGCCTAGTATATAGTTGGCATGCAATAATTCACTTGAATGGCTTGATATTTCTACATTCTTTTTTTTTATCATTTTTTATTTATTTCTGAGATAGAGCATGTGTGACAGTGAGAGCAGGGGAGGATGGGGGGGGGGGAGGAGACAGAATTCAAAACAGGCTCTGCACTGTCAGCGCAGAGCCCTATGTGGGGCTCGAACACACAAATTGAGATCTTGAGCAGAAATCAAGAATCAGATGTTTAACTGTCCTAGGCACACCTGGATATTTCTACATTCTTTAAGGAAAAAAAATCCCTGCATACGCTGTACCTCTCTAGGAGAATGACAATACACATGAATTAACTGTAGACTGTCAGTCTAGCAATAGGGACAGCTGTTTATTTCATTTAGTCTAACATTTCACAAACCTACTGAAACATACATCACTTAAAAAATACTAACCTGCTGGGCATCTGGGTGGCTCAGTTGGCTTTATATCTGACTTCAGCTCAGGTCATGATCTCAGGGTTTGGGGATTCTGTTCATGGGTTCAAGCCCCACATAAGGGCTCTGTCAGTGCAGAGCCTGCTTCGGATCCTCTCCCTTCCTCTCTTTCTGCCCCTTCTCCACTCACACTGTCTTTCAAAAATACATAAACATTAAAAGAAAATACCAACCTGAATCTCTGCAGACACAGATTGATATCACGGATTGTGATACCTCATTCTTAGTTAATTCTTCAATTTTACTTTGACCCTGAAGAGTGCTCCTCAAATTTTAATCTGAATGTTGATCATTTGGGGAGCTCATTGAATTGCTGATTCGATTCACTAGATCTGGAGTGGAGCCTGAGAATCTGCATTTCCAGTTAGCTCCCAGGTTATGGTAGCCTGTCTGTGAATAGCCAGCCAGTGGGATCTTCTATTAGAAGACAGGATGTAATGCACATAGAGTTGTTTTAATCATGGGAAATGGCAGGAAGCAGTAGTTTGAATGACCTTTTAAATTCATAAAAGGAACTTTCGCCCCTTTACTTTTTAGTGATTCATTTGTTTCGTGCTTTACATTTAAGTGAATTTTTAATACTGTCTTTGAACGTGGGTTAAGAAAACTCTCTAAGCAAAGTAGCATGGTCACTACTTTATGTGAGATATTATTTTAACAGCAATATATTAGCCAGATTTTGGACTAAATAAAAGAAATAAGATAGGAAATACATGTTGTTGTTTTATTCACCCTGCCAAGTACCACTCTTTCTGCCTGATATGTGTGGAGTTGCATGGCAGTCTTTTTTACCGTGGGTAAGCTGTTCGACATACATAACAGATGGGGTCATAACTTCCCAATTCCATAAACATGTTCTCCACTCCTGGAGGCAGTAATGTATTAAGATGCTTTTTCAATGTGTTTATAGTAGGTGCATTGCTGGCATTTTACAAGTTATTGAAGCTCAGGGCAGCAATAACTTGTAATGTCGTTTTCAACATAGCTTCAATGTGTTTTTAGGGGTGAGGTACAATAGATAAGAAATACCTTAGTAAATTATTCTTTTATTCTGTCAGTTGGTTCAAGAGTGTTCTGCCTGGCATTTCCATGTGAATGTGCAGTTGCTTGGGCATCATTATTTTGGTATTTTGTCCTTTGTAGGACCATCTTGTCAGTGAGGTTTTCACATTTACCTCTGGTAAATGGTATCCCTCTGTAGCACACTCAAAATATTGCTCCCAAGATTGATAGTAGCGTGCTACTCTCTAAAATTCAGTTAACCTCACTGGAGACATAGCATCCTTAATAGACAAGAAAAAAAATATGACTCCAATGGAACATACCGAAAATACACTTCAGGAAGCAAATTTGTACTTTAAGGTTTTTCTGTGAGCATTATCTTGATCCAGTGAGCAAACACATATGTAAGATATCTAGCCAGTGAATCAGGTAGTTGATACACATCAATTTCAATGACTTCATTCTTCCAGCTTCTGAAGCTTAATTTCAGGAAACAATAGTATAGTGATGGGAAAATAATTACTGCTATCCAGGGGTTCAAAATCTAGTGAGGGAAAGCCTCAGAGTAAAGAATGGGAATATATTAATAAGCACGTTATAGAAAATCCATAGGTATAAGGTGACATACAAAAGAGAATACCCAGTTGTTTGAAATGGACCTGTTGATGGGGGAAGTGAATGGGTAGAGAAGCAAAGATATTAGTGCTATCATTATTATTAACTGAAAATTGAGTTCTGAAAACTCTCCATGCCACCCCCACTCCTTCCTATTTCCCATATAAATACTATTATACATTCCCTAGACAAGGAGATTATATTTCATTCTCCATAATATTTGATGCATTTTTCTTTTTATTGCAGTCTTATAAATGGTCTTATGTACTAGATTTGAGCCTCTCGATGAGAAAGATGAGAGTTTGCTTAATTACCATTATATTCTTGTCCCAATAATTTACTTCCACCTGAGGAACTATTAATGGTCATTATAACTGCCCGCAGTTAAACATAAGTCTTATTTTTGGTTTTATATGTTGTGACAAAACACGTGAAGAAATGGCTATAGAAAACAGACGTTTGATATTTCTTGTTTGCAAGCTTTAGTCCTAACAGGGATAGCACTTCTCTTTATTGTACTTGAAGAGAATTGATGGATTGAAGAGAATAGTGGATTGAAATTAACATTTTATTTATTTTTGCAAGACAGAGAGAGAGTGTGTGAGCAAAGAAGAGGCAGAGAGAGAGGGAGACACAGATTCCGAAGCAGGCTCCAGGCTCTGAGCTGCCAGCACAGAGCCCGATGAGGGGCTCCAACCCATGAACCGTGAGATCATGACCTGAGCCAAAGTCAGATGCTTAACTGACTAGCCATCCAGGCACCCCTGGATTGAAATTAAAGTTACTTTTCAATGTCTCGTGATCTTTACTGGTTTTGCTTCTCTGGAGAACCCGGACTAATACAGCAAATATATGCTAAAATCTATATAGAAATCCTAAAGGCAATGGGTAGATAGGTTTGGGGAAAATGGGGGTCAATTTTGGACATGTTGAATTTGAGATGTTTATTAGACAAATGAAGTTATCAAAGAGGAATGTATATTTTGGAGAGTCTTACTGGAGATAGAAATGTAAATGTGGAATTAGCCATGTATTTATAGTAAAGAAGACAACAAAGGATTGGTGCACTCTAACCTTAAAAAGTCGGGGTGAAAAAAAACAGTGGAGTAGGAAGTATACCAAGAAATTGTAAGGTCCTGAAGCCAGGTTAAAAACAAAAAGTTACCAAAGAAGTGATATTGATCATCTGTGTTGAATGTGGATTATTGGTCAAATGGGATGTGTAATATGAAAGAGGAACATTGAATTTCACAATGTGAAGTTCATTGATATTAACGATACGAGTTTTAATTATATAATGAAGACAAAAGCCTAATTAGAGTTTGACTAAGTGAGAAAAGGGAGAATGTTTGCTATGCTGCCACACAAAATGCAGTCTGGTTGGCTAGAGAAACAGAAATTCATTTCTTCACAGTTCTGGAGGCTGTACATCCAAGAGCAAAGTATCAGCAGGGTTGACTTCATTCTTAGGCGTCTTTCCTTAGTTGGTGGATGAACACCTTTTCTCTTTGCCTTCATGTGGTCTTTCCTCCCTGTGTCTATTTCCTAATACTTTCCTCTTATGAGGACACCAGTGATACTGGATTAGGGCCAACTGTGCCTAACTCAATTTAACTCTATTACCTCTTTGAAGATCCTCTCTTCAAATATGGTCACAATTTGAGATACCTGCAATTAGGACTTCGACATGAATTTTGGAAAGAGATAATTCAGCCTATAACACTCTGCCCTCTGATCCCCCAAAATTCATGGCCTTGATGCAGAATATATTCACCCTATCCCAACAGCCCTAAAAGTCTCCCCCTATTCCAACATAAACTCTAAATTCAATATCTCATCTAAATATCCTTTAAATCAGCTATGGTTAAGAATCAAGGTATGATTCATCCTGAAGCAAGTTTATCATTAGCTGTGAACCTGTGAAGCCAGACGAGTTATCTGCTTCCAAAATACAGCTGTGGCACAGGTATAAGACAGACCCTTCCATTCCCCAATAAAATTAGGGGAGAGGATGAAGTATCACAGGTCCCAAGCAAGTATGAAAACTAGCAGGGAAAATTCTTTATGATTTGAAGGCTTAAAAATAATTCTCTTGGGCTCTGTGCTCTGTCCTTTGGGTCCACCAGGGTGGTAGCCCTAATTTATATGCCCACCAGTGTGACAGCTCTGTGTCTTAATTTTAACTTGTTTACTGTTTCAGTGCTCAGAATACCCTATCTTCAATTCCAGTAACATCGTTAGGTACTGGAGGTTGAGGAGAGGGGGGAGACCTAAGACAGCTCACAACAGAGATTCCAGGAAATACTTCTGAGGAATATTATTTTCAAAAATCAACAAAGATATGAAACTATAACTGATGGAAAAATATGAGTGAAATAATATGGTTTTACAATAAGATGAATAATCCAATAGAGGGACATGTTGATATTGTAGAAGAAAAAGGGAGAAATTTCTGCAATAATGTCCATAAGTATGTTAGAGGGGATGGAGACAAGTGTAGAAAATGAGGGATTGCTAGACCTTAGGTGGAAATATAAATGTGGGAGACAGGTAGATACAGATACTACTAGGTGTTCTAATGTGGGATAAAAGTATGAGGAAGTTCTCTTGTGAGCTTAACTTTTTTTCAGCAAAGTAGAAGAGAAGGTCATAAGCTTTAAGTGAGTCTGGTGAAGAGAGAGTAAAAGAAAATATGCCATAGTAATTTAGGGTAATGTTGTCAGAAATTTACCATGGCAGGAGACTTTCTGGTTTTAAGTTTTGTTTTCATTTTTTTTTTTTGACACTTTTTTAAATGTTTATTTTTGAAGGAGAGGTTGGGGGAGGGCAGAGAGAGAGAATCCCAGGAAGGCTCCATACTCCATGCAGAGTCTGACACAGGGCTTGATCTCATGAACGTGAGATCATGATCTGAGCTGAAATCAAGAGTTGGCCCAGATACTGCTTTTCTAGACACTTTTGATGAGTCAAACAAAAAACTGGGAATGAGTTTTTTTTTTCTAGCTTTCAGGTTTTCCTCCTACTGTATGGCAAAGCTAGAAAGGGACAAGTGAGACCAGGATATTTGTGAGGGAGTGACTTTTATATTTAGCCTTATGTTTTAAGCTGTGTAAGAGAAGAAGAAAGATGTAAAGGTGACAAAGGATAATGAAATGAAATAGAAGTCCTGAAAAGGTCAAAAGGAGGTTGGAGTCTAGGTTCTCTAAAGAAGGGGTCTGTGAATAGAGGAAGTGGTGATCAATGAGAGGCACCATTTGGAAAATTAGATCACAATACTAACTTGTGACAATTTAGTGAATGGTATGTCTCCATTTGTAGCTGCTACATTTAATGAATAGTTAGAATCCTTTGAATAATTACGTTTAGTTTAATTAGTGTTCTATGCTGCCTTATAAATTACCACGAACTAAATGACTTAAAACAGCAATCATTTTATGTAACCATTTCTGTAGGTCAGAAGGCTGGGAACTGAATATCTGAGCTCTGTACTTAAAGTCTCATGAGACTGAAATCATGGTATTGGTTGGCTGCATTCTTATCTGAAGGCTCAATAGGCAAGGATCCACCTGGCAACTGCTCTCAGGTTGTTGACTGGTTTCATTTCAATGTGGTAAAGACTTCTTTGCAGCATTTTAAATTCACTTTTTAAGATCAACAAGAGTTTCTACTCCAAATCTTTGACTTCTAGGCCATCTTTTAAATGACTTACCTGAATAGATTAGGGCCATCAGAATAATCTCTTTTTATTGACCTAAGGTAAATTCATTAGGGTAGTGCATGAAAAGTCCTTGTGCCACATTCTTTTATTAGAAGCAAATTACAGATTTTGCTTGCAGTCAAGATGATATTATAAAAGGTTGTGATTCATGACTGGGGTGGTGGTCAGCTTAGGCTAACACAAAAATAAGTACACTGAATTGTGTATTTAAAGGTGCTTTCTCAGTTTTGTGTTCACCCCTAGAGGGTTAACTGCAATGAGAATCATCCTGCTACAACTGTAAACTACTAGAAAATCAAGGGGGGTAGGGAAAGAAATAACTGTTTTCAAACATCAAAAATGTAGGTAGCATAGGTCTGTGATCCATGAGAGAAGGGAAATAACAATATTATATCTATGATTTCTAGCATATTACCTAGAGAATGTTTCTTTCCATGTCACAGAAAATGTCAGTGGGGACCCAAACATAACTAAATTGAGTTGGGAAAGTAGACTGTTACTTGCAGAAACCAAAGTGACTATAACTTTCAGCGAAAAATACTGGAAATCTAGGAGATTGAGGATTGGTAGGTAGGTGGGTGGGTGGGTAGATCAATAGAAGAGGAAAAAGTAGGGAGGAGACAAGAGGGTGTGCTATGGAGACCTGCAGAAAGGGATCCCCTCAAGTATTTGGCTGAGTATTGACCAGCTTTCCAAGGAAGCCAGGGATGGAATTGCTGGGAAGCAATAGGCAAAACAATTCATAGAGATCACATAGGGTGGAAAACAAGAGGCAATTTCGTCTTCCCAAATAAAAATAATACCTATTAATACACAGGGCATAATGTAGGGGCCAAAAGTGGGACTAAGGTCCCACTTTAGTTATTAGACTAAATGAACCCTGAGACAAATGGACTCTGAACTTCTCCAAACTGAAATCAAGCATCAAAAGGAATAAAGTGAAGGGATGTAAATAAATTGTGAGATAGAACAAATTTCAATAATCTTCTTAAAAAAGTAGAAGGAAATCCAACATTAAACCAAATGATTTGCAACAAATACTATACAATCAAGATTACTAGGCATACAAAGTAGAAAAATAGAACCTATTATCAGAAGACAAATCCATCATTAAAAACAGATGCAGAAGAATCAAAACTGGAATCATCAGACAAGGAGTTTAAAGGAACAATTTTATGTCTAATGTGATCAGAGTTTTAACATAAAGCATGAACATGCAGTGAAGAATAATTGAGGGTGTGGAAGACCCATATGAAACTATTTGAAATAAATTCAATATCCATAATGTAAAAACAAACAAACAAAAAAACAAAACACTGAATGGGAGTAATAACAGACATGGAAGAAAGACCCATGAACTTAATGGAGCAATAAAAACAATAAAGGAAAAATCCTGGATAAAAAGACTACACAAGCTGATCATCATGTCCAGTGAGACAATATTAATTAGGCTAATATTTAATTGGGGAAGCATACAGAAAAGTCTAGATAGTATTTGAAGAGATAATGGCCAGTTGGTTAATTTGTGAGAAAATATAAAACAAATCAGCAAAACCATCCTGAATAAATCAGCCACACTAGAAAACATTTTAATAATAAAAAAAAAAACTTTGAGGAAAAAAAAATCTAAACGGTATCCAGGGGAATAAAAAAGACACTTATACATGGAAAAGCAGACATAATAATGATTGTAGGCTGGTCAGAAGTTAAACTTGCCAGAAGACAATAAGGCACAACTTCATTAAAGTACTCAAAGAAGAAAAAAATGTTAACCTAAAATCAAATATCAAGCAAAAAATATGCTAGAAATGAAGATAGACTTGTCAGGCAAACAAAAGTTGACAAATTTCATTATCAGACTTTTGTGACCAATATGAAAACAAGCACATGGGAAAATGACACTTGATGAAATTTTGCATCTAAATGTGGGTTTGGTAAAATTAAGCCTGCAGCCATATTTGACCTAGGATGTGTCCGTCTCTCTCTCTCTCTTTAACAGCCTGATTGGTCAGAATGTTTTATGTTATTAAAATGCTATTTTAAAAAAAGCATATTTAACAGAATATATATATATATTGCCAGTAAAGCCTAAACAATTTACCATCTGGCTTTTCAGATAAAATATAAAAACTTTTTTTTTAATTTTTAAAAAATCTTTATTCACTTTTGAGAGAGAGACAAAGCATGAGCAGGGGAGAAGGAGACAGAGAAGGAGACAAAGAATCCAAAGCAGGCTCCAGGCCCTGAGCTGGCAGCACAGAGCGAGCCCAACGCGGGGCTTGAACTCATGAACCATGAGATCATGACCTGAGCCAAAGTCGGCGCTCAACCGACTGAGCCACCCAAGTACCCCAAAATATAAAAACTCTGAATCTAAATGAGTATCACAAATGACAAACATGGGATAGATAGAAGTGTGATATACATAAGTTTTTCAAAATATTATGAAAAATAATGAAAAGAATGGCTGTTTACTAAATAGGTAGAAATAAAAAGTATGACGATACACACACACTCCAACACCCAAACCACACTGTTGAAGAGTCTTAAACTATATGAAAAGTATTTGATAGTATCTGGTGACAAGTTAATGAGCAGATTATAAACTCTAGATAATCAACATCACATTCAGTAAAAAGGTATAGCTAATAAGCCAATAGTGAAGATAAAAAAAGATTATCTGTATTATTTTGGATTAACTGAGTATAAATAAAGAGCAGAAAAAACAGGAGTGGGCAAAATGGGTGCAGGGCAGTGGAAGATTCATGGTTCCAGTTATGGAATGAGTAAGTCACTGGGATAAAAGGTACAGCATAGGGATTAGAGTCAGTAATATTGTAATAGTGTTGTGTGGTGACAGACGGCAGCTACACTTGTGGTGAGCACAGCCTAATGTATAGAGAAGTTGAATCACTATTTTGTACCCCTGAAGTAAATGTAATAATGTGTTTTGTGTGTCAAATATATTAAAAAAAAAAAAAGAAAAAACCAAGAACAACTGACACAAATAAGAAACAAGCAAGATTTTAACAACTGTATTAATAATCTTATTAAATATATGGTCCAAAAGTTGCAATTAAAATGTAGAGATTGTCAGACTATAATAAAATACAAATTCCCATTCTCTTTAAAAGAAATTCACTTTATTTATTTATTTTTTTTTTATTTTATTATTATTTTATTTTATTTTATTTTTTAATATATGAAATTTACTGTCAAATTGGTTTCCATACAACACCCAGTGCTCATCCCAAAAGGTGCCCTCCTCAATACCCATCACCCACCCTGTCCTCCCTCCCACCCTGCCCTCCCTCCCACCCCCCATCAACCCTCAGTTTGTTCTCAGTTTTTAACAGTCTCTAATGCTTTGGCTCTCTCCCACTCTAACCTCTTTTTTTTTTTTTTTTCCCTTCCCCTCCCCCATGGGTTTCTGTTATGTTTCTCAGGATCCACATAAGAGTGAAACCATATGGTATCTGTCTTTCTCTGTATGGCTTATTTCACTTAGCATCACACTCTCCAGTTCCATCCACGTTGCTACAAAAGGCCATATTTCATTTAAGAAATTCACTTTAAATGTAAAGATTAAAGTGAAATAATGAAAACAGTTTTATTCAAACACTAAGTAAAAGAAAACTGGAAGTGTCTTTTGCCCCCAGGTATGACTGACTAACAGGAAACAGACTTCCTGTCCTTCTGTAATAAGGAAATAAGGAAAAACTAGACAAAATATAGGAAATAATAGTTTTTGAACACTGGAAGACAGGCAAGGTAGGGCAACAGTCTCCAAGAGAAGGGAAAGAAATGAGGTAAATTTTATGATTTTCCCTACCCTGCAGACAGTTTTCAGGCTGTAGCACAGGGAATAGGGACATGTACAAAGCTGTCTGATATCACCGCGTTGAGGAGACATGCTTCAGACTTCAGGGATGCCAAGGCAGATTCAATTTGTCAGGGCAAGCACTGGAGAGGAGGGTGTTGAGGAAGGAAGATCCAGAGACTCACAGGACGGTGTGGAGTTTCCCAAGTCTTTGATTGAATATACAGGTAATAAAACACTGGGTAGTCAGGGGAATAAAATATGAAAAGGGGAAGTAAAACAATTTCTAGAGATCGTATAAAGTTTGAATAGTCCACTTTTTTAAGAACCACAGCAAACAGACCGATTTATATACAGGGAATTGAATAGAATCTGTCAAAGGGTATTGACTCAAATACCCTTAATAAATAATACTAAAGCCAAATTAGTTCTAATCAAGACTGTTTAGAACCTACACTAACAGATTAAAAAGTAAGTCTTAAAATGATCACATTCCAAGCAACTATACTGCATCCCTGAGAAGTTTTATTCTATATAAGGGTATGGATGTGGAGAATGCATGTATATACATATGTATGTGTATATATATTCCAAAATTGAAAAGCACAAAATTCATGAGTATATTTAATAAAACCTATCTAGGGGTGAAAAGGAAAAAAAAAAAAACAGGAAGAAGAAATCTATAACCAGAACAACTCAAGAGAAGTAGACAGAATAGGGATGCTTTTGGAGACTGGAAGGCGGGCGAAGATGGAAGAAATGCTTTTTCATGTTTCCCTCCTTTACCTAACAATATTCTCCAACCAATGTTCATCTCTCCAGACTTGATGTATTTCAGCAGCAGCCGCTGATTCCAGTATAGAGTTTGCTGTAACACTCTATAGTACGTGTTCTACCTCTGAGGCAACTCTATCAGCCAGCCAAATGAACTTAGTGACGAATCAAGTTGTATATGTACACAGAAACAGGTTTGTCAGATGACCATCTATAGGACAATATTTACTTTGCCAGAAAATGAATGCCATGGAAAATAAAAATTTAAGGCTGTAAAACAAAAGAAATTTGAGCTATAACTCAAAGGACTGGTGGATAATCAACTGAAAAAAGAATAGGGTGATAATGAGGGAAACGCGAGTATTGACTACTTAGGTAGTATTAAGAGATTTTTAACTAAAAAAATTTTAGATGTGAAAACTATGGTTTATATACAAAATGTCAACATGATACATCAAGTATCTAAGGGTGAAATGGCATGGTATGTTAGATTTGCTGAGAGGATTCAACCTTAAAGGGTCATGGAATAAATTATACAATATACAAAAATTGTTAATAACTGTTAAATCTGGCTAATAGGTACCTGGGTTCATTATTTAACTTTCTACTTTGTATATGCTGATAAATTTCCCAAACAAAACATGATAAAGAGGGATGTTGAAATAACATACATTTTTTTCTAAAATTTAAATCTAACTTTTGTTAAAGTTTTGATTCAAAGGGTCTTTGGAGTTTAAATCCTCTTGATAGCATCTTATTGCTAAAATTATCAAATTTTCCTCACAAGTATTATAAGCACACCCTATTGTTTTAGAGAGAACTTTGCAAATTGCTGTTTGAGCCTGGCCAGACTAATTCCTATATGCCAAAGTCTCAATAGCTAAAGACACACAGTTTTACCTCTTGTTTGAAACATGGTCTAAAGCAAGTTGGTGTCAATGATGGGGGGATCTACGTGGTTATTAACATACTTAGACTGTTTTCTTCCATTTGGCATAGAGGCAAGTGCCAAGAGGTCGTGAAAGATCAGAAGGGAACTTTTGGAGGCCAGGCTGGCATGGCACAGGGCATCTGTCACCCCTGCCCACATTCCATTCACTGCAAGTCAGTCTTCTGGTCCCACCCAACTGTGAAGCAGGCTGGAAAATTTAATTTCCTGTGTGTAAGAATCAACTAAGAGATTTACTGAATCCAAAATATTTTTGTTACCACAATAGGCATTTGGTTTAATAAACTTTAATATGTTTACAGTTATGAACAAACCATGTAGTTTAATTTAAGTTATCAAAAGATAAATTGTCATAACAGGAGTATGAATGGAAAGCTTAATTCATGAATTTGATTGGCAGTAAGTGCTTTTGAGCCATATGCCAGAATTAATATACACCATCCATTTATCCAAGATGTTGAGTGCCTACATAAGGTACTATACCAGGCACCGGGGATGACGATCAGAAATCCTGAAATCCAGGATCTGTTATGTGGAGAATAAGAAAGAAAGTAGGTAATCACAGTAGAGTGGGCTCTAAGTACAGGTAGAAAGAATACCTACTTTAGTGTTGGTGCGTCAAGGAAGATTCTGCAAAGAAAATACCATCTCTAAATCAAACTAGTAAGAAATGAGAGGGTAAAGCTGTTAGCCAAATGAAACAGGTTTTGACGTATGCCCCAAGCCTGAGGCTAAGGGAATGGCACATGTAAAGAGATCCAGATTCTGGCAGATGATCTGAACGTTTGATAAATTATGAGGGATCAATGTTTCTTTTTTTTTTTTTTCAATATATGAAATTTATTGTCAAATTGGTTTCCATACAACACCCAGTGTTCATCCCAAAAGGTGCCCTCCTCAATACCCATCACCCACCCTCCCCTCCCTCCCAACCCCCATCAACCCTCAGTTTGTTCTCAGTTTTTAAGAGTCTCTTATGCTTTGGCTCTCTCCCACTCTAACCTCTTTTTTTTTTTTTCTTCCCCTCCCCCATGGGTTTCTGTTAAGTTTCTCAGGATCCACAGAAGAGTGAAAACATATGGTATCTGTCTTTCTCTGTATGACTTATTTCACTTAGCATCATACTCTCCAGTTCCATCCACGTTGCAACAAAGGGCCATATTTCATTCTTTCTCATTGCCACGTAGTACTCCATTGTGTATATAAACCACAATTTCTTTATCCATTCATCAGTTGATGGACATTTAGGCTCTTTCCACAATTTGGCTATTGTTGAGAGTGCTGCTATAAACATTGGGGTACAAGTGCCCCTATGCATTAGTATTCCTGTATGAGGGATCAATGTTTCTAGTCTAGAGTAGGAAGAAGAAAAGAAATGGTACGAGATGAAAGAAAGTAAATCCAGTTGGTTAACTATTTTATTAGGTGAAGGAGTTTGGATTTCAAACTGATATCAATGAAGAGCAAACTTAATTCAGTTATGGGTAACATTAACTGCTTTACAAAAATTAGGTTTATTTCATAGAATCTCTAGTTTTGTTGAAGCTATACCAAAAAGTGCTACATTTTAAACTCTTTTGATAGCATTCTACTAAATACCATGTTTTCCTTACAAGTTAGACCTTATTTTCTTAGAGAAAATATAGATAGGATAGAAAGTTTACCTATTTCCAAATAGTTTATAAAGATTAGGACTCTATTCTTTAAGGGCAGTGCAATATTTTCAAGGGAAAGTGATTCTAAAAATATCATTTTGACTTCTCTGACATAAGTAAATGCTAATATTTTTTAAGTTTATTATTTTGAGAAAGAGGTGAGAGAGAGGAGAGAGCGATTAGGGGAAAGGAGCAGAGAGAAGGGGGAGAGACAATCACAAGCAAGCTTCATGCTCAGTGCAGAACCCATTGCAAGACTCAATCCTAGGACACTGAGATCATGACCTGAGCCAGTATTGACAGTCAGATGCTTAACTGACTGAACCACCCAGGCGCCCCAATGATAATCTTTTATTAGTATTTTTCTCCCAGACTTTTCTGTTAAGACTAAGAATGTGAACCTAACATTGTACAAAGAAAATAAAATTTTATATGAAGTAATTTTTTATAATTCAGATAATGTATGTAATGAATTTTTATTAGATTAAGAAATTCTATTTTATGAGCCTTTTGGATTTTTAACATAGCCTTGTAATGATGACATATTTACACTTTTCCTGTATTTTTTACATGCAAATAAATCTCATGTATGAATAGATATTTGACATTTACAAATAGTAATACAAGATTAATATAACTAGAAATAAGTATTTATAATATGCAGTAAAATGTTTAATTTTGACTTAAACATATTATCACAGCTTTATTCTCAAGCATCAGCAGTCTTAAATACGCAGAAAATATTGGCAAAGTTTAGTATCTTACAGTAGAGACCTAAGTAGGTTTTCTTTTGAATCATACTAAATCTTTTGTTCTAATAAAGCCTTCAAAACATTTGAAAATAAGATGTGAGTGCTAAAATGTGCGAATATCAATTTATATTGTTTATTTTGCAGCTTCTAATAACTTTTAGAAAGTATGTTTCATAAAAAGCATGGTAATTATGCAAATCAAATAAGCCAAGATTAGACCTGGTTTATATCTTTTAAGACATTTATAATATTGCATAGAATATATACATAGAAAATGCACAATATGCTTGCAAACACATACGTATATTTTTAACAAAGGGCTAACTGTACATTACTGTTCTGTAACCAATTTCTTGAAACCTTTAGCAGTATATCACAAAAATACTTTCAAGAAAATAAATATTGGTCTACAACTCCATTTATCAACAGCATGGAATTCTATTTTAAGAGGATGACTGGGGGCACCTGGGTGGCTCAGTTGGTTGAGCGGCCTATTCGGCTCAGGTCATGATCTCGCAGTCCGTGAGTTCGAGCCCTGCGTCGGGCTCTGTGCTGACAGCTCAGAGCCTGGAGCCTGTTTTGGATTCTGTGTCTCCCTTTCTCTGACCCTCCCCTGTTCATGCTCTGTCTCTCTCTGTCTCAAAAATAAATAAAGGTTAAAAAAATTTTAAAAAAAGAGGATGACTAATAAACACTATTACCTATATTTATATAGTAATCGAGTGGTCAAGCCTCCCTCTCTTCCCCCACCACCTCTTTTCCAAAATTAACACATTCAAATACAAGTTTTACGTAGTTTTTCCATTGCCTACTAAATAAAACATACTTGATCTCATGCCATTGGATAACAAAAAGGACAAACGATACATTTTTAAATTATAACTCCATTTCATTTTACTGTGTGCTTAGTATGTGCTGAGACAGATACTTTTACGCACTTTATTTGAATCCTCAAAATTGTGTTGAATTCACTCTACCAAATAACCAATCTGTAGTAAAATCATGACTTCTTTAAATTGGAATTTGGAATTAAATAAATAAATTGGAATTTTATATAAGTGATTAGAGCAAGACTACTTGTTGTAGTTCTTTGAGGCCTTGTTCTGAAATAAGAACTATTTGACATCCACATGCATTCTAAATATTGTTCCCACGATACATACTGAGTTCAATCCCAGTATCCAGTTTCTCAGCACTTCAAGGAATCCCTGGTAATGTTTTTATTGGTGGGAATAATAGAGTAATCTTTACACTGCTCAAATCCCTTTTTTGGGATCTATAAAATCGGCTTGGATGCTCATGTATTACTTGCCCTTGATTACTGAACTCTTAACGTCTTGTACATCTGGAAATGATTAAAATGATTGAAAATGTACCTTCTGAGGTGCCTGGGTGGCTCAGTCGGTGAAGCATCCTACTCTTGATTTCATCTCCGGTCATGATCTCACGGTTTATGAGTTGGGGTCCCGCGTTGGGTCTTCCATGACCTCAGGGAGCCTCCTTCAGATGCTGGCTCCCTCTTTCTCTGTTCCTCCCCCATTTGCTCTCTCTCAAAAATAAACAAACATTTTAAAAAAGTGCTCATCCTATATAGGCTCTGTTTCGATTCAACGTACTCTGGAATGTTTAGATTTTTGTAACATTGCTTTGCAACATGTGGTAAAAGTTGGCTTGGCCTAATTCTAAGGTAGGCAGACAAAGTTCAAGTTCCTCAAATAGTTTCTATGACTTTGACATGAGAACACATAAAAAAAAAAGTAAAGAAAATCTAATTTCTGGTAATAGGATTTACTTGATCACATCGGAGATTGGTTTCTCTCCTTCTAACCTAAATATGTCCTGTCCTCATGAGTGTGCTTCTGCCAATTCCATTCTCTGCTTCAATTAGCGTTCCATGTGCTAGGGCAACAAGAGCGGCATTTCAAACTCTCCCTTGTAGAGATGAATCATTTCTTGTTTGGAATCTGAGTTGAAATCAGATCATCTGTTTTCGGGCGCCGTCTCCTTTCTTGGCATTAAAATTCTCTTTGGCAGTAACAGATCAAGGTGTAAGTTTTAACCACTTCCTGTCCACTTTAATGAAAATTAAAGTCATTTTAACTCCTGCTTTGCAGGTAAATAAACTGATATTCATGACAATCAAATAACCTTTTCCCCCTCAGGTAAAACAGCAAGGAAATGATAGATTATAACCCAGGAATTCTATTCGAAGTCCAGTTCTTTTTCTGCCACCAAAAAATATGACTCTGTCTAGCATCCACTTTTCATTATTGAACACTGGGGACAAAACAGATCCTCCTTCTTAAAGACTTAATGTCAACCGAATTTCAGGGATTAATGTTTCTCTTATTCAGAGGAAATTAAAGAGGCCCTTGGCTTCAGGCTCAGTGATTTCTTCAGATTTGCTTTCAAAAATGATTCTCATGTTAGCAGTTGGACTAAGGCCTCATTTCTTGGGAACAAACCTCTGAGCCTTATCCCAGCTCTAGTAATAAAACCAGAATACTTATGTTTATTAATTATTTTTACATTTAATACATGTGCTGGGATAAATATTATGCAACTAATTATAATACATAAGATCTAAAACAAAGGTGAGGTATAAAAATGCTACCGATTTCAAATATGTAAACTGTCTCATACTCTCTAGGTCCCCAGATTCCTTAATTCTTAATAAACTGCTTTGCTGATCTGCTCTTACCATTCATGCATTCACTGAATGAACATTAATGGGTTACTTGGAATCCTGACATTGAAAGCCAGACCCTACTGCATAGGAAATGGAAGGAGTCTCAATACTTTAACTCTTCAAGCACCCATGTTCTACCTACTCCTCAAAAATGCTACCCCTAAAAGTGAGGCTTCCTCACTTTTACATTCCTGCCTGATATCTCCTGAGACATAAATGATTATTTTTTTTCTGTTGGGCTCCTCTGGAATGGCATATTCTGCTATTTTGAAACTTGGTCCCACTGAGAAGAGGTTTGCTTTTTTAAGGACAGACTAACCTATATGTCTAACCTATATGAGTCTGGTTTTTTGGCATGTGTTCAATTACATGAGTATGTTATACAAATTTACTAGTGTCTTTCAACCCAGTTCAAGCAGCAGAGATCAGTCATTTTTAATTTCAAGCAATAACCTTCTTAATGAAAGGGAAAATATCCAATATTGTGCTAACGTGTTTGCAGACTTCCCCCAGATCTCATGGTGACTAGAATAATCAACCTATTTGATTAGGTTATTTAAAATATTTTAGACTGCTGAAACCACAAACACAATAAGACATTAAAGTTAGGACATGGTTTAAGTCTAATATCTATAGTCACATTGCAACAGCTTCATTAAAAGGGATCTTAGGACTTTCTCTATCCATGATCTTCTCTATCCAAGACAAAAACACATATTTACATTTAGAATATATCAGTGACCTCATTTCCATTCCTGGATTTTCTGCTGGTTCTGTGTCTTCTCTTAACCTCTTAGGCTGCTTCTTCCACCTGTGAAATGACAATAGACCCCTCTGACATCACAAAGAGCATTACTGAGATATCTAAGAAATATTTTAGCTAGTTAGAAAATGTGCCAAGACATTCTGCATTCCTTACCATGACCTTTGCCTGGCACCCGTGAATCCTTTCATATCCGGATTGAGAATTAATACCCAATAAAAGATGACTGAGGGGAAAAAAGTACTAAGAAAAGGTACTTCTTGTAAAACCATCTTTAAAAAGTGGCATTTTTTTATGGAATCCTTGAAAGTCTCCTTCAGTGAAAATATAAAGCTTTTGAGGAAATGCTTAAGACAAAGCTATGAGAGTACCTTAACATGTTTATATTTTATTTGAAATATTGTTATTGACATTAATAAGCTCAAAGTTTTAAATACAATTGTTTTTATTTCAGTATTACACAAAATCATTTAAAAGGAGAAAATATCTGAATGAAGGCTTGTATGAGTGAATGAATAAAGAATGAGCTAGATTGAGTAGTAGTGTCTAAGAGCTGGTAGAAGAGTGTGATGATTGCTACTTAAAATAACGAGTCCCATACGACTCACCATGATGAGGGTGTTCTCTAGAAAACAAAGACGTATATGGACCATGAAAATGGCCTTTATCAGTGAAGGCAGATCTCATGTGGGATCTTATGATGAAGGAGGGGGCATTCAACACCTCAAAGATAATTGCTGACCATTCATTACATGTGAATATTGAAAACCTACAGCTTACTTACCAGAGACCATAGCCACTAAGGGCTCCAAAGAAGGAAGTGAGACCTCAGCATTGGGTGTAGAGATTCTTAAGCCTTTGAGGTGAAGAGGTCCTAGAAGAAAGAGCTGAGGTTCTGTAAATTCAAAGAGATCATGTGATAGAGCCCCTCCCTAAGGAATGTGGTGAAAACCTCAAGACAAGGGAAGGCAACCTGGTTATGTGCCCGTGCCTGACCCTGTAACATAGACCACCCATTCAGACTGTACGTTAGCATATATGGGAGACAAAGGAGCAAAAATTGTACAAAAGGCAACACCCTCCCCTCCAGCTGCATTCAGGGCTCAGCCTTTTGGGGATCTTAGCATGCTGAGCTTGTGCTGGTGCGAATATAGTTGTTTCCTAGAAAGAAAAGCCTCTGGGGGCGCCTGGGTGGCTCAGTCGATTGAGCGTCCGACTTCAGCTCAGGTCACGATCTCACGGTTCGTGAGTTCGAGCCCCGCGTCAGGCTCTGGGCTGATGGCTCAGAGCCTGGAGCCTGCTTCCGATTCTGTGTCTCCCACTCTCTCTGCCCCTCCCCCATTCATGCTCTGTCTCTCTCTGTCTCAAAGATAAACAAACATTAAAAAAAAATTTAAAGAAAAGAAAAGAAAAGCCTCTGTGTCCTGACTCTCTGTGTCTAACTCACTGCTACAGTCAAATGTAACAAAGAGAAAATATGCTTTAATACATGTGGTGGTGAATTCCTGGGATATTTGGGATGTGTTTTTAGTTTAGTTTTGTTTTAACTATAACATTACTAGTGGAAGATTGTTGTAGTGTGGAGACGGTTGAAAAAATGTAAGTAACCATAGTGCATAATTGATACATAAAAATAAATGACCAAATAAAAACCTTTATATTGGATATTTGATGAGCAGAACTATGGATTTAATATTCATTTATTTGGGAAACATTTATGTAGCTCTATGTATCAGGCATTGAGCTAGTCTGTGAGAGTCCTCGATGAGTTCATAATTTTAGAGGAAAAGGCCAATTGAAAGCTAAGAACTATAAGACCATGTGTTAATTACCATAACAGATGTATGTAATCAGTGTAATAGAAGAGGGAAAAGTTGCCAAGAGACTTCAGGAACTATGAAAAACCTTAAAGATTAATGCAAAGTTTGGTATTTTTAGATGATAAGGAACAGGGACCCCAAGGAAGAGACCAGAGAGGCAGAATGAAATACTGTCTTGATTGCTCCTGTGCATTTTCCTTGCTAGGTACTTGGGAACCATTCAATGATTAGATTGGCATTTTAGAGTGACTCTAAATTCAGAATCAAGACAAGAAACTTGTTTTCCTTTGCCATTACTGCTGTAATATATTATTAGCAATGTATACACTGTAATACATTATTGAATTTAGTGGTTTAAAACAACATAAATGTATTTTCTAACAGTTCTGTAGGTCTTCAGTCCAATATCTGTTTCATTGGTCCAAAGGTGCCTTGTAGGCACCTTCTGCCATCTCTGGACAGGGGGAGGGACTCCATTTCCTTCCTTCTTTCTAGCTTTAGGTGGCCACTTACATTGTTTGGCTTGTGTCCCCTTCCTCTGTCTTTAAAGGACGTTGCTCCGATCTCTGCCCATATCGCGTTCTCCTGTTCTCTGTTAAATCTCTCACTGCCATCACCTTATATGGAAGCTTGTGATTAAAATTATGATACATCCACATATTCTTGGATTATTTCTTAGTGTCACAATCCTTAAATTAATCATCTCTGCAAAGTTGATTTTACTTATAAGGTAACACCCACAGGGTTCAGGGATTAGGACTTGCATATCTTTTGGGGCTATTAATCAGCCAACTGCAGAACCTATGTTCAATTATGAGAAAACTCCTCCAAATACCCTACTACACACAAACACTCTCTCTCTCTCTCTCTCTCTCTCTCTCTCTCTCTCTCTCCACACACACAAAACATGCAACAAAAACAAATACACCCAAAACCCACCAGTACATGTGCCTGCATAAATCAATGGTCACGGTGGATTTGCTAAGTGGTTGGTTGTACAGAGTATAGAAAACAGAAAACTAGAGTTAAAATCTAGGTTTATGGTTTATGTAATAAAATTCATGATAATGTGATTAACCAAAATGAGGAATTTCACTCATAAATGGACCTAAAGTGTTTATAAAAAAAGCCATAGTATAGCTAGGCATTCAAACTCTGTTTTGCAGATCTATAGCCATTTCTTTTAAAATCAGTTCTCACAAATGTGTGTATATTGAATGATCACACCCACCGTGACCACTCCATTTTATACTAGTAATGATAGAGGAAATACTTCTCGCTCTGTCTGCATGGAATACATTTCTGTGTTGTAAAAAGGGTAGTGATTAATTTCAAATCAATGTATTTCAACTATGTGAATGTTCTCAATGTAGTACAAATTTTGAACCATAAAATACCTGAAGATTTTCACTGTGATGTTTTAATTATTACTGTATTAAATTTTATATGCTCATATTTTTTAAAAGATGAAGGTGTAGGGTGCCTGGGTGGCTCAGTCAGTTAGGCGTCTGACTTGAGCTCAGGTCATGATCTCACAGCTCATGAGTTTGAGCCCCGTATCGAGCTCTTTGCTGACAGCTCAGAGCCTGGAGCCTACCTCAGATTCTGTCTCTGGCTCTCTCTGCCCCTCCCATGCTCATGCTCTGTCTCTCTCAAAAATGAACATTAAAAAAAATAAAAATAAAAGACCAAGGCACAAGATGAATACGGACATTTCAAAACAAATCTAATCATTCCACTACAGAAAACTAATATCAAATTTAATGTACATTTTCTTGAATTCAGTCTTCCACACACATAACTTTAATTTATATTTATTTTTTTTTAATATTTACTAAATTTTGAGAGACAGAGCATGAGTGTGGAGGGGCAGAGAGAAGAGTGAGAGAGACACAGAATCTGAAGCAGGCTCCAGGCTCTGAGCTATCAGCATAGAGCCTGACGCAGGGATTGAACCCACAAGACATGACGTCATGACCTGAGCTGAAGTCAGATGCCCAACCAACTGAGCCACTAGGCGCCCCTAATTTATATTTTAGTCTGGTAAAAATATCAGAGTTAGAGGATAAGTTTATAAATAATTAGATATTAGAGTTTTAGTTCTTTCAAAAGTAATCACTTTAAAAGGAGAAACAATATTAGATTTGGTGTAATTTCTAAAAATAGAAACCAAATTTTCCTCTTATGTGCAGTTTAATATGAATCATTTATAGATAATTGTCTTTTTTAATAATTACAGAGATTCATTTGGGTTTTTTTCTAATCTTAGTTTTTTTATAGGAAATGGTTGTCTAAGAAAGAAAATAATCTTGATAATCTCAAATTTCAAATACACTAGACAACAAATCCAAATGCAAAATATAGAAATGAGAAACTCCGTATCTTTATTTGCCCCTTAAAATAGCCCTATTTCCTACCTATATGATAGTGCTCAACTAAAATCTAAGTTGAATTATAAGTATCCAAGAATTCTACATAGCTGTTACCATATTTTATGAACTCTGTATTAAGGCATGTGGTTCAACTCTCTATTGGCAGTAGAAGAGAACACTTCAAACCAGTAGATAGTGGAAATAGAATAGTTTACATACCACTACTTTTTTTGACAGAAATATCGTAAGCTGTAACTTGGCCTCCTTCTCGATAGTTTTATCTGTCAAAGGAATGATCAGAGGAATGTATTGGCTTCTATGAGTTTGACTGTTACAGATACATCATATAAGTCACATCACACTACATTCATCCTTCTGCATTTGGTTTATTTCACTTGAAATGGATGAAATTTGAGGACACACTGCTATCACATCTGTCATTTTTTCCATCTTTTTTGAAGCTGAATAACAGTCTATTGTATTTGTATATACCATTTTTATATCCATTTCCCTATCCATGGACATTTAGGTTGTTTCCATATTGACTACTTTGAATAACACTGCATGAGTATGGGGATGCAAATATCTTTTTTGAGATGGTGATTTCAATTCTTTTGGATAAACACTCAGAAGTGGGATTTCTGAGTCATATGGTAGTTACATTTTTAAATTTTTGAGGAACCTCAAAATAGTGTTTTTGATAGTGGTCACACTAATTTACATTCCCACCAATACTGTACAAGTGTTCCTTTTACTCCTATCCACACCAACATTAGTTACCTCTTGTATTTTGATGACAGCCATTATAACACATTTGAGGTGATACCTCATTGTGGTTTTGATCATCATTTCCATGATGATCGTGAGCATCCATTCATATATTTTTGGACATTTTGCATGTTGTCTTTGGAGAGCTATTTAACTTTTATCCAGTTTTTAATCAAGTGCTTTCCTCTATTTGTAGAAGTTACTTATAATACTTTAGATATTAACCCTTTATCAAAAATAAGGTTTGCAAGTATTTTCTCAGACTTGACTGGTTGACTTTTTACTCTTTGAAATGTTTCCTTTGGTGTACGGGTATTTTTCATTTTTTTCATTTTTTAAGTTTCTGTTTAGTGTAAAAATGGTTTCAGGAGTAGAATTTAGTGATTGATCACTTACATATAATACCCAGTGATCCTCATAATAAATATACCCCTTAATACCCATCACCCATTTAGCCCATCCCCCACATCCCCCCATCAATCCTTAGTGTGTTCTCTGTAGTTAAGAGTCTCTTATGATTTGCTTCTCTCTTTTTCCTTCCCATATGTCATCTGTTTTGTTCCTTAAATTCCACATATGAGTGTGAAATCATGTGGTATTTGTCTTTCTCTGACTTATTTCGCTTAGCATAACACACTGTAGCTCCATCTATGTCATTGCAAATGTAAGATTTCATTCTTTTTTGATGGCTGAGTAATATTCTATTGTGTTTACATCTCACTTTTTTTTTTTTTAATCCATTTATCAGTCAATGGATATTTAGGCCCTTTCCATAATTTGGCTATTGTCAATAGTGCTGCTATAGATATCAGGGTATATGTGCCCCCTTTGAATCCCGTTTTTTGTATCCTTTCAGTAAATACCTAGTAGTGAAATTACTGAGTCAGAGGGTGGTTCTGTTTTTCACTTTTTGAGGAACTTCCATACTGTTTTCCACAGTGGCTGCATCCATTTGCATTCCCACCAACAGTGCAAGGAGGTTCTTGTGCAGGAGCGTTTTTTGTTTTTTTGTTTGTTGAGGGTTTTTGTTTTTTTTTTTTTTTTTTGGTCTGTTTTCTTCTAGTATTTTAGTTTTAGCTGTTAAATTTAAGTCTTTAATCTATGTTGAGTTGATTTTTGTGTATAGCATCACATTAAGGCTGAATCTCTGTTTTGAATGAGAATATCTAGTTTTCCCAAAAACATTTGTTGAAGAAATTATCTTTTTACTATTGTATATTTTTGACATCCTTGCAAAAATAAATTGACCATATTGTGTGGGTTTATTTCTTGCCTATCCTTTTCCATTCCTGTATGTCTGTTTTTATACCAGTACTATACTGTTTTAATTACCATAGCTTGGTAATATATTCTGATATCAGGAAGCGTCTTGTCTCCAGCTTTTTTTCTTTATCAAAATTTATTTATTACAGTTATTTGTGGTATGATATAAAGTTTTGAATTTTTTAAAATTTCTATGAAAAAAAGTTCTTGAGATTTTAACAGGGGTTGTGCTGAATCTGTAGATCGAACTGGGTAGTATGGACATTTTAACATTTATTGGGTCTTCCAATTCATGAATATGGGATTTCTTCCCATTGGTGTCTTTAATTTTTTTCATCAATGTATCACACTTTTCAGAGTTCAAGTTTTTCACCTTTTTAAGTTATCCCAAAGTATTTTATGGTTTATGATTATCTTGCAAATGGGATTATTTTCTTAATTTCCTATTCAGATGATCAATTGTATAGATATGGTTTTTGTAAGATAATTTATTATCCTACAACTTTGAGTTTATTTATTAATTTTAACATTTTTAATTTTTTAATTTTTATTTAAAAGTTTTAAAATCTTTATTTTTGAGAGAGAAAGAGAGAGAACACAAATGGGGGAGGAACAGAGAGAGAGGGAGACACAGAATCCAAAGCACACTCCAGACTGTGAGCTGTCAGCACACAGCCCAATGTGGGGCTCGAACCCACTAAATGTGAGATCATGACCTGAGTTGAAATCATACGCTTAACCTAGTGAGTCACCCAGGTGCCCCAATTTTAACATTTTTAAAAAAGATCTTTGATTTTCTACATGTAAGATCATGTCATGTGCAAGCAGATAATTTTGCTTTTACCTTTCTGTTTTGGATGCCATTTACTTTTTCCCTGATTGCTCTGACTAGAAGTTGCAGTACTATATTGAATAAAAGTGGCAAGGGTGGTCTCTTTGCATTGTTCTTGATCTCAGAGAAAAAGTGTTTAGCTTTTTCACCACTGAGTCTGATGTTAACTATGGGCTTGGGGTATGGGGCTTTGTAATCTTAGTTTGTTGAGAGTCTTATCCTGAAATGGTGTTAAATTTTGTGAAATGCTTCTTCTGCATCGATTGAGATGATCATGCAATTTTTACCCTTCATTGGATTAACACAGTACATCGCATTGATCTCTCATATGCAGAACCATCCTTGCATCCCAGGGATAAATCATCAAAACATAGTCATGGTGTATGATCCTTTTAATATGCTATTTGAGTCAGTTTGCCAGTGTTTGTTTGAGAACTTTTGAATTTATTATGTTCATCAGGGTTATTGGTCTGTACTTTGTTTGTAATGTCTTTCCCTGGGTTTGATATCAGGGTAATGTCCTCATAAAATTAATTTGAGAGTATTCCCTCTTCAAATTTTTAGAAGGGTTTGAAGAGAACTGATGTTAATTCTTCTTACTTTTTTTGTTTAGTATTCAACAGTGAAGCCATCTGATTCTGGACTTTGGGATGTTTTTTGATTATTGATTCAAACGTATTGGTTATAGTTTTGTTCAGATTTGCTGTTTCTTCATGGTTCAGTCTGAGTAGTTTGTATATTTCTAGGAATTTATTTTTTCTAGTGCTGGAGTCCAGCTCCACCAGGTCCAGGGGTTCCCAAAGGATGAATGGAGTCGGCGAAAAAGTGAAAATAAAAGAAAATAAAACAAAAATAAAAATGGACACAGACAACAGCAGTGTGTTGAACTGGCTGCTTTATTGTGGCAAACGTGGCATTATATTTGTTAGTAATTTCCTTGTAGCGTGCATCATCTATGTTTTCTGACATTACCTAATTCTAAAAATGTTCCTATGTGTAATCACCCTTTAAGGAATAACATGGTTATTTTCTCGTAATGTTTCCTCCTGCCCTTTGCTTATTGTTTAATTTCTTACATTATTTTCATTATGTATCTACATTAATCTATAAAGCATTTGCTTTGCTGTTTTCATGAAAGGTCATCTATCTCTCAACATCTCAAATGGAACAGTTACAGGGACATGACCTCTTAGTTGTTTACCCGAACCATTTGTGGTTTGAGGAACAAGAGTGTTCGCCTCAGTCCGAGGTGTCATGAGGGGACCAAGAGGGCCTTAGGAACCCACGCCTTATGCACTCTCAGAGAGACAATGCACCTAGGAACTAATGAATCATTCTGTGCTTTAACCGACTAGGTTCAATCATCATCTGGAATGCCTCTTGGGGGCCAAGTGGGCCTAGGAGTTGGAGTAACTGGTGCCCAAAGATGCACTCCTTTGTTGCCGGAGTGGGGCTTTTGAATCCATTCATTCCTTCCGTGGCTGAGAAATATATGAAGCTATCCTTCCTTTAGGTAGAGGAGTCTTTATAAGGGGTGGCAAGGGCTAAATGTAGGGCTGCACAATTTCCTTGTGGAACCTTATTTCTTTCCCCAATGGTTCTTTTCCCAGGGGGCCTGTCAAGGGCAATTCCCCAACAGAAAATTCCCCAGGTACTTATTAAGGCCAAATTACATAAAAGCGGGAGTATAAGAAGCTTCACTGTCGGTGGACTGCCCTGCAGTCCCGATCCGTCCACCACCCTCAGGCTGGTTGGATAGCTCGGCTTCCGGCATTCTAGATTGTCCAATTTGTTAGAGTATAATTTGTTTATACTAGTCTCTTATGATCCTTTTATTCTCCCTGTGTCTTCAGTTGTAATGCCTCTTCTTTTGTTTCTAAATTTTTACCTTGTTCTTTTCTCTTAGTCTAAGAATTTGTCAATTTTGTTTTCAAAACTAACTTTTAGATTCACTGATACTTAATTTTTTTTAATGTTTGTTTATTTTTGACAGAGAGAAAGAGTGCAAGTGGGGGAGGGGGAGGAGAGAGGGAGATACAGAATCTGAAGCAGGCTCCAGGCTCTGAGCTGTCAGTACAGAGCCTGATGTGGGGCTTGAACTCATGAACCATGAGATGATGCCCATGAGATCATGAGCTGAAGTCGGATGCTTAACCAACTGAGCCACTGAGTCACCCCTAGATTCATTGGTTTTTTAATTGCTTTTCTGTATTTCACTTATTTTTACTATATTATTCCTTTTCTCCCAACTTTGGGCTTAGTCTGTTCTTCTTTTTCTAGTTCCTTGAGAAGTAAAATTAGATGCTTTGAGATATATCTTCTTTTTTAATGTAGGCATTATGGCTATAAAATTCCTTTTTAGTACTGCTTTTGCTGTATCCCATATGTTTTGGTGTTTTATATGTTTTGTTGCTTTCATTTGTATGATATTTATTAATTGACTTTTTAATTTAATCTTTGTCCTAGTGTTCAAAAATGTTAAAAATCACAAATATGTGGAAATTGCCAATTTTACTTTTGGTATTGATTTCTAGTTTCATTCCATTGTGATCAGAAAAGATACTGATCATGGTAAGATTATAATCATCTTGACTTTGTTAAAACTTGTTTTGCAACCTAACATATAAGTTGTTCTGGATAATGTTTCCTGTGAGTTTGAAAGAAAGAAGTGTTCATTCTGTTGTTGGGTGGAGTGCTCTGAACGTCCCTGGGGCCCATTTGTTCTGTAGTGTTGTTCAGGTCCATTGTTTCCTTATTGACTTTTTTGTCTGAGTGCTCTATTCATTATTGAAAGTAGGGTTTTATTTCTGCCTCTTCTTCCTTTAGTTTAATCTGTAGTTGCTCTATATATAGATTGTATATATATTTAATCTGTAATTGCCCTCTCTCTCTCTCTATATATATATATATATATATGATGTTTATATAGATTTATATAACTATAGTTGTAATGTAATATAACATAAATATATATATATTTAAAATTGTTACATCTTCCAGGTAAATTGACCCATTATGTAATGTTCTTCTTTGTCTCTGTGATAGTTTTTGACTTAAAGTCTATCTTCTCTGATATAAATACAGCTATCTCTGCTCTTTTGGTTACCATTCCCATGGAATATCCTTTTTCCATCCCTATACTTGGAGGCTACATGTGTCCTTACATCTGAACTAAGTCTCTTGTAGAAGACATACAATTGGGACTTTTCCTTTTTTAATCCATGTAGTCATTGTGTTTTTGGAGAAGATTATCCCATTTTCATCTGAAGTAATTATTGATGAGAAGAATTTACTATTGCCATATTGTTAATTGTTTTCTGTCTTCTAATTCTTTTGTCTCTCTTTGATGTCTCTCTTCATATTGCATTGTTGTGTGTGTGTGTGTGTGTGTTTCGGTATTGATCTGCTTTATTTGCTCTTTTTCTATTATTTATTTTCTATATGTATATTCTTTGTGGTTAAAAAGCTTTCATAAAACATCTTATAGTTATGGCTTAAAATACACTATTGTAATAACTTTAACAGCATACAGTAACTACACTTTTACTTGTCTCCCCCCACCCCCAACTTCATATTCCACTTCATGTTTCTGATGTTACAATTTGAAAAAGTTTTTTTTTTCTATTTTTGAAGGATAGGTTTGATCAGAATAGTATTCATGGTTGAAAGGCTTTTTTTTAAATTTTTTTTTTTCAACGTTTTTTATTTATTTTTGGGACAGAGAGAGACAGAGCATGAACGGGGGAGGGGCAGAGAGAGAGGGAGACACAGAATCGGAAACAGGCTCCAGGCTCCGAGCCATCAGCCCAGAGCCTGACGCGGGGCTCGAACTCATGGACCGTGAGATCGTGACCTGGCTGAAGTCGGACGCTTAACCGACTGCGCCACCCAGGCGCCCCAAAAGGCTTTTGTTTTGTTTATTTTTCTTTTACCACTTTGAGTACATCAACCTTCAAAGATTCTGCTGAAAAACGTGCTGGTAGTCTTATAGGAGTTCTCTCGAAGTTTTTAAAATTCTCTTTGCCTTTGCCTTTTAATAATTGAATTATAACATAGCTTGGTGAGGATTTCTTTGAATTCATCTTATTTAACATCCATTTGGCTTCCTGGATTTGACTGTCCTTTTCCTTCCTCAGATTTAGGGAGTTTTTGGCGATTGTTATTTTAAATGATTTTTTGCCCCCTTTTTCCTCCTTATGGGACTCCATTATGTGTATATTGTCCTCTTGATGGTGTCTCATACTTTTTTAAAGCTTTCTTCACTCGTTTACATTTTTTCATTTTATTTTTTGTTCCTGTGACAACATAATTTTCATTGACCTATCCTCAAGTTCACTGATTCTTGCTTATGATTGATCTAGTCTGCTGTTGAATATCTCTAGTGAGTTTTTCAGTTAATGTTGTATTCAGTTTCAGGACTTCTATTTGGTATTCTTAAAATATTTTCTGTTCTTGTTGAAATTCTCCTGTTGCTCATGCATTGTTCTCCTGACTTCACTGAGCATCTTTACAATAGTTATTTTTTTCTATCAGGTAGAACACATACAGTAAAACCTTGGATTGTGAGTAATTTGTTCTGTGAGTGTTCTGCAAGACAAGCAAACATTTCTAATACATTTTAAATTGATAAACGATAGATGTCTTGCAACATGAGTAGTATGTGATGCTGAACATTACATGATCACAACTGAGCCAATGGTTCTTGAAATTCACTTTGACATACAAGTGCTTTGGGTTACAAGCATTTTCTGTAATAGATTATGCTTGCAAACCAAGGTTTTACTCTATATTTCATTAGTGTTGGTTTATGAAGACTTACTTTGTTCCTTCATTTTGGACATATTTTTCTGCGTCTTCATATTTCTTGACTTTTTGTGTTGGTATCTGTGCATTAGAAAAAAACAACTTTGTTTCCTTAGTCTTAACATGTTCTGGTTCAGAAGACCTTCATCAATCAGCCATTCAGATACTCAGGGAGCTTCTCAAGCTTTTGTGCTAATCCAAATCATTGCCTTTATTCTTAACAGCAACTGGGGGTCCAGGTATGCTAGGTTTCACCAGTGCTCAGAGTTCAGCAAGATAGAAGCCAGTTGCTTGGGCAGCTTCTGGGAAAGTAGGAATATTCGATGTAATATTCCAATTCTTTACCTTGCCAGAAAGAATCTGAGCTGTGATCTGGGATATTTTACTCTGACTCTCCACTGGGTGGGTGAACGGGCTATGGTGACTGCTTGCATGGTAGTTCAAACTGCCATCTTTATTCAGTCATTTCCAGGTATCTGGTGTATGTGTGGGCCCATCAGCATAGCAAGATAGGAAATATAGAAGCAAATCCCTTGGACAGCCCTGAAGAAATTGGAATGTTTGACCTGTAGTCCAATTATTTTTGTCTCCAGGGAGAATCTGGAAGCTAGGGCTTTCCTCCTGATTGCATGACACTGTACTGATGGTATGGATTATGGAGAGAAGTGTCTCGAGTTATCCTAGCTTTGAGGTGGCTGGTTTTATGGTTGCCTAGGATTCAGGGGCCTGCCAATTAGTTTATTAATTTCTTACAAAGGAAATGTATTCATGTATTGTTGAATCAGTATTCCTGTAGGGCAAAGGAAAGTCTAGGGCTTCCTATTCTGCAATCTTTCTGGTATCCATGCTCCAAAAACTATCTCAACTATCAAAAGTCCTAATAACTTGTGCAGATTTTGGAGTAGCTTTTAAATCTGTGTAATCTTTCACAAATAATACTTGAATGGCATTGTGATTTTACTTCCATCTACTAACAGATGAGCAAATAAGATGGTAATAGAACTACAATGTTAATAGTACATGGGAACAAGTTATTCCTTATGGGTTTAGGAGGATAAGATGTATGCATTTTAGACTGATTGATTTTAGAAGACCAGAAATCTTTCCATGTTCTCTCCAGACTTACCTTAGGCGTAAAAATCAGCTAAATAGAATGTGAATAGTAAGCATTAGTGAATAATGATTGTTGATAACTTTAGCATTTGTTTAAAAAAAAATATTTCAAATGATTTCCCTTAGTTAAAAATTCTAGATTATAAGCTCAGTTAAGACCAGATTTAGCTTTATATTCATTATTCTCACACATACATTTACTCTTATACCTGGTGGATGCTCAATAGTTTCAATGAATGAACAAATGGACAAAAGTGCAAATAAAATCAATGGCAATGTTTTCTATGTGTATAGTTTGAGTAAACAAGAAATAACCGTTGACATCTTATTCATTACATATGAGTACTCCTTACATTTTGAATTTTAACCAAATACATTTTAGTGTCCAAACATTTCCACAATAATTTGTGAGTAAAATATATAATTAGATAAGCAAGTGATACTGAAGCTGTTATACAAGTTTTATTTCTAAGATGTCTTGAAAAAGAAATATGAATAACAAAAAAATCCATTTTACCACTTCTAGTAAGAATATATTGTGCATTTATCCTATTCAAAATAAACTGAATTAGATTTGAAAATGAAGTTAAATTTAAATGGGGATATCACTTTCTAATTAAATTTAAATTGAACATAATAATAATATAATACTTGGCAGTATGGATACAGAGACTCTTGTAATGAAATTTCATTCAAAACATACCGAAGAATATGGTGCAAAAACCCTTCTCCCTGCTAAACAGCAGCACGTAGGAACACATCCAATAAATCTACCCATCACTATTCTTTATAGGACTAGCAATCCATATTGTTCTGAGGGAAAAATAAAAGTGAATGTCTATTATAACATTTTATTGCCACAGAATAAAAAAAGGATGATACTAAATAATACTCTCAACATATTTTCACTTCCTTTAAATATTAAGATAATATGAAACCATTTCTAATCTATTAACGTAATACAAGAAAAGAAAGTTAGTTTTCAGCATGTTAATGAACTCTTATAGTAGCTTTTTGATGTATATTCTAAGTTGAAAAGAAAATATATGTGTGCAAATATGTTTTAAAATGAATGAGGACACTTACCATCTGGTAAGATGGAATTCAGTTTATATTACATACTTTGGTTTGTTAATTGACAAGTGAACTCTTAGAACCAGGAACTAAAGAATGCTACACAAATTTTGTAACTACTCTTGACTATTCAAATATGGTAAAAACAAATTTCCTAAAGCACTAATTTTAATAAAAGCAGTATTTCTCACAAATCATTTAATTGGATATGAGAATAAATGTTATGTTTCTACATTAAAAGTATAATGTCTCTGTGAAAAGTTTGAGAGAATTATGAATGATAAATATGTAAAAACCAAAGCTGTTACTTTGGGATATTTCCTCTGGCTTCAATAGAATTGCTTGTATTGGACAAGTGCTCTTGCTAAGGACCAGAAATGCTGGATAAAATACCAAAGATATTTTCTTCAGGACATCAAAGATTTGCCAAGGTAGGCAGAACTTCATGGGCAGACATCATGGGAAGAAGGGAACTTGTAAGAGCTGAGCCAATATCTCAACTATCACTTTCTTCTTTGTGGCATGTCTTTTTATTTTAAGTTTGTTTGTTTGTTTGTTTATTTATTTATTTATTTATTTATTTATTGAGAGAGAGAAAGAGAGAGAGAGAAAGCAAGCATGGGGAAGGAGCACAGAGAGAGGGAGAGAGAGAATCCCAACCAGGCTCCACACTGTCAGTGCAGAGCCTGACATGGGGCTTGACGAGATTGTGACCTGGGCTGAGATCAAGAGTCAGATGCTTAACTGACTGAGCCACCCAGGTGACCCATCCTCTTTGTGGCATTTCTTAGGGGCAAAAACCTACTGATTCTTGGAACTGGCCCATGTAAGAAGCCAAGAAAAAGCCTGAAAAGCAGAGTAAAACTTCCTACAGTGTTTTGTTACTGTGTAGACAAAAATTTGAGTTTAGAAAATCAAAACTGGAGAGGCTCTATGATACACTCCAGGTTCTAGGTTTATTTCCATTGAGAGGTAGAAAAACAAAGACACATGGAGCCTTACAAAGACTGAAAACCATTATCAGGCAGCCTCATTATTGATTAGATTAAAGTGATCTTCCATTTTTATGACTTGCTAGAGGATTGGTGAAACTATTCTGGAATAAGGTAATATCATTCAGAGACCTTAGAATATTTTATATACAATTTATACTGTTTAATAAAAAATGCACAAAATAGTGGATTACAAATTACTCCCAAATTCTATAGCATATCACAGTTACTTACTTTTTGTTCATTCATCTGTAGTTTAATTGGGGCAAAGTTGTTTCTGTTTGATGTTTGGATAGAACAACTCCACACTATGTGTGTTTGTTCTAGAGCCCTTGGTAAAGGAGTATCAGATACCCAAAGGAAGTTTTTCTCATGCTGGAGGTAGTTACCAGAGAATCAAGCAATGACCCATGATGTCCGTTAAAGTCTAGACTATAATACTAGAAACTGTAACTTCCACTGGGAATATATTGGCTAAAGAGAGTCAGAGAGCAAGCCTCCTATAAATGGGGTAGTGTAACCCATAAGGTGTGGAAGGAGCTGTGAAGTCAAATGGCTGAGGGCATGCATTCGGGGAAGAGAGAATTAAGCAAATAATGTTGTCTACCAAAGTCCACCATCTTATTTACAATTATCCCATACCTACCACAATCAAAATTCACTCAAATCCATCCCCAAATCCTCAAAAGTTTCATCATGGTATTATGCTTCCAATCCAAAATGTTGTTGTTTATATCCAGTCTGGATGAGGTTTCTTAATGTCGAGAACTAGTAAGTAAAACGTCAAGTTTTCTATCCCTTGTTACACATACCTCCTCCCTCCTCCCTCACCCCTATACCCACCCCCCAAAAAAATAGATTCTGGAACAGGGATAGGATAGCCGTAACAAACATTCTCATTTGAAAGAGAAGAGCAAGAGGAACATGTAGCAAGTCCATAACCATTCTTGAATTTTGTGGAGAAAAAATATTTCCTGGCCCCCTGATTTGGAGTTAAAGAATAGACCTTTTTTTGCTTCCTGTGATTGGCTCTTAGTTCATTGTTTTCCCTCTTTCCTCATCCATTCTTTCTTTTCCACTATCTTCCTTGTTTACCTCTGAAGATGAGCTGGGAGAAAATGCCATGCTTGGTAGCTGAGCAACTTTCTGTCAGTCTGCTACCTGCCAGTGAAAAGGTGGGATCCCAAAGGTCTCTTTACATATCAGTCATGCTCTGTTTGTTTGTATGTGTGTGTGTGTGTGTGTGTATATATATATATATACACACACACACACACACACACACACACAGATATATATGTATATGTATTTTTTTTTTAATTTCTGAGATTTGATCTAACCCCTTGTGTCAAAGCCACATGCACAATTACTCTCAAGCTGCCTTTCTAGATTTATTTGTGGATATTTGGGAAACATAATGATTTCATGTGGCTATGTCTTTATTTTCTAGAAACTATTTAGGTAAAACATTCTAGACAAAATTTGAATTTTCTCAAAAGTATTAACAAAGAAGTTTATAGTCACACACTTAGTTAAGTACTTACCTGTTTACCCTGAGAACATCTTTCTTTTCATAAAATTTTTTAATATTCATTTTTTTGAGAGGCAGAGAGTGTGAGTTGGGGAGGGCAGAGTGAGAGAAGGAGACACAGAATCCGAAGAAGGCTCCAGGCTCTGAGCTGTCAGCGCAGAGCCCAATGCAGGGTTCTAACTCATGAACTGTGAGATTGTGACCTGAGCCGAAATTTGCAGGCCTAACCTACTGAGCCACCCAGGCACCACCCACGCCAAGAGCATCTTTCAGTGATGGAGCCCTGCTTACCCCCTACTGAAGCTATCAGTGTCTTGATCTGGTGAGAAACAGATTAATTTTCCAATGCATCTTCTGGACATTGTTAATTCCTTCTAAGTTTTATTTGTAAATTGGCTAGTTTATTTCCCTTACTTCATCTGTTTCTTGTGGTTCCTTGTAAAATGTGATTGGCAATAGCCAACTCATAGATTGACCATTCTGCCTCAAAAACTTCTCGCCCCACATAATAAGTTAATTAGGTATATTTTCTGACTTTGAGACTATCACAGGTGACAGTAGTACCAAATATTTAACAGTACATGATAGAGATCATCACATACTTCAACTATCTATAACTATTTCCTTATGACATATACTTTTTCAAATTTTAAGAAGAATTTCCTTACTGTTGGCCCCTATTCCTAAAGTCACTGCCACGTATTAGGGTTTTGTTTTGTGGTTTCTTGTTTGTTTTTCATTCTTCCAGCTATAGTTACTTCTATGTACTATTTTTTTGTCTTATTCAACTATTGGCATGGTAATCTTGCTGCACTAATAATCTTAATATTTCAGAGCCTTTAAACAACTTACTTCAAGTTACTTGCCTTTTTTTTAATCTGTTCATCAACTGTCTTTCAATTTGTTTTTGCTAGATTGAGCTTGGCTTGATTTTAAGCTGGAGATTGGGTTTATATCAGCTTTATGTGCCTTTCTTTCTCTTAGAATGAGGGTTTGTTCTTTCCTTGATGGAGTTCAGAAATTCCCAGAGGAGCAAGTAAGTGGATATATATGCTATCTCAAAATCTAGGCTAAGAATCCACACAGACATTGTTTTGGCCAAGGAAAAGCACATGGCCAAACTCTACATCAATGGAGTGAGAAAGTGAACTCAACTTCTAGTAGGAGGAACTTTAAAATTCCATGGCAAAGGGGCTTGATGCTGATCAGAGATGTGTTTGAAACAGCAAAGCAATTAGCCAAACCAATAAATAAATAGGACTAAGGAGGAAAAGCATTAAATGGAAACAGACCAACAAGTTAAATTTTATCAGATAATATAAGAAAAAAGATGAAGTATAATTTATCAAAAAGCAGGAGTGTAGGGATACCTGGATGGATCAGTCACTTAAGTGCCTGACTCTTGATTTTGGCTCAGGTCGTGATCTCATGGTTTGTGAGTTTGAGCCCTGCATTGGGCTCTGCACTGTCAGTGTGGAGCCTGCTTGGGATTCTCTCTCTCTCCCTCTCTCTTTGGTTCTCCCCGACTTGTTCTCTCTCTTTCTCTCTCTTTCTCTGCTCTCAAAATAAATAAAAACTTAAAAAAAATGGAAATTCCATAAATAATTTAAAAAACTAAAAGTATATACTTAATATACAGGTTTGATAAAGCAAAAGATGATTGAAATGTATATATAAAAATGAGCATGAAGTATTCTACCATAAATGTAATATGGGGTCCAGTAATGAGAAGAGATGACATTTGTCCGGAAATATTTGAGGACCTAATGCCCAAGGAGTTTCAGAAAATGAGCTGTGAAGCCATGTGTTTAGGGTCCACAATTAAACTGAATCAGGATAAAAGCAGCCACCACCAGTACAACAACAAAATCTCATCTAGGCATGAGAAAATGACTGTTAAAAACGAAAGACAAAAAGACAATCTTAAATCTTAAGACATTCCTGAAAAAAAATCTTTGAAAGGTGCTACCTAAAGTGTTAAGGTATTAGTTTTCATTGGAAACTATCGGCACCTGAAAAAAAAAAAAAAAAAAAAAAACAACTCAATTCCAGATTTAAGTGCAAAAGAAATATCAACATGAACCTTTAAGATTACACCAAGAAAAAAAGCATTCTTAAAAATGGAAATAAGAAGAGTTCTCCAGAACACTGAGTTAATGAAATGCTAATCAGAATTCTAAAAAAAAAATTCTAAAATTAGTTTTTCAGGCAAAAGAAAGAAAATATTAAAGAATGCAAAGCAAAATAAAGCCATTTTTAAATAAGTCATGATATTCACCATACAGTACAGAGATGATAATGGATTTTGTGTTTTAAAATAAATGAAGAAATAGAATCATCCAAACAATAACATGAAAAGCAGGAATAATTCATGGAATTCGGATATTCTAAAGTCCTTATAGTGTCTTAAAAACTCATTAATTTATGGTGATTGAGAATGCAAGCCATAATTTCTCGTACAATCACTAAAATTTTAGCTCTGTTAAAAAATGCTGGTGGCATTTTGATATTTTAACAATATTTATTCCTCCAATCTATGAGCATGGAATGGTTTTCCATTTCTTTCTGTCATCTTCAATTTCTTTCATCAGTGTTTTATAGTTTTCAGAATACAGGTCTTTAACCTCTTGGGTTAGGTGGTTGTACAAATATTCACACTTTTAAAAATTAATTTGTTCTTCAAAAAAATTAATATGGAAAAAATGACTAAATATTTCTGATAGTATTAAGGCTCTAAAGCATAGAAATGTGACGTTCGTAAGTATTTGTGGTAAGCATTTCAACACTTAGAAGTACCTGACCCCACAAAGTATAGAGGCACTGAATAAATGCTGAATTATGAAGGTAGCCTATTGGCTACCAAACAACTTAAATCCTGATATGTCACTTAAAACTGTAGTATAGAAACCCAGTCACATTTGGTCTGATTCAAGATGCTTGTTTCAGCCTGTTGCCTAAGAAATTGTATTCACACATACACCCTACAGAGCTCATTTGTAATTTTATGTAAGAATAATACTACTTATTTCCAAAGAAGAGAGGCCCATTCAGGGCCCTTACATAAAAGCAAGCTTATTGTTAAGTGCTAAAGGAGTCTCTTTTTCTTTAGAAGAAAAAAGCATTGTCATTTGTTAAATCCTTATTATAAATCAGTATATTTGTATGTTTGATCCCTAAACTGTAGTGTGCTTACACAGACTGAGTGAATTGAAACTCGAGCTGGGAACCTGGGATTATGTTCTAATCTGGGAATTAGCTGCTTTCTTAGGCCTAGTGCCTGGCACGTGGAGAACGCTTAATACTTTTTAGTTGTTGTTATTTTTATTATTATTGGTACCCATATGCCTTAATTATGTATCGCATATTGTCATTTCCACTGAGCCTCTTTTCTCTTGGAACGTGTAATCATTAAGTATGCAACTTTCTCAACCTTTCTGTCTTTTCCACGTTAAATATAGGAGGCAGAGAACCTGTTTGCCATCCTAGCATTGCTAGTGCACAAAATCCTTTGTAGTTGATACCTTCCTGTTGTTGGCTGCCCAATTCTTCTGTAAACGAAAACCAATTTATAGTTCACTGACAGGTGGTTCCACATAGAAGAGTTATAGCTAGAAAGGGAGTTTAGTTTACATTTCTAAGACAATTCTTAGGTAGAGCAGATGGTCTCAAAAAACTAGTAGAACACTTTTCCTCCCTATAGGTAAACTTTATTATGGTTCACCTATCACTGTTGCATTTAATTTCATTTATTTTTTCCTCACTTTTCCCAACAAATATGTAACAGAAGTGCTATATGCCAGGCACTGTGTTAGGCATTAAGGAAGCAAGAAAACAGACAATCCCTGTGGACATGATGCTCATGTTTAAGTGAAGGAGACAACTATTAATTTAAGAAATACACATATAATTACTTCTATAATATAGAGAATGTACGAAGTGTTACATTTTGGGAAGGTGGAAACAATTGGGGGAACCAAAGTAGGCATTCAGAAGGAAGAAAAGATGGTGCTAAGAGGCAAAGAAAACCTAGTTAGGTGGAGAGGGAAAGTATTTTAGTCAAAAGGAAAATAACATGTGCATAATAGGTCTTGTGGCAGAAAGGGGGCATAATTACTGAAAAAGGCCTTACTTACTGGAGTGCAGAAGCGGAGGGAAGCATGCTGTGAAGTGAGGCTGCCATGTTATAACTTTTGATGCCCTAGCAGTGTTTTTATCATGGGGGGTGTGGTCAGGTAAGTTTGAGGAAAAATTACCTGGCTTTGGTTCAGTTTCTTGGAGACTATGCATTTAGAAAGAAGAAAATTAGAGAAATATTTCAAATTTTAATGACATCCAGTTGAGTTTGGTACACACAGCTCTGCAGCAGGGGGTGCTATCATCGAGATAATGATCAGATGGACTCCTGTGTAGAAGGTGTTATTTATTCTAAATGTGTTTGGAAGCTATTGCTGTGTGTCAAGTGCAGGGGAAATTTGATCACATTTGTTTTTCCATATGATAATTCTAGCTACCGTATGGAATTCCAGAAGGATGATTGCCTTTCCTACTTTGACTTTTGAGAAATCCTGTGCTCCCTTAGTATCAAATCAAATATTCTTTAGTTTTTTTTTTGTTTTTTTTTTGTTTTTTGGTTTTTTTTTGCATTTGGGCTTATCTTACAGGCCTAGAAAAACATCCTACTTTAAAAAAAAATTACACATCTCTAATATAGTCTACTTAGTTTAAATACCAAAGAGAATCCTATAGCTTGCTAATTAATTCATTTATTAACAAATATTTATTCTGTGCTTAGCTTGCACAAGGTACCCCTTTAGACATCAGGGATATAACCATGAACAGTGCTATGTAGCCTCTGCTTTCATGAGGCTGATGTTAACATCTATTTGCCAATTTTAAGCAACTACATAGGGACTTCTTTAAATACATTTAAATATGCCATGAGAAAATATGGGATGCTAATCTAGCAGGTATCAGGAAATAATAAGCCCAAGACTTGCTGTGGCCTGAGAGGGGTGGGAAAGGCAAAGACTTCTCTTAGAAAGTTGCATTTATGACTGTATTTGAATGATTGGCATTAGCCATAGGAAGTGAATTTTAAGCAGAAGGAACAAACAAATACAAAGAGCCTAAGACAGGGAAAAGACAGCATATCCATAAAACAAAAAGATCAGTATGGCCAAAACTGGGGCAGAGAAAGATAGACTTGAGGCTAATGATGTCAACCCAAAATCATGGGCCTTCTAGGCAATGTGAGGGATTGGGATGGTGTAAGTCACAGTGGAAAGGCAGTATGGAATTGTAGTCATTCCAGATTTCAGTCTCAGATACCCTGTGTCAGTTGTCCAATCTTTGTCATTTACTGGCTGTATAACTTTGAAATATTACTCAAACCTTCCAAGCCTCAATATTATCATTTGCGAAACCTAAATAATTACAGAATTGTTTGCATAAAATCATTAGGATTAGTTAGAAATGTATTTAAGCGTTTAATTCAGATGAAGGGCTTTATATAAAAGTAATAGGTAAATTTTATTGAATATTTGAAGTGGGAAGTTTATACACAGATATTTCAGATTTTTATTATAAATAGGATCAGATTTTTATTTGGAAGGATAATAATTGACATAATCTAATATTTTCTAGTTCTAGTGGCTAAGCATATGTCATGTTTTTTAAATAATCATCCAAAAGAATCAGGTTTGGAATGTAATTTTTTTTTAAATTGGGGGTGGTGGATGACATTAGATTAAAGTAGAAAAAAATACAAGTTATATTAATACAGATAAAAAGGGACACAAATATAATATTGGAGCAATTATTATGGTAAATAAAATATTTCCCTAAGTATGTTTTATTTGGTTTTAAATTGTTTTAAAAGTTTTTCTATATTAGAAATATGTTGTAAATGATAATATGAACCCTGCGTCTAATCATTTATGGAAATTTTACCAGTTTAATGTCTTTAAAGTTTTTTTTTTCTCTGACCTTTACCTGAAGGCCTCTTTGGTAAAGCAAGCAATTTGTTTCTGTCAAACAATTGAACTTTTATTATGTGTCTACTTGGAAAGGTAGTTATTATCCCACATGTACTTGTGAATTGTCTCTGTCTTCATTTATTACTTTCTTATAATTGGAGAAAGGAAGAAATTTTTGTAGTCTTCTATAACCAAATTGACAAAAAGTCCATTAAAGTAATCATCAGGGAATGAGGGGTATTCAATACCCTGAAAATATCTTACTGTTTTTAGATTTAGAATTTTATTCTACCCTGTGTCCAAATAGAACCACTACCTAGAGAAAATGCAGGAAGGTTTCCTTAGTTTTACTTTGTAAGACATGGGTGCACAAAGGTTTATACGTACCTTTTATAGACTGAAATGTGTATGTGAGATAGCAGGATTATCACTAGCATTTGGAAATGTTCACATGGAATAAATTCAGTGTAGGGAGGAGGATTATGGTAGAGGTTAGAGAGATGGAAATGGTAATCCAGGTAAAAATGCACGTATGCATATCATACTTGTCACATCAGGTCTAATATTATGAAGACTGTATTTTATAAATCTTAATATAAAATTCAATATCATTTATTACTGTAATTATTTTCTCATATTTATGGATTTTGTGTATACAAAGGCATATACATAATATTGATAGGCCGATAGTTGTATATAGATATATTTGTATAAGTTTGCTCATATTTTTGTGTTTTCCCCCAAATTGTTTGAGAATTTGAGACCATATGTGTGGACCATATGCCCTAGTCCCTAGCCTGTAGGTTAAAGGCACTTTTGATCCTTCTCCTAATGCTTTCAACATTAAGCCAACTGAATGGGGGAGGTGTAACCCTTTCAGGAAAAAGAAAAGAGAATTTTTATGATCAGTTAAACTGATAGAGACATACTTTATATACTATTATTAATATAAAGTTCTTTAAAGGAAAGATTCTCAGGTTGTCCCTTAAATTATTAATTTTGCCCTTATATTATTTCCTAACGAGGTTTATTTTTATGTCTCAATTAATTTGTAGTGTGGAATTGGAGATGTATTGTTCCCTAGATGTAGGGCTATGTAGGGAATGTAAGAGCTGACACCATGAAAATATTGGAGGAGAAACTCAAGTTATAAAATAACATAAAATTTCCAATAATATCACATAAATGTTTAAGGTCATTTATAGAAGGTACTTAATAACCTCAATAAATGACAACAGTACCATGATTGTAACAGTAAAATAACTGATGTTTAAAATAACCTTTAGCTACACCTCCTATCAGGTATTTGAAGGATATATTATTGTTCAGAGTCTCTAAAGCTGACTCTACCTTGCACTCAGAAATTCTAGGATTCAAAAATCCAAGTTACTTGATAGGACATTTTTTTAACCATAACTGAGTAGCAGTCAGAACTTGAAACCACTGTCAACCTGAGACCTAGACCAAAGCGTTCTACTGTCCTAGTTTCTATCTCATAGAACCTGAATAAACCGATAATTTATTTCTTCCTTTTTCTTCCTTTCTGCATATAAATGAGAACTGATACATCTCTGGTTAGTTTTGTTGTTGTTGTTGTTGTTGTTGTTGTTTACTTTTTTTCCCCACCTAATGTGACAACATGGAAAAAATGGGAAGTGGTATTCTTGGTTATTGAAACTTCTTTAATGATGTCTCCAATCACTTTGTGGTTTCTTAAAGGTTTCATTTGTTGTCACCCAATGCATCTAAAATTAGATTTAAAAAGTGGAGTGAGGCCAATCTATAGAAAAGAGACTATTTGTTGAATAAGAAAGATGATAAAATTAATCAATAGATAAATCAGTTGTTAAAGGTCAAAGCATAGGTGAACATAAATGCCGAAGTGAGGCCAGTAGGCTAGAATAAATCAAGCTAGGCATTAGAGGGACATCATGAATGAGAAATGATAGTCCTTTATCTAGTGTGGAAATCCAGAGTAGGGCAAGACATAGGCTCCTGTATTAATGTTTGCTCTTTTTGGAATTATCTACATTCATCAATCTTGGGATGAGGTCTTGAAGGTTCAGATTCCACTGGATACCCTTGGTTTCACAAAATCTCATGGCCCTACTTTCCTCGTTAGATAGTTCCAAATTCCTTATTACTCATTGCCTGGGTATTTTGACTAAATCTTATGTTGATCTGCAGAATTTCCCCTTCTTTTCAATTGCCTCAATTTCCCATCTCAGTCAATATTAACCAGGTCTTTTAGAGGTTGGAATTTGTGCTTCGAAATCTCTAGGAGACGCTACCAGCACTGTCCTTGCTGAAACCTCTATTCTCCACTTTGGTGCTTAAATGTATTTGAAGAGGACATCAGCACTAACAAGCAAAGATCTTGGAAGATCTCATTTGCATCCTTACAACCAAAAAAGATAGAAAAATTCAGAAGAGCCACTTTTCTTAAAGCCATCAAAACATGAGATTGCTGGGCAATCATCACCCAAAATCTGGAAAGACAGGTCTATCTAGACAGACAGCTGATATCTGCTTACTAGAGTAGAAAACTCTGGGATCATGTACTAGTTAGGAACATTGAAATGGCAATTTTGATGAATTGCCATAGGCTGAGAATATCCTATGTTGAGTCAGACACTTCTAGTGTCCTCAGTTTTAAGGGAGTCTCTTCGTATTCATGGGACTTTACCTGTAGGAATCCCATCATATTCTCACACTGAAAATCCAAGAAATATCCCCTCCTGGCTGTGGCAGGAGGAGAAGAAAAAATCCTTGTGAAATACAGTGAATCTTGTCCATAACACACTCCAGTGTTAGAGCCTGATCCCAGGTGGGAGAAGGGAATTCCTCCTGTGATAGCCTCCCCTCCAGTCATCTTCTCTCATTTCAGAAGAAAAACAAAACAAAACAAAAACATAGTCAACAAGAGACAGGGCTTCAAGGACATACATAGATTGAGGACAATACATCAAGGGAAAGAAGTAAGAGACTGGGAGAGAAAACAGTCGTACAACTGAAGAAATATGTGCAAATGTGACATTCCTAAAATATAGGCCCATTGACTGAGGCTATCTGAGATTTAACTAAAAAATTGCAGAACATTCTTCCCTATACCTTCCCTATGCTCTTCTCCATATCTTTAGGCCTCCAGTATAATAACAGATTAAAGCTGAAAGAGCCTCAGACTTTTTTGGGGAAGAATGGTTACAGAAGCCCAATTGTAGAACCCTTTCCTGTGCACAGAAGTAGCTTTGGGAGAGAAAAAGAAAGCCTCTTAACCTCTCTCCTGAGGTTCCTATCTCAGGGTTACTCGTCAGCTACCCTTTAACCAAGAACCAACTGTCTTTGCTCAGAAAGCCCTGACCATACAGAAAAATGAAAATATTCATACTAATTCCCCAAAAATTTAGTATAAAATAATGCTAGTTATAAGTTACATGTGTATTGCATATGTACACATATGCATATATATATATATATATATATATATATACACACACACACACGTATATGTGGTGGTTGAGATATTAGGGATATTTTTAATTATTAAATACAGTTGAATGGTCATTGTGGCAGTTTTATAAAGTTAATACCTGACTCATTATTTTTATATGATGCTACAGAAAGGCATCATGTAAAATAAAAATATGCATGAAGAGATTTATATTAAAAGACAGATGAGAGCAGGCAGGAGAAGGTGCTTATGCTTGGGGTAGTTAGGTTTCTGAAGGAATGAAAAAAGTTGATCAATTTACGCGAGAAATATACATTAAAAGACTGGAATTTTTCATGAATATGTTTGTAAGCCTTGGCCTTTACATAAAATTCCTGAACTCTGTGCCTTAGGTATTGAACTTAGTTATTAACTGAAAAAATCAGTGAGTTTAATTCCTTGGATGACATTTGTAATGTTTTTTGTTTTTTTTTTTCACTGTGACTAAAGCTGGAGTTAAAAATGGCCTGTTTTTTTGAGGCATATGTGTGCAGCATTATTTTAGGACTTTTTGTAAAAGCAAAGACTTTGAAATAAACGTGTTTATTGTATTTCAGATATGCCTCAAAGAAAAGTAACAGAAAAGGTCAGCTGTAGGAAACAAGCCTGCAAACACCGCAGTGTAATGAATTATAACTTCTGCTTACTGTAGATGCAGAGGATGACTCCTTCTATATCTGAAAACATGTGCCTTGAAGTTTTCAATTACTCTCAGGAAACTGAACATTTCTTCCACAAAATATTTGACAAGCCTCACTGAAAAATAGGATTCTGCAGAAGGATATGTTGTTGGATCACTGGAGTGTTTGAAAGAAAAGCAAGAAGTAGAGGCTTGGCTCCTCACAGATGAAAAGTAACTACTCATGGTGTCAAGTCCAGGGGAGTAAAAGTACTGCAGACCTTATCCTGGCATCAGATGACATTGGATGCCAGAAGAAAAGGAAGCAAAGATACTATTTTATTTGTTTATTTTAAATGTTTGCTTATTTTTGAGAGAGAGAGACAGAGACAGAGAGAGACAGAGACAGAGCATGGGCAGAGGAGGGGAAGAGATAGAAGGAGACACAGAATCCAAAACAGCCCCCGGGCTCTGAGCTGTCAGCAGAGAGCCCCATGCGGGGACTTGAACTCACAGACCAAGAGATCATGACCTGACTTCCCATGAGATCATGACATGAGCTGAAGTCAAATGCTTAACCAACTGAGCCACCGAGGCACCCCAGAAGGATACTCTTTTAAGTGAGGAATTTTTTTTGAGAGAGAGAGAGCAGGGGAGAGGCAGAGATAGAGGGAAAGAGAGAGAGAGAGAGAGAGAGGGAGAGAATCTTAAGCAGGCTCCACACTGTCAGTGAAGAGCCCGATGCAGGGCTCAAACTCAGGAACCAAATTGTGAGATCATGACCTGAGCTGAGATTAAGAGTCGGAAGCTTAACTGACTGAGCCATCCAGGCATCCCACGCGTATTTAAGTTTAAAGTTATGATAATGCAGGGTGGCTCAGTCATTTGAACATCTGACTCTTTATTTTGGCTCTGTACTGAGCATGGAGCCTACTTAAGATTCTGTCTCTCTCTCTCTGTCTCTCTCCCCTGCTTGTGTGAGCTTGCTCTCTCTAAAATAAAATAAAATTATGATAATGAATTTATGAATTCCTATATATAATATTGGAATATAATATATGTTATAGATGCATGGAAACAGAGACATAGAGAAATCAAATGGAGAATAAATGAGAAGAGCACTCAAACTAAAGCTATTAATGACTTAGACCTTAAGCCTCTCGAACATCACTCCAAAAACATCACTGAATATTTTCTCAAAAGCCAACTACAATCCTCATCTTACCACAATTTTTGTCCCAATGCAAAACCCCATAGCAAATTTATACAATTTTGTAACTTAAATTCATGCAGTCCTGAGCAAGGAAAATTAGTGGAGGCTTGAATCATCTAATACAGGGAGATCTGGAATTGTTCCAAAGCTAGAATGCCATCACATCGTCATACAGTTGTAAGTATTTTCTACTCATTTTGAAAATATAAAGTACAAATACACATTTTATTGTACTAAAGAAAACCTAAAATACCTTCTATATCAGGCTTATCTTTTTCTTTTCACCAAGAATAAATAGTATGCACACATTTTTTCTAGTGAATAGAAGTGTTTCTTTTGGTTAGTAGTGTTAACCAAGGTGTTTTTGGATGCATATCTACTAAAAGCTTCAACTTTCCTAAATAAAAGTTAAAATATATGCTAATGACGGATTACCTACTAGCCAAGATTGCTCACTAGCATGCTGCTTGAAAGGAGGAAAAACACTGAAATAATGTAAAACAAACAATTTTTAAAATGTCTCTTTTCATCCTGGGGATACATCGTGAACCTTAAAGCATTTCTGCAATTTTATGTGTAATAGGAAATTTTAATGCCCCTGAGCAACTAAGGTCTCAACTAGCATGCTAATAGGATTAATGACGAGAATAAAAAAATATTCTCAAAGAGATGGCAGCAAAATGCAGCATGAACTGTGGAACAATAAACATTTTCGGTCATCCTCTCGTGTCCGGGAGACAAAGATTTGAAACCAAATGAATATTTTAATAAAATGTTTAAAGTGAAAATACTGCTAGGGATATAAGGGGGTAAGGGGTAATAACCTAGAAGGCATTGCATTACGTGAAATAAGCCTACTTGAGGAGGACAAATACTGTGTGATCTCATTTCTGTATGGAATCTCAAGAAAAGAGAAAGGCTTAACTCAGAGAAACGGAGTAGAATAGTTGTTACCTAGACTGAGGAATGAGGAAATGAGGATGTGCAAGTCAAAGGACATAAGCCTTCAGTTATAAGATGAATAAGTTCTGTCATTCTAATATACAGTAAGGTGATTATAATTTAAAATACTGTCTTGTATAAAATTTAAGAGAATAAATTTAAGTATTATCACCACACACAGTTACTATATGGTGATAAATATGAAAGGATTATCACAATTTTTCTCTCTCTCTCTCTCTCAAAATAAATAAACATTTTTAAAAAGTCCTTACTCAAAATGTTTGTTTTTGCAGGTTAAAATGATTAGCAATTACATACTATGGGTTTAATACTATTCAATCACATAGTATTCATTAAGAATTCTGTTTAAGAACAATAAATGTGATTCCATTGCTTTATCAAACTCTTTATTCCAGGGTATACCCTATTTATGGCACAATTATATTGTATAGTATTCTATACTGAAAAGCTATTTAGGAAGTTACTGGTGAAGTGAGGAAATAGATATCTTCCGTCTTTACTTACAAGTAGCCAGAATTAACATGAATACATGCTGATTCAGTAAAATATTCATTATCTCTCTATAAATACACCTTTATTACATTAAAGAAAGAATAAAATGCCACCTTTTTAAGTTACAATTGACAAAGACATACAGTTTTGTCTTCCTGATTTAAAAGCATATGTAATTTTCAACCTAGAGAAGTGAAAAACATTTCAAATCTACCATTTTGCTTTATTTCTCTGAGTGCTATTTTTGTAACTGACAATTTAGAAAAGTGACCTACTTTTTCTGGAGGTTGTAAAATAAACGTTATACCTTTGTACATGGTAATGTAATTGTTCTACATTTAAAAAGTCAAGTTAAAATTTATATTCATGATTAGACAGATATCCTACCAGGTGAAAAAGATAAACTATAATCACTAGATAAACTGAAACAGTGACGGTATACTAATGTATACAGATTAATTGTAATAATTTGGTAAGAATGTTAGTAACATACTATAAATTTGAAAAAGCATGCCCCATGCATATGAAATTCCATTCCATTAGTTCAAAACAAGAGAAATAATCCTTATTGTAGATATCTAGATAAGAAGATAATACTGAGAAGTTTAACTATTTTTTAGGTTTATTTATTTTGAGAGAGACTGTGAGCAGGGGAGGGGCAGAGAGAGAGGGAGAGAGAGAGAATTCCAAGTAGGCTCAGTGCTGTCAGGGTGGAGGCCATCACGGGACTTGTTCTCACAAACAGTGAGATCATGACTTGAGCTGAAACCAAGAGTCAAATGCTTAAATAACTGGGCCGCCTAGGTGCTCCAGAAGTTTATTAATTACATTTAATTGCATTTAAATTCTATTAAATCAGATCAGATTATCCAGCTAACCCTCATTTGGTCCTAAAAAGGTAGCAAACAAGTAAATCTCTTTCCTTGTCCCCTATATTCCCACCTTAATTCCTGTGTCTCCAGCTGATTAACTTCAGATTATTCCTATTATTTTTCTTTTGTGAATAAAAAGCACTCATTTCCAAAATCAGCTTTTTGCTTGTTTTTGTTTTGCAATAATTTTGTTTAGAGACTTTGTCAAAAATACAGACTTTCCTGGAGAATTTTTAAAAGGGAGAGGCAAAAAAGACAAGGGGCATGGAAAAAAGCTACCTTGTCTGCTTTACTAGCACACATTCAGCAGGACTGAAGTTTTTACATTCATATAAATGATAATCATGAGGCTGAAAGTGCTGTCAAAAGATATGCGTCTACCTTTGCATCTCCCACATTTTTTCTCCTCTACAATGATTTTATTATAAATACATTCTTTGGAAATAAATATAGTATTCAAGACTATCTACAAACTTATTCTCAAGTAATATACATGGAATCAGGAACCACTTATAAGCAGAGAGAAATAGCAAAGACACCTGCATGCCATGATAAGTGTCTTTTCCCCAAGAAGTAACAGAAGGTTAACAGGGAATATCACATTTCTCATTAGCTTATTCAATTACAACAGGCTTTGAGTTTAATTTGCACTCTTCTTCACTAAACTTAACTCCGCTGCTCAGTCTGAAGAAGTAGAATGGAAAGATAGTCTTCAGAGTTCAACATTAATAGGAAAGATCTTAACTTCGTTACTGCTCAAGGACAAAACTGTTTATTATTCGCCAGCAGCATTCTCAGAGCAGTCCTTCAACACACCAGCAAGGTGTTCATTGTTAAGTCTTAAATCATCACTCTTTTTGTGAAGCATACTTATTCCTTCTCTGTGCAGGGGCTACTTTCTTCCGTCTTTCTCCTAAGATTATAGTTTAGTTGCAATTGTTGAAGTTTATTTGAATGATACAGTGTTTTTGTGACTAGATCCTTTCAACAAATACTACATTTAGGAGTATGGTACGTGTTTCCTGTATGTAGCTTTAATTGATTCATTCTCATTGCTGGGGAATTTTCCATCATATAAGTTGATGACAACTTACTGGGTTGATTGGGCATTCAGGGTGTGCCAGTTTGGTGTGATTATGGAAAATTCTTTAATGAACTTGTACATGTTTTTTGGTCACATGTGTTTGCATTTTTGTTGGAAATACATGTAGGCATGGAATTTCTGTGTCATAGGTTATATACAGATTCAATTTTATTTATTTTTATTACTCCTATAAGGCATACTGATGTGCATTATTTATTTATTTTTCCCAGGAATAGCTTTTGTTTTTCCTTCCAAGATTTAATTTAAATTCTAGTTAGTTAACATACAGTGTAGTATTGGTTTCAGGATTAGAATTTAGTGATTCCTCACTTACATATAACACCCAGTGCTCACCACAAGTGCCCTCCTTAATGCTCATCACCCATTTAGCCCATTCCCCCACCCTCCTCCCCTCCAGGAACCCTCCTTTTGTTCTCTGTATTTAAGAGTCTCTTATGGTTTGCCTCCCTCTCTGGTTTTTTTTCTTATTTTATTTTTCCTTCCCTTTCCCTATGTTTATCTGTTTTGTTTCTTAAATTCTGCATATGAGTGAAATCACATGGTATTTATCTTTCTCTGACTTTATTTTGCTTAGCACAATACACTCTAGTTCCATCCCACATTTTGTTTCATTGTAATGGTAAGATTTCATTCTTTTTGATGGCTAAGTAATATTCCAGTGTGTGTGTGTGTGTGTGTGTGTGTGTGTACGTACATACATGTGTACATACATACATGGCAATTCTTTTTTCTCCATTCATCAGTTGAAGGACATTTTGGGCTCTTTGCATATCTGGGCTGTTGTTGATACTGCTGCTATAAATAGTGGGGTGCATGTGTCCCTTCAAATCAACATCTTTGTATTATTCGGATAAATACCTAGTAGTGCAATTGCTGGGTCATAGGGTGGTTTAATTTTTAACTCTCTAGGAAGCTCCATACTGTTTCCCAGAGTGGCCACATGAGGTTGCATTCTCACCAACAGTGTAAGAGAGTTTCCCTTTCTCTACACCCTCACCAACATCTGTTGTTTCCTGGGTTGTTAATTTTAGCCATTCTCACAGGTGTAAGGTGATATCTCATTATGGTTTTGATTTGTATTTCCCTGATAATGAGTGATGCTGAGCATTTTTTCATGTGTCTTTAGCCATTTGAATGTCTTCTTTGGAGAAATGTCTGTTTATGTCTTTTCATTTCTTAACTGATTTATTTTTTGTGTATTGAGTTTGATAATTATTTAGAGATTTTGGATATTAGCCCTTTATCCAATATGTCTTTTGCAAACATGTTCTCCAATTGCATAGGCTGCCTTTCAGTTCTGTTGATTGTTTCCTTCACTGTGCAGAAACTTTTTATCTTGATGAAGTCCCAAGTTCATGTTTCCTTGCCTCCAGAGATGTGCCTAGTAAGAAGTTGCTTTTGCCAAGGTTAAAGAGGTTGCTTCTTGTGTTCTCCTCTAGGATTTTCATGGTTTCCTGTCTGACATTTAGGTATTTCATACATTTTGAATGTAGTTTTGTGTATGACATGAGAAACTGGTCCAGTTTCATTCTTCTGCATGTTGCTGCCCAGTTTTCCCATCATCATTTGTTGAAGAGCCTGTCTTTTTCCCATTGGCTATTTTTTTCCTACTTTGTTGAAGATTAGTTGACGATATAGTGTGAGTCTATTTCTGGGTCCTCTGTTTTTATTGTCCCATGTGTCTGTTTTTGTGCTAGTACCATACTGTCTTGATGATTACAGCTTTGTAGTATAGCTTGAAGTCCAGAATTGTGATGCCTCCCACTTTGCTTTTTCTTTTTCAACATTACTTTGGCAATTCAGGGTCTTTTCTGGTTCCATACAAATTTTAGAATTGTTTGTTCTAGCTCTGTGAAAAATGCTGGTGTTATTTTGACAGGGATTGCAGTGAAGATTTGGTAGTATAGACATTTTAACAATATTTGTTCTTCCAATCCATGGGCATGGATTGTCTTTCCATTTCTTTGTATCTTTAATTTCTTTCATAAGTGTTCTAAGTTTTTTCAGAGTACAGATCTTTTACCTCTTTGGTTAGGTTTATTCCTAGGTATTTTATGGATTTTGGTGCAATTGTAAATCACATCAATTTTCTTTATTTCTCTCTCTGATGCTTCATTTTTGGTGTATATAAATGCAACAAATTTCTCTATGTTGCACATAGATTTAATTTTAGAATTAACAGCAAACCATTTCTGAAAATAGTTGTATTAAGTTATATTCCCAACTGCCTCGAGTATATGAGAATTTCTGTTGATGCATATCTTCACTAACACTTGATACACTCAGCAATCTTTTATTTTTTAATTTAAATTTTAGTTAACATACAGTGCAATGTTGGTTTCAGAAGTAGAATTCAGTGATTCATAATTTACATACAACACCCAGTACTCATCACAAGTGACCTCCTTGGTACCCATCACCTATCTAGCCCATCTCCCACCCGCTCACTTCATCAGCCCTCAGTTTGTTCTCTATCATTAAGAGTCTCTTGTAGTCTGTTTCCCTCTCTTATCTACCCATCCCTTACCATATATTCATCTTTTTTTTTCTTAAATTCTATACATGAGTGAAATCATATGGAATTTGTCTTTCTCTGATTGATTTAATTTGCTTAGCATAATACATTCTAGCTCTACCCACATCATTGCAAATGGCTAGATTTCATTCTTTTTGATGGCTGGGTGATACTCCATTGTATATACCACATCTTTATCCATTATCAGTTGATGGACATTTGAGCTATATCCATAGTTTGGTTATTGTTGACAATGCTGCTATCAACATTGGGGTGCATGTACCCCTTTGAGTCTGTATTTTTGTATCATTTGAATAAATAGTAGTGCAACTGCTGGATCTTTGGATAGTTCTATTTTTTGTTTGTTTGATTTTTGAAGCACCTCCATACTGTTCTACAGAATGGCTGCACCAATTAGCATTCCCACCAACAGTGCAAGAGGGTTCCCTTTCTCTGCATCCTCACCAACACCTTTTGTTTCTTACGTTGTTCATTTTAGCCATTTTAATAGATCTGAGGTGTTATCTCATTGTGGTTTTTATTTGTATTTCCCCAATGATAAGTGACGTTGAGCATTTTTTCATGTGTTAGCCTTTTGTATGTCCTCTTTGGAGAAATGTTTGTTCATGTCTTCTGATGATTTCTTTACTGGATTATTTTTTGTGTGTTGAGTTTGATAAGTTCTTTATAGATTCTGGATACTAGCCAAATATGTCATTTGCAAATATCTTCTCCCATTGCATAGGCTGTCTTTTAGTTATGTTGATTGTTTCCTTCACTGTACAGAAATTTTTATCTTGATGAAGTCCCAATAGTTCATGTTTGCTTTTGTTTCCTTTGCCTTTAAGGACATGTCTTGTAAGAACATGCTTTGGCCAAGGTCAAAGAGGTTGCTGCTTATGTTCTCCTTTAGGATGTTGATGGTTTCCTGTCTCACTTTTAGGTCTTCCTCCATTTAGAATGTATTTTTGTGTATGGTGTAAGGAAGTGGCCCAGTTTCATTAGTCTGCATGTCGCCATCCAGTTTTCCCAACACTATTTGTTGAAGAGTTTTTTTTTCTGTTGGCTCTTCTTTCCTGCTCTGTTGAAGGTTACTTGACAATATAGTTGTGGGTCCATTTCTCAGTTTTCTTTTCTGTTTCATTGATAATATGTGTCTGTTTTTGTGCCAGTAGCATACTGTCTTGATGACTATAGCTTGGAATACAAAATTGTGTTGTCTCCAATTTTGTTTTCTTTTTCAGGAAGGAATGCTTTGGCTATTTGTAGTCTTTTGTGATTTTTCAAAGCCATCTTAACTGCAGATATTCTGGACTAAATATTTGTATAATGTGTTGTGGTATCTTACTGTGGTTTTAATTTTCATTTTCTCAGAATATATTAATCTCTTCATTTTTTTTGGCTATATGGATATCTTTTGTGAAGTGCTTCTTCAAATCTATTTTCTTTAGTGTTTCCTATCTTTATGCTACTGGTTTATAGTTATCTAGTTGAGATGTGAATATGTTGTTTAATGCATTGTCAGCTTCTACTTAGCAACTTTTATTTCACTCTTTACTGGTGTCAGTTGATGAATAAAAGTTTACAGAGTACAATTTATCTTTCATTTATGGAACCTTATTTTGTATCCCCAAATATATTTACCCAACTCAAGTTGATGATGTTTTTCTATGTTCTTTCATGGACAATTTGTTGTTTTTCTTCTCAGGATTTTATCAATACTAGGCCTGGAACCAATACTTGTTTGTGGTGTGAAATAGATATTAATAGTTTTCCTCTATGGGATATAAAATTGTCCCCCTACTGGTGTGAAAATATCATTTTTACTCCCACTTGTTTGTAGTGCTAAATTCTTCATAACTCAAATGCTTAAACAGGAACTGGTGAGGTTCTTGCCTCTCTGCCATGTATCTCTTTGCCTATCCTTGGACCAATAGTATACTATCTTGATTTTATACTTTTAATAAAGCTGCTAGTATGTTCATTTAAAAATTTTCTCCAAAAATGTCTTAGCTATTCTTGGTGGTTTGCATTTCCTTACAAATCATAGAACTGGATTATGTTCTCCAGAAATGTCAATCTATAACATCAAATGTACAAATCAATCTATATTTGGAGAGAATTGACATTAAACAAAGCCAATCCAATATCAAGGTATATCATTCTTTCTTAGTGTTCTTTACTTTCTTACGATTCTGTTGTATTTTTTTTTTTTTACTGTCTATTTATTTTTGAGAGATAGAGCACAAAGGAGGGAGGGCAGAGAGAGAGAGAGAGAGAGAGAGAGAGAGTGAGACATTAGAATCTGAAGAAGGCTCCCTGTCAGCACAGAGCCCAACACGGGGCTCACACTCATGATGCATGAGATGATGGACCTGAGCTGAAGTTAGACACTTAACTGACTGAGTCACCTGGCTGCCCCTACAATACCATCTAATAATTCATAGAAATCTTGTACATCTTTTATTAGCATTAATGGGTACTTCTATGCTATATTAAGTGATATCTTTTCAAAAATGGTGTTTGTTACATATGTATAAAATAGTTGATTTTTATCTATAGCACTTTTATTATGTGTTATGTCACAGTATTTGCTTAAATTTTTAAATAATTTATTTCTTTCCTATCTGATTGCACAGGGCCTTCAGTCCTAGATGTACTAAAATCGGTCATTGTGGGCATCCCTTATTTGAATCTTCATCTCAGAAGCTTCTAACATTTCATTATTCTTTATGTTTACTATATGTTTAAAATTGTTTTTTTGTATGTGAACTTTATTAAATTAGGTAGTTTGGCTTTCCTTCCAATAGTATATCTAATAAAACTATATCAAACTTAACAATACTTTAAAAAGCTCATGAATAGGGGTGCCTGGGTGGCTCAGTTGGTTAAGCATCCAACTTCTGCTCAGGTTATGAGCTGACAGCTCAGAGCCTGGAGGCTGTTTCAGAATCTGTGTACCCCCTCTCTCTCTGCCCCTCCCTGGCTCATGTTCTGTCTCTCTTTCAAAAATAAATCAATGTTAAAAAACTTAAAAAAAAGAAAGCTCATGAATGGTTGTTAAATTTAATCAATCTCTTCATGTTTTCAGATTATCATATAGTTTTTCTTAATTGTATGTATTAAATTGCAGTGTGTGAAGCATTTTTGCCTTTCTGATGTCAATGGCCTCAAGCCAAAAACCACCACGAAGACCTCTATATTTTAACAGTTTGGGTTTGTTGATTCTTACAGCAAGGGAGAAAACACACCATGGAAAACTCCAGAATGTCTTACTAAGGGGCTGTTAGAATGTATAGCATTTGGAAGAGTTAGGTGATTTTTAGTAGTGTTCAGGAAAGCCAGAATTTGCTTTTTGTTGAATGCTTTCAGCACAGGAGGCAATTTTGTGATTGGGTATTTTAATATATTCTATCTCTAAAGTGAAAAATTTAGCCTTGCTTTGTTTCTGTCGTTGTAACGGAATGGCAATAATGCACATTAACCAATCTCAGGCAAATTTTGGCTATTCTGTTCTATGAGCAATGTTGTTTTAAAACTACTTTATTGAAGGATAATTGACATAAAAAAGCTGTGTGTGTGTGTTTAATATATGCAGCTTGATGAAATTAGAGATTAATATGTGCTAGGTATGAGAATGGAGAGATATTTATTTATTCATTTATTTATTTATTTGGCAGAGTGGCCTTGTCTGATGTTGATGTGATATGAAAGGATTTATTTTCAGATTTTTTTAATGTTTGTTTATTTTTGAGAGAGACAGAGTGCAAGTGGGGGAGGGGCAGAGAAAGAGGGAGACACAGAATGTGAAGCAGGCTCCAGGCTCTGAGCTCTCAGGACAAAGCCCAATGTGGGGCTCGAACCTACAAACCACAAGATCATAGCCTTAGCTGAAGTTGGGTGCTCAACTGACTGAGCCACCCAGGATATCTGTTGTCAAATCCTAGATGACAGTACTAGGCCAGGTCCAGGATGGCCAAGTCTGTTTTTGTTTTCTCATTAGAATTAATGTAGTGTGGCCTGGTTTATATAGTACTGGTTTGGTTTGCTGATTTCATTTAGGATTTTCATCAATACTCATGAATAACATTGACCTGTAGTTTTCAAAATGTCCTTGTCAGAGTTTGGTATCATGTTTGTGTTGATCTTTCAAAAATGAGTTGTGGACTGTCTTATTTTTTAACTTTATATTTTTAGAAGAATTCAATATAAGAATTTATTGCATACCTTCTAGGTGGTTTTAATATATCAAAATATATAATTCCCCAGTAAAAAGTAAATATAGTGAGTTATAATTTATAGAGTGCATTAATAATTACAAACATGAATTGGTTTAAAGCAACTCATTAAAAATATCCTACATTAACTTCTAGCAAGTAAATCCCATGTATTTCTGTGTGTCCATCTAGCTGAGTAGATTCTCCATGTTTTTAATCTGAATTAAAGCTGCTGTATAGCAACTAACAAAATCTAAAAATACTCTATTATTTGCAAAATAGCTAATTGTATGCTAGTTATTTTATTCAGTCTGATAAAAAATATGATTACTTTCAAAATTTACTAGTAGAAATATCAATGACACTGGTTTATACCAAATCTGTTTTCTAACTATTCTATAGTAAGATGGCTTTCCTAATCAGTTGGTAGAATGTCATGACTGGAGTTGTGCTAACTCTCTGGTGTGGTTGGCTTTGAGTAAGGGGATTTTTCAGTTGATGAGGAATAACAATGCACATAAACTCAACACCAAGGCTTTAGGTTAGTTAGCAAAGCGACGTTAAGATATATTTTAGCACTCCAAAATTATTTGCTTTTCAAACCAAGAGTTAGGGGCTGCTAAAACAGTAACTATGAACAACTATCATGTATCACACCAATTGTGACAAGTCCAAGTAAGTTCTCTGTCTCTCTCTCTGTCTCTCTGTCTCTCACTCTCTGTCTCTGTCTCTGTCTCTCTCTCTCTGTCTCTCTCTCTCTCTCTCTCTCTCTCTCACACACACACACACACACACACACACACACACACACACATGCATGTTAAACTGGTGAAATCCTAAGGCTGGTAAATTGTATCAATGGCAATTTTCTGGTTATATTTTATTATACAAGATGTTACTATTGGAGGAAACTGCATGAAGAATATATAGGATCTGTCTGTATTTCTTAAAACTGCATGAGAATATACAATTCTCTCAAAATTCAAGACAAATAAGATGTTTTTCATGTTTGTTTATTTTGAGGAGCAGAACTGAGGGAGAGAGAGAGTCCCAAGTAGGCTCCACACTGTCAGCACAGACCCCAATGCAGGGCTCCATCTCAGAAAATGTGGGATCGTAACCTGAGCTGAAATCAAGAGTCAGATGCTTATCTGACTGAGCGGCCACCCAGGCACCCCTCAAGACAAATAAAATTTAATAAGTGGAATATGATTGAGATAAGTGATGCAAATAAAATATAAATATTTTCACATCATATCTGTAGTTTAAAAAAGACCTCTGAAACCAGAAGTATTGACTCTATTTTCTAGTTAATTTGAGCACATACAATTAAAATGATCCACTCGTCCTAGTTTGAAGGAATGTCTAAAGAAGACCCTTAAACCTCCATGTAATAATATACTTTCTCATATTTTACATGATCAAGTTAATCTCAGAAACAAAAATAAAGATTTTTCTTGCAATTGATGATAAAAAAGAAATAAAACTTTTCAAAAGAGCCATGGCATATACTGAATATGACCCTTCAGTATTGTTAGTTTTTATTCTTATCAATTGCAGTGTTTGTCTCAATTTTAATAGTATCTGAACTATATGTTGACATTAGGTATCCATAAAACAGGTAGGAAAAGTAGGGCAAAAACAGTGTTGAGACTCTAAAATAATAGTGTGTGTATCTTTTTTTTTTTTAAAGGATGGAGGGTTTTTGTGCAGTCACGTGAAACCACTTTTTCTTTTCTGTATATTAAACCAGTGTAGTCATGTTACACCCCCCACCTCAAAAAAAATCATAGCATAACAGGGGAAAGGAAATGTCATAGGAAGCAGGTTGGCAGTAGTAAAATGTAAAAGCCAAGAAAGTGATAGCAAGAACAGAGGGTAGAAATTAGAAAAGCTAAACCAAACACTCATATTATAAGATTAATGAAAGCATCAAAAATTTCGCAAGCAGTAAAGTGATACATCATTGATCTCAGATCATTAAATGTTAACGATTAACAACTATTTAAGATGGCAGGTTAAATAACCTGTTTTGTGCAATACTCTTAAAAATAACAAAATTTTCATTATGTGCATATTAAGCACCAGGAGGGTTTATTTTGGGGGCTGTAAATTTTTTTGAGATAGAATATACAGATATTTTTACTTATTTAGAGGAAAAAGAAATTTGTAGCATTTAAGATTTTCACAAGGTAACTGAGCACAAAAGCTGAAAAACTGGAATTGAAATTATTTACAAATGTAAGCTACTTTGATTTTTCCTAAAGTATAGTGGCTCTCTATTGCTTGAGGTCTCATATTTGCTTGCTTGGGGTTTAGTATTGGTGCTTAAAACTTAAAAATTCAGCCAAGTAGAAAATTTTATTCCCATCATTTTCTGTGATTGTGGTCTTTGTTCTTAGTAAATTTAGCTGGAAAATATATCTCAATTCCTCTGGACTTTGTGTGGTGACAGATTCATGCTGTAACAGTGTTTGAGAAAGAAATTACCTATATATGTAAGATTAATACTGGATTTCTGAGGAATAACAACAACAACAAACGAGAACAATTCAGTTTGAGACTGAGGGAGTACGTATTGAAAATTCTGGACAGTGCACAATCTTCAGTAGGTTTACCTTGGCTAGGCATATATACTCCATGACATAAAGCCAAACCAATGAGCTGGCTTTGCCTCAAACAGCTACATTGTGAGCTGTCTTTCAGAAAGAGAAACATCATCTCTGGTGAGGTGAGAGAGGGATTAGTTCTTGAAAAGCAGAGAGGGAAAGAGCAAAGCTTTCACTCAGCCTTGAATGAATGTACCAAGAAAGAATTATAAAAACTGAAACATTTCCAGACTGTTAATGGCATTCCTGCTGAGAGTGTAAGTTCCTGGAGTGTGCAAAGGAACTCAGAAGAGTGGTCTCCCAGACAAGAAGATTGATTCTGTAATTCTCTATCAGCACTACAGGCTGTCAGCATGATTGCACTTGTTTCTCTAAAAGCATTAGCAAGACAATTACCGATTATTTCACCATGGCATTTACATGTTTGTGTCCATCTATCCCTGAAGCCTAGGAAATTGATAATGCATTGCCCAACATTTTTGCCCTTCTATGTAGAGTATCAGGCGGCCAAAGTTCAATCTGATAGCACTCGGGAAACTCAAGAGTTTGCGAATTTGTAAATTAGGTACACAAAAGAGGAAAAGTTCATCAAGTATGCTTGGCAGAGAAGAAATCAGAATGGGCTTTTTTGGTTTTAGAAAAAAAGATATTACAGGTATTTAGGTCAGTATGGAACAAAAGAATGTACAGTTTTATATTTTAGTCTTTTTAATGGACTAAACATAATCACACGTATGGTAGATTATCATTTTAAAAATTTTAATTCCAGTGTAATTGACATACAGTGTTACATTAGTTTTAGATGTACAATATAGTTATTCAACAATTCTATACACTACTCAGTGCTCATCACAGTAAGTGTACTCTTGATTCCTTTCTCCTATTTCAACCAAGCCATCTCCCCTCTGGTAACCATCTGTTCCCTATAGTTAAGAGTATGTTTTTTGGTTTGTCTTTTATTTTTCTTTGTTCATTTTTGTTTCTTAAATGCCACATAGGAATGAAATTGTATGGTATTTTTGTTCTCTGACTCCTTTCACTTAGCATTATACTCTCTAGCTCCACCCATGTTGTTGCCAATGGCAACATTTCATTCATTTTATGGCTAATATTCCATTGTATAAACCACCTCGTCTTTGTCCATTCATCTATTGATGGATCCATGAGCTGCCTTCATAGTTTGGTTATTGTAAATCATGCTGCAATAAACATAGAGTTGTATGTTCTTTTTGAGCTAGTGTTTCCATATTCTTTGGGTAGATAGCCAATAGAGGAATTATTGGATCATATGGTAGTTCTGTTTTTAATTTTTTGAGGAAACTCCCTACTGTTTGTCACAGTGGCTGCACCAGTTTGAATTCCCAGCAACAGTGCATGAGGATTTCTTTTTCTCAGCATCTTTGCCAATGCTTGTAGTTCCTTGTGTTTGTGATTTTAGCCTTTCTGACAGGTGTGAGGTGATATCTCATTGTGGTTTTTATGCTTTTCCTGATGGTGAGGGATGTTGAACACCTTTTTAGGTGTTGGCCAGTTATATGTCGTCTGTGGAGAAATGTCTATTCATGTCTTCAGCCCATTTTTTATTTGGATAATTTGGATTTTGGATGTCGTATAAGTTCTTTATGTATTTTGGATAATAACCCTTCTATTTGTAAATACCTTCTCCCAACCAGTGAGTTGCCTTTTACTTTTGTTGATTGTTTCCTTTGCTGGGCAAAGGCTGTAATCCCACATGTGCCTGTAAATTAGATTTTGTATATAAAATACTGAGTAAAAAATAAAGCTGGCCTTTTTATATGTACTATAATTTACTTGACCATTTTCTTACTGTTGGCTTTTTATCATAATCTTGATGTGACTCATAAAATTTCAAATAAGGTGTTTGTAACTAATTTCATTGCTTATATCTTTATTTACTGCAGAATAATAGAAAGGACTCTCGGGTCAAAGTTATGGTATTTCTTATGTCTTCTGACACTCTTAAGAAATGTTGGGCCCAGTGTAACTTCTTAGTAATACGGGTTAGCAATGCTTAATTCCACACCCTTCTGGGCTCATGAACCGTGAGATCACGACCTGAGCTGAAGTCAGATGCTTAACCGAATGAGTCACACAGGTGCCCCTTGCCCTATCTTTAACCTTCGGTTTAATAGATTGAAACTACAATGGGATACCCTTTAAATGGTAAATTGTTCCGATCCCTTAAAATTCTGGAATAAATAATTTGAATTCGTTCAACCTTTTATTGATATATGTACATATGGCAAAGGTAAATTAAGAAACTGTCCTCTTTAATTGGACAGTTTGTGCAACATATACAGACACACACATACAAAAATTTTAGTCTTATTTTATGTCTATACATGTGTATATTTTATACTACATATATAAACTTTGAATCAGTTTTGTTCTTTTAAAGAATCCTTGATACCCACTCCTAAAATCTTTGTAAAATTCATTTAAAATCTTAAAAAGATATACATATATTCCCTCTTTGTTGTGTGTGTGTGTGTATATATGTAAATTTTTAATTCTGGTTTTTAATTCTGTTGGTGAATGTGGGAAGAGTGTATGATAGCTATTGCCAGTCTGTGGTGCTGTTAAAAAATATGAATATGAGACATTATGTGCATATATGAGACATAAGATGTATATTTCTTATGCATGAGAAGATCTATTTCATTTTTCCCCAAAGAGCCATCTTTCCTAGAGCACCTCTTCCTCCAGTTTAAATTGGTTTCTCTGTGGGCCTGCTGCATGGCTGTCATTGTGGCAGGAATTTTCTTTTCCTCTCACCAGTTAGACTCCTTGTTTCCTAGATCCTTTGTATCCTATTTTTTTTTTTTTTTTTGATGGAGAAAATCTAATTAATCTTCCAGAGTTCCCTGAGAACAAGTGAATGGGAAATACTGTTTCCTTGAGAAATGAATATAAAACACCTGTCTTTGTAGTTTGGCTAAGTATAGGTCATAGTCAATAATTTTTTTTTAATTAAAAAAAATTTTTTTTAACGGTTATTTATTTTTCAGACAGAGAGAGACACAGCATGAACGGGGGAGGGGCAGAGAGAGAGGGAAACACAGAATCAGAAGCAGGCTCCAGGCTCTGAGCCATCAGCCCAGAGCCCGACGCGGGGCTCGAACCCATGGACCGCGAGATCGTGACCTGAGCCGAAGTCGGACGCTTAACCGACTGAGCCACCCAGGCGCCCCATAGTCAATAATTTTTAACTGAAAATTTTAAATCACTTTCTTGATATTTCAAGTTAAGATATCTAATGCTTTATGGGTCTTGGCCAGAGAAAATCAAATTATTTTTCTCTCTGTAAGCTTTTATGTTCTTTATCCTTGGTGTGTGTTCTAAAATTTCATGATCTCTATGCCTTATGGTGTGTGTCTTTGTGTGTGAGTGTGTGTGTGTGGACTTAGAACTATTATGTAGATGATTTCATGGGAACAGTTACTGACATCTGATTTGTTTAAAACAAAATCTTTCTAAACTGATTGTGTGCATAGTACTATCCTTGTCACTGATCCTTATTCTTTAGAATTTGATAAAAGTCAGTTCATTGGCCAGAGAAGTAGAATCTGAGTTTTCTAGTCCCTAAATGTATCTTTTTTGCCTTAGTTTTTGTTGTTCCTACTGGAGTGGACCTTGACACACATATTTGAATACAAGTTGTTTATTGGAGAACACTGGTAGGGCATTAGGACAGTGAGAAGGAAGAGTAAAGGACCCTCCAAATAGGTATTAGACACTGGATATTATCAGCGTCCACTGTGATTTTCTGGACCTTAATCCCTCTGGAACTTAGTGACTCTATCCCCAAGGCACCAATTCCCAATTGACAGTCTGCCGGTGAGTCAAAGGAGAGCCCCCAAGCAGAGTACTAGAGGCAAAAGTCAGAAATGCAGCTGCATTTAGAGACCTTTTGGGCTGAGTAGATGCTAGGTAGGGCACCTGCTTCCCCAACCCCCTAGAATAGTACCGATGGTTTAACATAATACTCGAGAGTATTTTTGTTCTGTATGTGCTGTCTTAGTGATTATCAGCTTGGGCCATAGAGCATAAGGAAAAATCTGACCTATGCTTTAGCTTAAGTGGATTCAAGTTGAACATCAGGAGGACACTTGAGGGAAGACTCCTTCATAAGCAGGGAATGTTACATCACTCTTTTGAGCATAACACTTTTGACCTTAAAGTATACCAATTTTCCTGACTTCACGTCATTCGAATATAGGCTCCAGGAAGCTTGTTGTAGTCTAATCTTTGCATTCATTATACTTCAGACAGTTTGATATTAATAAACTGCTACACCATTAAACATCATTCTTCCAAATCCTTTATTGTAGCAATGCTTATAAGTGTGGCACATTTAGAAAAATAATTGTTTTCAGAAAAGCAGATGGTAAGCTCATCACAGGGCTATTAATGTTAACATTTATTCGAAAGATCAAATGAATGTGCATGTATTATTTTCTTGGTTTAGACGCCTCCACAGTTTCTACTAGTTCTCACTCAAAGAAATGTTTCTTTAACATTTGTGTCATTTACACTACACTGCTTTGAATACAAAGGGACAGAAAAAGAACATTTTATAGAAGCACTATTTCTAAGATAGCTTCAGTATTCTCCTTGGTGACCCTTCTAATTTTTCCCAAATCAGTGCCATGAATCCTTGAAGGAGGACTTTGTATGTGCTCCAAAATCTCAGTTTAGGTCTCTCTCTCTATCTCTGTATCTCTATATTTCTTTTTTTTTTTATTTTTAAAAATTTTTTTTCAACGTTTTTTATTTATTTTTGGGACAGAGAGAGACAGAGCATGAATGGGGCAGGGGCAGAGAGAGAGGGAGACACAGAATCGGAAACAGGCTCCAGGCTCCGAGCCATCAGCCCAGAGCCTGACGCGGGGCTCGAACTCACGGACCGCGAGATCGTGACCTGGCTGAAGTCGGACGCTTAACCGACTGAGCCACCCAGGCGCCCCTATATTTCCATATTTCTATATCTATCTATCTATCTATCTATCTATGTGTATGTCTCTGTCTTCCTTCTTTGCAGTTTACTGGGTTATGTCTCTCTTCATCAACAATTCCAAAAATGTAGGTTAGTAATACCCATCAAAGTTTGCCTAATTACAATGCTGGTTTCTCTATTGTAGTATTGTTCCTTTCCTATGGCATGGGCTCAGCTGTCTATACCACCCACTGCTGCTGGTACCAATTAGTGAAGTTTTGAACCTATTTATATACCTATCTAATATGGTAGTTACTGGTCAGCCACAAGTGAATATTGAGCACTTTAAATGGGGTTATTGTGACACAGATTTTTCTGAATTTCAATTTAAAAAGTGATCTTTGAATGATTGAAAAACCTTTAAGTATGCTTGGAACAAGTTAATTATATGAATCTACTTTTTCACTTGCACTGTATCTAAATACAGTCAGTTGTTTCCAAAGAAAATTTAACATTGATTTGAGAAGTGCCGTACGTGTAAAATACTGCCCAGATTTCAAACTTTTTCTTTATACTTTTTAACGTGGAAAATAGAAAACAATAGAAAACTTAAAAATATACATGTGGCTAGCATTATAATTCCATTGGGCATTGCTATTTTGCACTCTTAAGACCTTGGTACTTTTTAGCTTTAATAATGTTCTGTTGGGGAACAGAACAATTTTAAAACAAATCTCTTGTCAACCTCTCCACAAATATAGAAGAGTAAGGAAACGGCTTTTATTATTGAAAAAGCAAGAAATCAGAATGTGATGCACATCACAGGAAATCTGCTAAAGGGATTCCAAGATAGAAAAGTCTCATTCTTTCATATAAGGGGGTAGGTGCCACTCATTTCTTATGTATTCTCAAACGGTAACTAGTCTTTAAATAGAGGGACAGCAACACTTGTCACATATTGTTCATTCTCAATTCACCTGGTAACTGGGATAGCCGCCTGTGATTGCTAACTGCCGATATCTGAAAGAAAAATAAAATTTTTGTCTGTTACTCAAGTAGGTATGTTTGCAACTTGGAGCCCAGCCCCAGCTGAAGCTAGGCTGCCACCCTTCCAGGAACACTGGGAGGTGGGATACTGTCTTTTTGATGATTACATTTCAAAAACCTTGTTCTCAGGTCCTTGAAGAAAAGATTTCTGGGTTATAAAGCTGGCAAGAGGTCTAGTTAGCTTTAAAAATGATTTACTTAAAGGGTGACTCATGCAGTTAAGCATCCAACTCTTGATTTTGGCTCAGGTCATGATCTCATGGGTCGTGAGGGCTCTGTGCTGATAGTGCAGAGCCTGCTTGGGATTGTCTGTCTCCTTCTGTCTCTGACTCTCCCCTGCTTGTCTCTCTCTCTTTCTCTCTCAAAATAAATAAACATATGAATGAATGAATGAATGAATAAATAAATAAATAAATAAATAAATAAATAAATAAAATATTTACCTACATTTCAAAGGGGCAGAGGAAGCATTTACACTGACAGGTTATTTAAAGTAAATGCCCAAAGAAAAGGGGCATGGAGGGAAGTATCTTACCCATCTTGTATCAGAGAAACTCCATACTTTTCTTCCTATGAATTTGTATACATACAGTTCTTAATCCTATGAGTTACTATAGTAATATCTTGGTATGCATGTACTATAACACAATTTTAAATAAGAATATCTAATAACAAATTGGAGTTTTTCTCCACATTTCCAATTCTTCACCATGTGTTATAATCACATGTTTTCCCAAAGGTTGAGTCTACTGTTTAGTTTCCCCCTTTTATATATTGCAGAGGACATTTCTTTCTTTTGTCCTGCCTGCCTTTTTTGGCAAATGCAATTCACTCACCCCATTTTTTTTAATTTAAATTCTAGTTAGTTAACATATAGTATAGTATTGTTTTCAGGAGTAGAATCCAGTGATTCATCACTTACATACAACACCCAGAGCTCGTCACAAGTGCCCTCCTTAATGCCCATCACCCATTTAACCCATCCTTCTACCCACCTCTGCTTTAGCAACCCTCAGTTTGCTGTCTATAGTTAAGAGAGTCTGTTATGGTTTGCCTCTCTTTTTTTTTTTTTCCCCTTACGTTCACCTGTTTTGTTTCTTAAATGCCACATAGTAAAATCATATGGTATTTGTCTTTCTCTGACTTACTTTCCTTAGCATAATTGCTAAGGATGCAAAAATACTGATTCAAAGGGGCACATCCACCCTGAGGTTTACAGCAGCCCTATCAACAATAGCCAAATTATGGAAAGAGCCCAAATGTCCATCATGATCTCATTTTTTGTTTGCGTTTTTATCAGTTGGATCCATTTTTCTTCTCTAGAAAAGGCAAAAAACTCCAGCTGCAGTAGAAATTTTTTGGTTGGTATTGTTGGTTTTCCCAATGGTTAGTTTGAGTTCTGAGGTGGGGGAGGGAATTATACTTTATCAGTGAGTTACAGGCTCTAAGGACAAGTTAAACTATAAATGAAGTGACATATTTTGCAATTTCTTGGAGAGTTTATCTAAGAATGGAGCCAATTCATAAGAGAGCAGAGCTAAGATGAAGGGAGGAAGAAGAGGTCCATGTTTCATGGTTGAGCAATTGGATATAGCAATGCCTGTACTCAGACCCCATTGTGCATTTCCTAATTAGGAGGCTTCATGTATTTCGCCTTCTGCTTAAGCTGGCTAATGTTGGATTTTTTTTTTATTCAACTTCCAGTTTTTACATGTATATGTGAGACTTTGTCTTAATTTAAGGAGGCACATTCTTAATGCAGAACACAATAAAGGATATGGGATGAATGGACATTTTAAAGTATTTCTTTATATCCATTTTACAACCAACATAAATTTGACTGTCCAGTCATAAATTTCTAGATTTTCCTTTGGACCATTTCAATATTCCATATAATTATTATGGTCAGTATAAATGCTTTTAAAGGGATTAAAAAATAAGCTGTGTGTGTAATTGAATTAGTTTTATTATGATAAATATATAAAAATTAAAATGTATAATTTTTTCATTACTCTTATAAAAACATTAAACCAGAACAAATTCTGATATAAATACAAATTTCAGAAGTCCAATAATCAGTGAATTATTTATCTACACATTGGATCCAGAGTAGAAATCCCTAATAAAAAAAAATCCTCAAACAAAAGCAAAAATGAACTACTTGGACTTCATCAAAATAAAAAGCTTTTGCACAGTGAAGGAAACAATCAGCAAAACTAAAAGGCAACCGACAGAATGGGAGAAGCTATTTGCAAATGACATATCAGATAAAGGGTTAGTATCCAAAATCTATAAAGAACTTATCAAACTCAACACCCAAAAAACAAATAATCCAGTGAAGAAATGGACAAAAGATGTGAGTAGACACTTCTCCAAAGAAGACATCCAGATGGCCAACCTACACATGAAAAAATGCTCAACATCACTCATCGTCAGGGAAATACAAATCAAAACCACAATGAGATACAGCTAACATGAACAACTCAGGCAACAATAGATGTTGGTGAGGATGCGGAGAAAGAGGATCTCTTTTGCATTGTTGGTGGGAATGCAAGCTGGTGCAGCCACCCTGGAAAACAGTATGGAGGTTCCTCAAAAAACTAAAAATAGAACTACCCTATGACCCAACAATTGCACTAGTAGGCATTTATCCTGGGGATACAGGTGTGCTGTTTCAAAGGGACACATGCACCCCCATGTTTATAGCAGCACTATCAACAATAGCCGAAGTCTGGAAAGAGCCCAAATGTCCATCGATGGATGAATGGATAAAGAAGATGGGGTATATATATATATACACTGGAGTATTACTCGGCAATCAAAAAGAATGAAATCTTGCCATTTGCAACTACGTGGATAGAACCTGAGGGTATTTTGCTAAGCAAAATTGGTCAGAGAAAGACAAAAATCATATGACTTCACTCATATGAGGACTTTAAGAGACACAACAGACGAACATAAGGGAAGGGAAACAAAATAATATAAAAACAGGGAGGGGGGCAAAACAAAAGAGACTCATAAATATGGAGAACAAACTGAGGGTTGCCGGAGGGGTTGTGGGGGGGGGATGGGTTAAATGGGTAAGGGGCACTAAGGAATCTACTCCTGAAATCATTGTTGCACTATATGCTAATTTGGACGTAAATTTAAAAAAATAGAAAAAATAAAATTAAAAAAATCCTCAAGCTTGTTTCATAGATTATTTGTGTTTGTTTTTATTGTAATATTAGTAATTTATATTGATTTATTCATCAGAGTTATATAAAATAAGGTCTTCCTTATTTTTTAAATTAGACACTCAATTGTCCCCCAAGACATTTACTTATTACTATCTCAGTTTTGCTATTAATTTGAAACAGGCATCTTTACAAACATTGAAATAATGACATTTTCCCCCTAGAATTCTGAAGATATTTTGCCTTACTTTTATATATTTATCTGGACTAGTATACTTATAAAAACTTTCATTTGTGTACTTCCTCCTGTCCTTATTGCTAATAAAATAATCCAGTTTAGTTGGTACAATCAGAATCTCTTCAATATACCTACCTTCAAGCTGAATATATTACTGACTAGTATGATAGAGGTTTACTTGAGTTTGGCATGTCTGTGCTATTCTGTTCCATGTAATATTAAAATATTATTCAGATTCATTTGAATCTCCTGTGGCAGACTTTCCTCTCTGGACATACAGAAAGAAAGACAATACCTCTTTCTCTTTCTTCAGAATACCTTTGAAACTTTCTCTGTATCTTTTGTTTTATATTCTTGTATGATGGTCAGTCAGATATAGTAACAAGGTAAGACCAAGGACTGGCTCACAAAAGCAATTGTAAAATACTCACATGTCCTAGAATCAGGAGGCATGACACCCTATGGAGGGCTAGGAAAACATACCAGGTTGGTTGAGAGGAGTAAAAGCATGAGGCCAGAGCTTTCAGGAGGGTTTTCATGGGAAAAGCAAAACAGGGCAGGGTAAACTCTTAAGGATTGGCTAGTTTGATAATCTTAGCAGGCTCTGAACTATAGGGGGGTTACCTGGTTCCCTGTTGCCTGCCTGGCCCTGGGATGAGTAAGACAGAGGAATATGAGATGCACTGGCCAGGTAAGGGATAAATTGTTTTGAATTGGTTACTTTGCGTATCAAAGTCACGCTCAGGGCCTTTGGCTTCTCTCTATGAATTGCCTAGTCCCTGGAGAGGCAGTCTCTTCCCAGCCTGAAGAGTATTTAGGAATTTCCAAACTTTACAATATACAGAAAAACTTACTTTCTCAAATTTAATGAGTATACATTTCATTGTCTTTTTAAAAAATGTATACATATATACGTACATATAGTGTGTGTGTGTGTGTGTGTGTGTGTGTGTGTGTGTGTGTGTGTGTGTGAGTGTGGCCCGCTTGGATTCTTTTCCTGGGAGAATGAACTTTTTTTTTGCTATTATTTTACTGATGAATCTACTCCTCTGTTAGTGTGTTTATGTTGAGAGAGGTTTTAAGCTGAGGGGTATTAAACTTCCCACATGGGATTTCAAATACTCTATCTCTGAAGTTTATTCATATGTTCCTATCTGCTTTCTGTGCATTCATATATACCCATATATGTGCACTTGTACCACACCCACATACATGCTATATGTCTTCTATAAACATACCTACATATGGAAGTAAAGTAATTGCGTATGTTTAAACACGTTTTACTAGAAATCTCAATAACTAACCCTTGTTTCACTCAAGTTTTTCACTCAATATCTTTGAATTAGAGTCTTGTGCAGTGTTTGTTTTGTTCAGAAAGTTTTTGCCGTCTAACGAAACCCGTGTTGATTCTACCCCACCTTTCTATAGACTTCCAGAAAGGTTTGAAATTAACAGGACCAAATTATGGCTCCATGTTGAATCATTGTTATGCTCTTCGGTACACAGAAGTCAAAAATATTATTGAGCCTTGTTTCTAACAGTTAATAATCATTCTACTCGTACTTTTATTTATTTTTAAAAAAATTTTTTTAACGTTTATTTATTTTTGAGACAGAGACAGAGCATGAACGGGGGAGGGTCAGAGAGAGGGGGAGACACAGAATCCGAAACAGGCTCCAGGCTCCGAGCTGTCAGCACAGAGCCCGATGTGGGGCTTGAACTCACAGACCGCGAGATCATGACCCCAGCCGAAGTCGGATGCTTACCTGACTGAGCCACCCAGGCACCCCTCTACTTGTGCTTTTATATTTCCTGTCAAAAACATTGGTCTGCTCTGTCAATATTCAGAAAAAAATAAACTTCGATCTTTTTATGAATGTTATTTACACAAATAATTTCACTACGCACACATAATTTATATTTGTTTTGAACTTTGTATCTGTGTCTCATGTAAATTTTATGTAAGTGTGTATTGTATTCCAGGACACACTTTGATAGGACTTTCAAAGTGGCTTTTGTTGGTCCAGAAAACATAGTGTTTTTTTTGTTTGTTTGTTTTTTACAAAAACTTAGTAGTCAGTAAACATAAAGGCATGCAAATGTAGAGATACATTTGTCACTTGTTGTGTGCCATGGAAATTCATTTTCAGGTTTCATACTGCCACACTACAATGTGTTTTTTCCCTCAAGTCTTATCCCTGGACTTCTGTCTGATTTTTGCTACTAGTTGTGTCTACTGCTAGGGTGCCTGGGTGGGTCAGTCAGTTAAGCATCTGGCTCTTGATATTGGCTCAGGTCATGATCTCACAGTTTGTGGGTTTGAGCCCTGTATCAGGCTCTGAGCTGACAGAACAGAACCTGCTTGAGATTCTCACACTCCCTTTCTCTCTGCCCCTCCCCCAGTCACAATCTCTCTCAAAATAAATAAACATTAAAACATTTAGAAATTATGTCTTTTTTCAGTATCATCAAGTAGGTGATAACAGATAACATTGTGTATAACTTATACTCATTTATAAATGTTTTAATTGGCTTATCATTAACCATCTTATTTTCCATATATTTAAATACAGAATGATAGATCAGTAGTACTTACATGCATCCCAGAAATGCATATCACACTTTAAAACTGTGAGGTCTTTAGCAGTAAGAGGGAGAGTAGAAGAAAGAGATAATTTATAAGTAAATTACACTAAAGCAATCTGCAGATGGAGTGTGAAGGATAGTTTCAAAAAGAAAATAAAAAGTATATCTAGAAATATAAGATATATGTAGAAATAAAGCTAAATTTAAATTAATTATAAATTAGTTAGAAATAAGTACACAAGAAAATAAGCTGCAAAATAACCACACTTTTTATGAAAAAACATTGCAACTAACAAGGATATTTAAACACATATTTCTGAGTGATTGAACAGCTCTCAAGTGTGATACCTAATTTATAGCTTTTTGTCATACCTATAGTTGTTGTGTATGAATGATAGGGCCATAAAGAAATGCCCTCTCATGGTTTTTGAATAGTATACTATGCACCACAAAAGGAAAATTATCTTTGTACCTTCCTAGACTACAATTCTTTTGAGAAAAATGCACGTAGTAGAGTTCTACTTTTTTGATATTAATATTTCCCTTTACAGATCACTTTTAAATCTCATTTAAGTTTCTGCTTATAACCATATTTAAATACAGTTAGAAACATGCTGAAAATTACTTTCTAAATAATTTTAGATGTCCAGGAAGTGATTCAGTGCATATAAATGTATTTTTAGATGAATATTCCAGTTGCATGTTAATAAAATAAATTCAATGATTATTATGCTAGTCTTTCCTCATTTGATCTTGATATTTATCTTCTATTAAGCTATTTAGAAATTAAATTATTCTGTATGAGGCATTCTAGAAATTCAATCAGAGAAAGCATTCTTTATTTTTCTGAGTGACTAGAAAGCTATTTCAAGTATTGAATTCTCATTGTTGTCAGCTTTGTGCCAGATGTATAGAGAAAGCTAAAACATCACAAAACTGAAATTATAATAAGACACAATTTTATAATGGAAAAAAATTATCTAATATAAAGCTGTTTGTGAGTTTAAGATTTTCAAATAATTTCCCTAAACTCCATCTTCTCTACTCATATAAGAGTAGAGAAAAAATTAAATTTTAGCAGACAGAAGTATGTCAATATCCACACCACAAATCCTGGTTGATTTCGATCAGTTCTAGATTAGTTCTATATCTAAATGTATGCATACCTATAAATACTTAAAATATTGCCAGTCACAAGAAGCAATCAGTTAAGCTATTTTTTCAAGTATATACTTCACTTTACAGAATGAAATTAGGCTATGACATTTCAATTGTAATTTTTTTCCTTTTTTTAAATTGAAGTATAACATAGTGTTGTATTAGTAGGTGTACAATGTAACAATTCAACAATTCTATACATTACTCAGTGCTAATCAAGATAAAGTGTCCCTCTCCCTCCCCCTTCCCCATGGCCAACCACCAGTTAGTTCTCTGTATTTAAAAGTCTGTCTTTCGGTTTGTCTCGTTTGTTTGTTTGCTTTATTACTTAAATTCCACAGATGAGTATTAGTCTTTCTCTAATTAATTTATTTCTCTTAGCATTATAGCTTCTAGATCTATCCATGTCGTTGCATATTGCAAGATTTCATTCTTTTTTATGACTAATAATCCACTGTGTATGTGTATATAATATATACATAGATGTACCACATCTTCTTTATTCATGTTTGAATGGATACTTGATTTACTAACATATCTTGACTATTGTAAATAATGCTGCAGAAAACATAGGAGTACATATAACTTTTTGAATTAGTGTTTTTGTTTTTACTGAGTAAATTCCCAGTAGTTGAATTACTGGATCATATGGGAATTCTGTTTTTTTTATTTTTTGAAGAAACTTTGTACTGTTGTCTCCGTTGGATATAGCAATTTACATTGCCACTAACATATACACCTGCTCTAATTTCAATGTATGATTTAATTCTCCAAAATAAATCAATTATACTTTTGATTGTCTAGTTCATTCAAACATTATGAGCAATGAAAAATGGTGAAGGATTTATTTACAAATAATTAAGACATGCTCTTTGGCCTAAGAAAGTTTCCAAATCTATAACAGAAAAACTCCACAGAAAATTAAATACAAACACAATATTGAGGGAAATTTGGCATCAGTGTATCAAATACTTTGAGAGTAGAGAAGATGGAAAAATTTCTTCTGGTTCAAGGAAAAGTGAAGGTTTCATTAAGAACATTCCTTTTGATTTGAACCTTTCACATGTCATTTCTGGTTGTGTTAAGTAGGAGAACGAGTTGTCACCCAGAGAAATATTTTGAGTCAAAAAGAAACCGGAAAGCTTTGAGTACGTTTCTGACGATTTTTAAATTTTTGCTGAAGGAGTGTTTTTATTGTCATTTGGGGTCAGAATGTTGTTGTTGTGTGCTCTGTTGCACATCGTGGGATGTTTAGCATCCACCGTCTCCATTAGTAGCACGCGCCCTCTGGTTTTGTCACCTGTAAATGACATTGTCACATGGCTCCTGGGGACGAAATTGGGCCTCAATGGAAAATGTGTGAGGAATGGTGCTGAAATGTAGGTTGCAGTAAGTTTTAGTGAGTACATTCTTTGGCAAAGGATTGGCTAAGCATGTTGCGTGCATTATTTTATGTAATCTTCACCTTGACCTTATGGATTATTAAGGAAACTAAAACTCAGTGTAATAACTTTCCTAAAATCTCACATCTAATAAGCACCACATCTTGGCTTTGAGCTATTGTTTGTCTCTCTAGCCTGTGCATTCGAACTAGTACTATACACGGTACAGATCATAAACGTAGACATTCTTCCCACCAAGAGACAGGGCTTCCCTCTCTTCTCTTACGATCTGAGAGTCCTCTATGGCTGCTTTAACCAGTGTAATAAAGAGGTAATGGAGTTGTGCTGGTTTCTGGGCCTGTGTCTTGATGATTTTTTTTTTTTTAACTTTTATCCTACAGGCTCTGGAAAGCTTTGGATTTTTGTAAACTGACATTACCTAATTATGGTTTTGTTGTAATAAGAATTTTGGGAGGGGGGATACAGCTATATGTAGAATGGCGATGGAATCGAATACAAGGTAGACAAGATTTCTGCAGTTGCTCTGAATACATTTTATGATTGAAATATGGGAGAGCGAATTCGGAAAACTTTTCATAGATAATGCCATCATATCTTGAAAAGATACAGGGATTACAGAAGGAGCAAACTTTGGTTCAAAGCCACCATTACCTATGTGTCCATGGGAACTTACTTTCTGAATGTCTCCATGTTCCTAGTGACACATGTACACTTAGATCTCACAATCATGCTCCTCACACGGGTATAGGCATTCAGAAAACAGGAAGTAAATAGTTGGGAAAGGGGAGGATGTGCCTATAGTAGGTCAGGTGGTAATTAATTACCTTGGAATTGCTGTTGTCTTGACTTCCTGGCTGTTCTCCTCACCTGGCCAGCTGTTCTGGGAATTTTCTCACTCATGATTTGCTATCACAGGCTTTCCTTTGTGCTTGTCATCACCAGCCAGTCAGACATGTTAGTAGCATATATTTGATCCCTTCTTAAAATAACTTCTAAGTTCTTTCCCAAAGGGCTCCCGTGTTCTATGCAGAACTGAGGACATATCAAAAAGCTACCTTAGGCTTTTTCCAACTATTGATATTGGTAAAGTAGCTTCTAAAATATTATATTACAGTTGAGAATTTTATCTCCTCGGAGATGGAGAAACCTTTAGATAGAAACATTGGTTAATTTCACACATACTTTACTCAAGGCTTATCTCCGGCCTAGTCAATATGTGCTCTTACAAGTACTAGTATTGAACTTAAGGGAAAATAATAAAAGATATGAATTAGCAGATCACTTTAAGTGATAGGGAATGTCAGTTTTCTGTATTTTCAATGGTGACCTATAAATGCATTATATAGAATGACTATAAGTTCTACAAATGGGCAGTGTCCATTTATGCCTATTTGCTGATGTGATTAATAGTGACTCTTTTAACTCCTAATAGGATGCTGTGTTTGGATGGTAAATTATATGACCCCCAACATTATATAAGTGTACTAATGACTGCAAGGTGTTATGTGGGGGTTGTCATAGACTCAACTGTGAAGAAAGAATAACATCAAATAAACAACAATATCTCTCTGTCTCTTTGCTAAGTCTAATGATCAAAGTCTCTTTAATAAAATAATTAACTATGGTTGGCATTTCAAGTAGAGGGAAGATGTCAGGGGTTTGTAAATTCCCCAAATATATATGTGGATTTTTTGTTTGATTTTCATATATGTATTTCCCAGGAAGACAGCTTTTATAAGATGCTTTAAAAATACCTCTAAATTAAAGTATTAAAAATTATTTTATTAGAATCAGTAAGAGTGGCTCTTTGGTAATATTTAGATGAAAACTGAAAGAAAGAAATTAGATAGCAACAATAAAAACAACTCATTTATTGAGTCCTTACTCTGTGCCAGACACTGTCCTACGGGCTTTAAAATTATTTTGTGGAACACTAGAAATATTTCGGATGAAGAAAATGGTTTGCAGAAAGTGTAGCCAAATTGCTCAAGATTACACAGGCAGTAAAGGTCGAGTCAGGACTGGAACCTCAGATAACTCCTTGGTATACATTTTTCATTATTGTTGCCTCCATTATATGGTATCAAGGGAAGAATTCAAGTTTGAACAAACTTTTGTTTTCGTAATTTGCTGATTTATCTTAATTTTTTTTTATTGAACTCTATTTGGCACATAATATCACATAAATTTAAGGTGTACAATATGCTGATTTTATGCATGTATATATAGTAATATGGTTGCCATTGCAGTAATAATTAGTATCTCTGTCACATCACATCATTACCATTTTTTTTAGTGCTTATGATAATTAAGATTTAGTCTCTTAGCAAATTGGATTATAGCATAATGTTGTCTATATGCATTCTGGTAAGCATCAGTTCTCTAAAACTTACTCGCTTTTCAATGCATATTTGTACCCTTAAACAACTCCTGTGCCCAGACCCCTCATCCCCTGGTAATCACCATTCTACTCTGTTTTTGAGCTGGGCTTTAAAAAAAAAACTTTTTTAAATGTTTATTTACTTTCAAAGGAGAGACAGAGTGTGAGCAGTGAAGGGCAGAGAGAGAGAGAGGGAGAGGGAGACAGTGAATCCGAAGTGGGCTCCAGGCTCTGAGCTGTCATCACAGAGCCTGATGTGGGACTCGAACTCACAAACCGTGAGATGGTGACCTGAGCTGAAGTCAGAAGCTTAACCAACTGAGTCACCCAACTGTCCTCATTTGTGCTTTTTTAGAACCCACATACAAGTGATATTATACATTGTTAGTGTTTCCCTGTGTGACTTAACTCATTCAGCATCACGCCCTCAAGGTCCATCTATGTTGTTGCATATAGCAGAATGTTCTTTTTCCTCATGGCTGAAAAAATATTCCATTTTTCATATGTATACTATATCTTGAGCAATTCATTTATTAACTGATATTAGGTTGTTTCCGTATCTTGGCTATTGTGAATAATGTTGCAGTGGACACAGGAGTACATAGCCCTCTTTGACATTTTGTTTTTCTTTTCTTTGGATATATGCCCAGAAGTGGAATTGCTAGATTATACGGTAGATTTATATTTAATTTTTTGAGGAATTTCCATATTGTTTCCATATTGACTGAACCAATTTATATTTTCACCAAAAGTGTATAAGCCCACTGGCACTTTTTATCTAACATCCTAACAGGTGTGAGGTGACATCTCATTGTTCTTTAGATTTGCATTTCCCTTGTGATTAGTGATGTTGACCAACATTTTTTTTGTGCTGGTTGGGAATTTGGATGCCTTCTTTGGAAAAAGAGTGTATTTCCTCTCCCCGTTAAAAAGGGTAGTTTAATTGATGTACAATAGTATTTTTAGTTTCAGGTGTATGACATAGTGATTTGAAATTTGTATACATACAAACTGACGGCCACAATAAGCATCTGGTTACCATCTGTCAGTATACAAAGTCATTACTATATTATTGACATTACAATATTATTGAGTCCTTACTCTGTGCTGGGCACTGTACTTTGGGCTTTAAAATGATTTTGTTGAACACTCAAGATATGACAGATGAAGAAAATGGTTTGTAATCTTTATGGTGTGCGATACAGCCACAAGACTTAAAATCACTTCATATCTGGAAGTTTGTGCCTCTTAATCTCCTTAACCCATTTCATCCTCAACCCTTCCTTGTCTGCTCTGGCAAGCAATTCTGTTCTTTGTCTCCTTGAGTCAGGATTTTGTTTTGTATGTTTTTTGTTTTTGTTTTTGTTTTTGTTTTTGTTTTATATTCTACTTAAAGTGCAATAATGAAGTTTTGTTTTTCTCCACTTTAATTTAGCTTAATACCCTTAGGGCCCATCCATGTTGTTGCAAATGACTTGATTGAATTCTTTTTATGATTGAGTAGTATTCCATTGTGTGTGTGTGTGTGTGTGTGTGTGTGTGTGTGTGTGTAACTTCTTTCTTATCCACTCGTGTATTGGTGAATGCTTAGATTGTTTCTAGATCTTGGATGTTGTAAGTAATACTGCGTGAACACAATAGGGATACATACTCCTTTATAAATTAATGTTATTGTTTTCTTCAGACAGTTACCTTATGATCTGGCAATTCCACATCCAGATAATTCTATTCTTAATTTTTTCCAGGAAGTTCTATACTATTATCCATAGTAGCTGCACTAGTTTACATTCCCAGCAACAGTGAATGAGTGTTCCCTTTTTCCCAAATGCTTGCCAACACTTATTTCTTATCTTTTTGATAATAGTCATCATGACAGGTGTGAAGTAATATATCATTGTAGTTTTGATTTGTATTTCTCTAATTAGTGATGTTGGGCATCTTTTCATGTGTCTGTTGGCCATCTGCATGTCTTCAGAAAACTCTCTACTCAGATTTTCTCCCCAGTTTTAAATTGGATTACTTGATTTGATTTTGAGTTGCATGAGGTCTTTATATATTTTGGGTATTATCTCCTCACTGGATACGTGACTTGCAAATATTTTCTCCAATTCAAGTTTCCTTTTATTTTGTGAATGGTTACCTTTGCTGCACAATAGATTTTTAATTTGACATAGTCCCATTTGTTTATTTTAGCTTTTGTTATTTTCATTGCCCTTGCATTTGGAGTCTGATAAAAAAAAAAAAAAAAAAAAAAAAAACCAGCTAAGAGCAAGGACATGGAGTTGACTGTCTTATTTTTTTTGTTTGTTTTTTGTTTGTTTGTTTTTTTCCCTGGGAGTTTCACATTCAAATCATCAATCCATTTTGAGTTATTTTTTTTTATGTGGTAGAAGATAGTGGCCTAGTTTCAATCTTTTTCATGTAGTTGTCCAGTTTTCTGAACGTCATTTACTGAAGAGACTGTTCTTTGTCGTTCTATGTTCCTGCCTCCTTTGTCATAAATTAATTTACCGCATATGCATGGGTTTATTTCTGAGCTCTCTATTTTGTTCCATTCATCTGAAAGTTCATTTTCTTTTTCCTTTTTTCTTTTTCTCTTTCTTTTTCCTTTTTTCCTTCTTCTCCTCCTCCTCCTCCTTATCCTCCTCTACCTTTCTTCTTCTCCTTCTCCTTTTTTTCCTCCTTCCTCTCTTTCTTCTTCCTCCTTCTTCTCTCTCCTTCTTTTTCCTTCTTATCTTTCTTTCTTTTGAATGACAGTACCACACTGCTTTGAATACTGTAGCTAACACAGAGCATGATCCCTCAGGAATTCTTCTTTTCCAAGGTTTTTTTATTTTGTTGTTGTTGTTGTTGTTGTTTGTTTGGCATTTGGTATCTTTTGTAGTTCCATGTAGATTTTATAATTATTTGTTCTAGCTCTATGAAAAATGCCATTGGAATTCTGATAGGGATTACATTAAACCTATACATGACTCTGGGCAGATGGACATGTTAATAATATTAATTCTTCCAAACAATGAGCATAGGATAGCTTTTCATTTATATGTCTTCATTATCATTCTTCAGTGTCTTACTGTTTTTAGTGTCTAAATCTTTCACTTCCTTTGTCACATTTACTCATACATATTTTATTCTTTTTGATGAATTTGTAAATGGGATTTCTCTTGCTCTTAGGTTATTATTAGTGTGTAGAAGCCCAAAAGATTTTCGTATATTAATTTTTGTATCCTCTAGCTTTAATGATTTCATTTATTAGCCTGTGTTTTTGGTGGAGTCTTTAGGATTTTAAATTTACAATGTTATTTGCAAATAGTGACAATTTTTCTTCTTCATTTTCCATTTGGATGCCATTTATTTATTGCCCAATTGATGTGGCCAGGAATTCCAATACTATATTGAATAAAAATATCAAAAATGGGCATTCTTGGTTTATTCCTTATTTTAGAGGAAAATCTTTCTTTTTTCACCATTGAATATGATACTAGCTATGAGTTTGTTACATATGGCATTTTTTATATTGAGGTACATGACTTTATACTCACTTTGTTATTTATTTATTTTTATATAATTTATTGTATACAGTGTGTTTTTGGCTTCAAGAGTAGATTCCCATGATTCATCACTTACATACAACATCCTGTGCTCATCCCAACAAGTGCCCTCCTCAGTACCCATCACCCATTTTCTCTGCCCCGCCCCCATCCTCTCACCCCTATCCACCCTCAGTTTGTTCTCTGTATTTGAAAGTCTCTTAGGGTTTGCCTCCCTCTCTGTTTGTAACTATTTTTTTTTTCTTTCCCTTCCCCCATGGTCTTCTGTTAAGTTTCTCAACTTCCACATATGAGTGAAAACATGATATCTTTCTCTGACTGACTTATTTCATTTAGCATAATACCTTCCAGTTCCATCCACATTGTTGCAAATGACAAGATTTCATTCTTTCTCATTGCCAAGTAGTATTCCATTACATATATAAACCATATCCTCTTTATCCATTCATCAGTTGATGGACCTTTGGGATCTTTCCATATTTGGCTATTGTTGGTAGTACTGCTATAAACATTGGGGTACATGTGCCCCTATGAATCAGCACTCCTATATCATTTGGATAAATTCCTTTTTGTGCTATTGCTGGATCATAGGGTACTTCTATTTTTAATTTTTTGAGGAACCTCTACACTATTTTCCAGAGTGGTTGCACCAGTTTGCATTCCCACCAACAATGCACAAGGGTTCCCTTTTCTCCACATCCTTGCCAACATCTGTTGTTTCCTGAGTTGTTAATGTTAGCCACTCTGCCCCATATGAGGTGGTATCTCAATGTAGTTTTGATTTGTATTTCCCTGATGATAAGCAATGTTGAGCACCTTCTCATGTGTCTATTAGCCATTTGGATGTCTTCTTTGGAAAAATGTCTATTCCTGTCTTCTACGCATTTCCTCACTGACTTTTTCTATTCTTAATGATAATTTTCCTGAATTAGAGTATTCTTGGAAGTATCTTCATTTTACTCTTTTGAAAATATTGTCCCATTCTCTTATTGCCTGAAAGTTTCTGCTGAAAAATATGATATTATTATGGAGTTTTCTTGTACATTCCAAGTTGTTTTTCATTTGCTACTTTTAAGATTCTCTCTTTGTCTTTAACTTTTTGACATTTTAATTATAATATGCCTTGGGGTAGAGCTTTTGGGTTATCTTAGTGGGAACATTCTGGGGTTTCTGGACCTTGATAGATGTCTGTTTCCTTCCCCAGAATTAGAGAAGTTTTTACCTGTCATTTTTAGAATCAGTATATTTCCAGCAACAATGCATGAGTTTTCCGTCCCTTTCTCTGTTCATTTCTCTCATCATTTCTTCAAATCAGTTTACATTTCCAGCAGCAATGCACAAGTTTTCTGTCCCTTTCTCTCTTCTTCTAGGATCTATAAAATGTGTATGTGATTGTACTTAATGTTGTCAAATCTGTTTCTTGTTGTATCTTCACTTTTTAATGTTCTCTTTTCCTTTTGCTACTCTGTCTGCATGAGTTCCATTGTTTTGCTTTCCAGGGTACGAATCCATTCTTCTGATTCACCCAGACTTCTGTTGAGTCCCTCTAGTGTGTTTTTCAGTTCCTGTATTCAGCTCTGTGACTTAGCTGGGTACTTTCTTATATTTTCCCCTTGTAGAGGTTTTCACTCTTCATTCATTCTTCTCTTAAGGGCATTGAGCATCTTTATGACCATTACAGAGGATTTTATCATAAGATCTTCCCTGGAGAAAGTTCTGTGTGCATTTGAGAAGAATATGTGTTCTGCTGCTGTTGGATGGAATGTTGTATGGATGTCTGTAAAGTTTATTTGCTATAAAATATGGTTCAATTCTAATGTTTCCTTCTTTATCTGTCTAGATGATCTCTCCATTGATGGCAGTGAGGTACTGAAGTCTCTTACTGTTAGTATCTATCTTTATATTACTCCCTCCAGGTTTGTTAGTATTTGCTTAATGTGTTCAGGTCTTCTGATGATGGTTATGTATATTTTTATAATTATTATGTCTTTTTGATGTATTGACTGCTTTATCATTATAATCTTTTTGTCTCTTGTTGCAGTTTTGTCTTAAAGCCTATTTTGTCTGACAGAAGTATGGCTATTACCACTCTAAGTAGCTATTTGCATGGGAAATCTTCCATATCTTCACTTTGAGCCTATATTTGTCTTTAGACATAAAGGTAGTCTCTTATAGGTAGCATATAGGAAGAGCTTGTTTTTGTTTGTTTGTTTGTTTGTTTTGTTTTGTTTTTATCCAACCAGCCATTATGTGCTTTCAATTCGTGAATTCAATGAATTTATATTTAATATGATTGTTGATATGTAAAGACTTACTACTGCCATCTTATTGATTGTTCATTGTATTATATATCCATTGTTTGTTTTTTTTTCCTTCTTTTTGCTTGCCTTTATAAATTGGTGGTTTTTCATGGTGCCATATTTTGTTCCTTCTCCCCCCTTTTAAAAATATCATGTGGATCTACTCTAGATTTTTGCCTTGTGGCTATCATAAGACTTACATAAAATATCTTGTAGATAAAACAATCCATTTAATGGTAATAGAAATTCATTTTCATTCAACTATAAGGCTCTACCATTTACTCCTCATGTATTTTTTTGGTCACAGTTTATCTGTTTTTATATTTTGTATCAATTAAAAAAATACAGTAGCCATAGCTGTTTTTAAACCTCTTTTCATTTCATCTTTTTGCTACAGATGTTAATATGCCATCCTAATATAGCGTTTTCTAATTCTAGAAAGTATGTCTTCACGTATTTTCACGTTTTCATGTCACTAATTAGGGTTTTCCTATTTCAGCTTCAAGAACTCCTTTCAGTATTTTCTGCACTGCAGGTCTATGGTGGTGAGCTAGCTCTGCTTTTATTTATCTGGAAAAGCCTTTGTTTTGCCTTCATATCTTAAGGAAAAATGTGCTCAATAAATTATCCTTGGCCGTGAATATTTATCTTTCAACATTTTGAGTATGTCTTTCTGGTCTCCAATTCACTGTAGAGTCTCTGCTGAGAAATCTGCTGTTAACATAAAGGTGGTTCATTTTTAGGTTTCTTTCTCTTTTGCCCTACCTTTGAGGTTCTTTACTATGGATTTTGATAGTTTTGTTATAATATGTTTTAGAAAAAAAACTGTGTTGTATTCCATTAATAGAAAGTCTTTTAGCCTTGTGGACTTGTATGTCCAACTCTTGCCCTAGGATTGGGAAGTTCTCAACTATTACTTCTTTAAATAAACTCTGTCCCAATTCTTGTCTCTTCTCCTTCTGGAATCCCAATTATTCAAATGTTTGCCTTTCTGTTTGAATCTATTAACTCTCATAGCCTTCTTTCACTCTTATTAATTGAATCTAAGTTCCCTCTTCTAACTCTGTTAATACTATATTCCTACCTACAACTCCTTTATTCTTTCTTCATTTACCCTGCAGTACTACAGGTGCTCTCCTTTGCATTCTTTATCTCAATCTTTAAATTTTTCAACTCCAGAATTTGATTATTTGTTTATAACTTGAATGGTTTGGTGAAGATTCCTCCCATTCATGATGAGTCTTATTCCAGATTTCACTGAATTGTGAAGCAGAGTTTTCATGTAATTCATTGAATTTCTTTTTTTAAATATTTATTTTACTGAAGTATAATTAACATATAGTGTAATATTAGCTTCAGATATAATATATAATCCAACAATTCTATTCTTTTATCAGAGTTAGTCAAAATAAGTGTACTCCTTTTTTAAATTTTTTTAATGTGTATTTATTTATGTATTTATTTATTTTTGACAGAGAGAGACAGAGCATGAGCGGGGGAGGGGCAGAGAGAGAGAGGGAGGCACAGAATCCAAAGCAGGCTCCAGGCTCCAGGCTCCAAGCTGGCAGCACAGAGCCCGACGCAGGGCTCAAACTCACAGACCGCAAGATCATGACCGGAGCCGAAGTTGGATGCCCAACCGACTAAGCCACCCAGGTGCTCCTGTTTATTTATTTTTGACAGAGACAGAGTGCAAGCGTGGGAGGGTCAGAGAGAGACACACACACACAGAATCTGAAGCAGGCTCCAGGCTCTGAGCTGTCGGCACAGAACCCACCCCAGGGATTGAACTCAAGAACTATGAGATCATGACCTGAGCGAAGTCCGGTGCTTAACCGACTGAGCCACGCAGGTGTCCCTAAAATAAGTGTACTCTTAATCTCCTATACTTCACCCTGTCTGCCCACTCCCACCCCTTTGGCAATCACTAGTTCTCTAAGAGTCTGTTTCTTGATTTCTCCCTCTTTTTTCTTTGTTTTCTTTTGTTTGTGAAAATCCACATATGAGTGAAATGATATGTCTTTTCCTGATTTCACTTAGCATTAAACCCCATGGTCGAGCCACGTTGTTGCAAACAGCAAGATTTCATTCTTTTTTTTTTTCTATGACTGAGTAATATTTCTGTGTGTGTATACACACATGTAACATCTTCATCTGTCCATCTATGGATGGACACTTGGGTTGCTTTTATATTGTAGCTATTGTAAATAATACTTCAATCAACATAGGGGTTCATATATCTTTTTGAATTAGTGTTTTTGTTTTCATTGGGTAAACATCCAGTAGTGGAATTATGGTAACTTTATTTCACATGGTAATTGTAGTTCTAATTTCTTGAGAAGCCTCTATACCGTTTTTTACAGTGGATATACCAATTTGCATTTTCACCAACAGTGTACAAGTTTTCCTTTTTCTCTACATCCTTGCTGACACTTGTTATTTGTTGTCTTTTTGGTTTTAGCTATTCTGAAAAGGGCAAGGTGATATATATTCTGGTTTTAATTTGAATTTCTTTGATTAGTACTGTTAAGAACCTATTCATGGTGTGTTGGACATCTATATGTCTTCTTCAGAAAAATGTCTATTCTTCCAATTTTTAAGTTTGATTATTTGTTTTTGTTTTTTTTTTTTTGAGTTGTACAAGTTCCTTATATATTTTGGATATTAACCCCTATCAGTGTTATCATTTAGAAATATCTTCTCTCATGCATAGGTTACCTTCTTGTTTTGTTGATGGTTTTTCTTGGCTAAGCAAAATGTTTTTATTTTGGCATAGTCTCAATAATTTGTTTCTGCTTTTGTGTCCCTTGCCTTAGGAGTCATATTTAGAAAAATGTTTCTATGGCCTATATCAGAGAAATTACTGCCTATGTTTTCTTCTAGTTGCCTATGTTTTCAAGTCTCACATGATGTCTTTAATCCATTTTGAGTTCATTTTGTGTATGGTGTAATAAAGTGATCTGGTTTTATTATTTTGCATGTAGCAGTCTAGTTTTACCAGCACTCTTTGCTGAAGAGAGTCTTTTCCTCATTGTGTATTCTTGATTCATTTGTTAAAGATTGACAATATATGAGTGGGCTTATTTCTGGACTCTATATTCTGTTCCATTGATCTATATGACTAATTTTGTGCCAGTACAGTGCTGTTTTGATGACTACAGCTTTGTAGTATCTTTCTACCTCTGGGATTATGATACCTCCAGGTTTGTTCTTGTATTTCAAGACTGTTTTTTTTTGCCTATTCAGCGTCTTTTATGGTTCCATATAAATTTTAGGATTATTTCTTCATGTTCTGTGAAAAATGCTCTTATTTTGATAGGGATTACATTAAATTTGGGGTAGTGGTAGAGACATTTTAACAATATTTCCATGAGGATGGAGTATGTTTCCATTTGTTTGTGTCATCTTCAGTTTCTCTCATCAATATCTTATAGTTATCAGAGTACACGTCTTTCACTTCCTTGGTTAGGTTTATTCCTAGGTATTTTATTCTATTCAGTACAATATTTCTGATATTTACTTTGTATTCTGTGACATTACTGAATTTACTTAGCAGTACTAAGTTGCATTTTTATGGAATCTTTGGTTTTCTATATACCATGTCATCTGCAAATTGTGACAATTGTACTTCTTCTCTACCAATTTGAATGGTATTTATTTCTTATCTGATTGCTTTGGCTAGGGCTTCCAGTAATAGGTTAAATAAAAGTGGTGAGAGTAGACATCCTTATCTTATTCCTGATCTTAGCAAGAAAGCAATGTTTTTCCCAGTTAAGTATGATGTTAGTTGTGGGTTTTTCAAATGAGGACTTTATTATGTTGAGGTATGTTCCCTGTAAACCTACTTCATTGACAGTTTGTATCATCAATGGATATTGCACTTTGTGAGATAATTTGTCTGCATCTATTGAAATGATCATATGATCTTTGTCATTTCTATTTTGATTTAAAGTTTATTTTTGAGAGAGAGAGAAGAGCAAAAGCACAAACAGGGGATAGGCAGAGAGAGAGAGAATCCCAAGCAGGCTCCTCACTGTCAGCACAGAGCCCAATGTAGGGTTCAAGCTCACAAACTGAGATCATGAACTTAGCTGAAATCAAGAGTCAGATACTTAATAGACTGATCCCACCCAGGTGTGTCTGTCCTTTCTCTTGTTGATGTGATGTATCATGTTAATTGATTTGCAAATATTGACCTACCCTTCCATCCTTGGAATAAATTCCATTTGATTGTGATAAATGATTTTTTTTTCTAATGTATTGTTGGACTCATTTTACTGATATTTTGTTGGAGATTTTTGCATTATGTTCTTTAGGAGCCTCTCGTTTTCTTCTTTTGTTGTACCTTTGTCTGGCTTTGGCATCAGGGTAATGCTGGCCTCACAGAATTAACTTGGAAACTGTCCTTCCTCTTTTATATTTTGGAATTCTTTGAAAATGATAGATATTAACTCTTCTTTAAATGTTTGATAGAAATCACCTGTGAAGCCACCTGGTCCTAGACTTCTGTTGGGAGTTTTTATAATTTAAATTTTAATTGTTTACTTTTCAAGTTTTTATTTAAACTCCAATTATAAAATACAGTGTAATAGTTTCAGGTGTAGAATTAGGTGATTCATCACTTACACTGATTTAATTGCTGGCAATTGATCTGTTCAAATTTTCTGTTTCTTAATGATTCTGTTTTAGAGAGTTCTATGTTTCTAGAAATTTATCCAATTTTTCTAAGATGTCCAATTTGTGGGCATATAATTTTTCAAAATATTCTCTTAAAAGCTTTAGTATTATTGTGGTGTTTTATTTTTCCTCCTTTCTGATTTTGTTTGAGTCATCATCCCCCTCTTTTTTATGAAGCTGGCTTGTCACTTCTGTGTATCTTTTCGAAGAATACCTCCTGGTTTCATTGTTCTGTTCTTTGTTTTTATCAGTTTCTATTTCATTTATTTCTGCTCTAATCTTTGATATCTTTCCTCCTACTGGTTTTGGGCTTTGTTTGTTCTTTTTCTAGCTCATTTAGGTGTGAGGTTAGATTGATATTTTTCTTGCTTATTGAGGTAGGCCTATACTGCTCTATTTGCTGCAGCCCAGTGATTTTAAATCATTGTGTTTTCATTTTTATTTGTCTCCATGTATTTTTTACTTTCCTTTTGATTTCTTGGTTGACCCATTCATTGTTTAAGCATGCTACTTAGTCTCTCTGTATTTGTGTCTTCCAAGATTTTTTTTCTTGTGTTTGATTTAATTGCATACCATTGTGGTCAGAAAAGCTGCATGATGTAATTTGAGTGTTTTTGAATTTATTGAATGTTGTTTTTTGATCAAATATGTGATCTATTCTGGAGAATGTTCCATGTACGCTTGAAAAGAATGTGCATTCCATTGTTTTTGGGTGGAATGTTCTGAATATATGCATTATGTCCATCTACCTAATGTGTAATTCAAATTTCTTTCAAAAGTTTATTTTGAGAGAGACAGTGTGAGTGGGGGAGGAGCAGAGAGAGAGAGGGAGAGAGAGAACCTCAAGCAGATTCTGTGCTGCCAGCACACAGCCCAATATGGGACTTGAGCTCATGAAACCCCAAGATCATGACCTGAGCCAAAACCAAGGGTCAGACGCTTAACTGCCTGAGCCACCCAGGTGCCCTCCATGTGCAATTCAAAGCCAATGTTTCCTTATTTATTTTCTGTCTGGATGATCTATCTATTGGTGAAAGCAGTCCTATATTATTATTGTATTACTATCAATATTTTCTTTTATGTCTATTAATAGTTGCTTTATGCATCTGGTACTCCCACATTGGGTACATAGATATTTACAATTGTTAAGTCCTCTCATTGGATTGTTCCTTTTATCATCATGTAGTGTCCTTTGTCTCTTGTTAGTCTTAATTTAAAGTCTATTTTGTCCAAAATAAGTATTGCTAGCCCAACTTTCTTTTCACTTCCATTTGCATGGTAAATGTTTTTCCATCCCTTCATTTTCAATCTGCATGTGTCTTAGGTTTGAAGTAACTCTCTTGTAGGTAGCATATAAATGGATCTCTCTTTTTTATCCACTCAGTCACCCTATATCTTTTGACTGGAGCATTAGTCCATTTAAAGTAATTATTGATAGACAGTATTTACTGCCATTTTGTTGTTTTACAGTTCTTTTTGTATTTTATCTGTTCCTTTCTTTGTCTCTTGCTCTCTCCCCTTATGGTTTGATGGCTTTTTTAAATTGATATTCTTGGAATTCCTTTCTCTTTAATTTTTTCTGTATCTATTTCAGGTTTATATTATAATGTCTTATAGATATAATAGTCTACATTTTTAATAGTTGCTTAAGATCAAACCCATTCTAAAAGAGCTAAATTTTTACTCCCCATCTGATTTCATGAATATGATGTTATACTATATATTATACATTTTTAAATTTTGTGACTGACGTGACTGATTTTTATAGATCTCCTTAATTTGGCTGCTTTTGTTCTTTAATCTCTGTGCTGGTTTTATAAGTGACTAATCTACTATTATTTTGCTTGTATTTACCTGTGAAATTTTTTCTTTTTATGATTTTATTAATCCTGATTATAGACTTTTTTTCTGCTCAGACAAGTCCCTTTAATATTTCTTGCAAGGCTCGTTTAGTTCTGATGAACTTCTTTATCTTTGGATTATCTGACAAATTTCATCTCTCCTATCTTGCTGGGTAGAATATTCTTGTTGTTAATCTTCCCCTACCTATCTCCCCAGCATGTTGAATATATCAAGCTACTCCCCTCTGGCCTGCAAAGTTTCTGCTGAAAAATCATCTGATAGCTGGGAAAACTGGGTTCTTCTTGTGTGTAACTGGTTTCTTTTCTCCAGATGCTTTTGAAATTATATCTTTGTCACAGATTTTTGCCACCTTAATTATTATTTGCCTTGGTATGGACTACCTTGGGTTGATTTTGTTGGGACTCTCTGTGCCTCCTGGATCTGGATTTCTGTTTCCTACCTCAGAAATGGGACATTTTCAACTATTATTCTTGAAATACATTTTGTGCCCCCCTTTCTCTTTCTTCTCCTTTTGGGATCCCTATAATGCTAATGATAGTACACTTGACAATGTCATTGAGCTACCTTCGACCATTCATATTTTTTATAATTCTTTTTCATTTTTGTTGTTCAACTTGGTTGCTTTCCATTACTCTGTCTTCCAGCTCACTGATCAATTCTGTCTCTGCTAATCTGCTATTGATTTCCCCTTAGTGCATTTTTAATTTCAATTACTGAGTCATTCACCTCTGATTGATTTGTTTTTATATTTTCTATCTTTTTGTTGAAAGTTTCACTGAGATCTTCCACTTTCTTTCAAGTACTGTAAGTGTCTTTATGATCATTGCTTTAAATTCTTAACAGGTATATTGCTTATCTCTGTTTCACATAGTCTGTTTGCTGTGGTTGTGTTCTGTTGTTTTTTTTCTTTTCTTTTTTTTTTCAATTTTAGAGTGAAAGAGCCTGCTTGGGGGGAGGAAGGGCAGTGAGAGAGAGAGAGGGAGGGAGAGGATGAGAATCTTAAGCACGCTCCATGCACTACGCAGAACCTGACGTGGGGCACAGTCCCACGTCCCTGGGATCATGACCTGAGCCAAATTGAAGAGCCAGATGCTTAACCATCTGATGCCCAGACACTCCTGTCCTGTTATTTCATTTGGGACATGTTTCTCCGTCTCTTCATTTTGTTTAACTCTCTGTGCTTATTTATATATATCTTAGGAAAGTCAGCTATGTCTCCCGATCTTTAAAGTGGTGCCCTTGTGAAGAAGAGATTCTGTGGTGCCTTCTAGTGAAATGTCCCTCTTCATCAGAACCAAGTGTATCAGAGATGTCTTCTATGGAGGTTGTGTGTGCCCTACTGTTGTGGGTGAACCACATTTGCCTTAGTCCAATTAGTGTCAGTGTTTGGTTCCTATGCTGTTAAGGTGCCAGTCTAAGGCTGTTTTGTGCTTGTATTTGGGCAATGTTAGCAGTCAGAACAGATGCCTTCCCTCAGCCTATCTACCTGAGCTATGGCCCCACTGAAGTACAGGGCACTATCCCTGTATTGTCCCTGAGAAGTTTCCCTAGGCAGGCAGGGCCTGCAGTCAATCCAGTTGCCTGCCCCCCAGTCCATCTGCTTGGATTGCACATGCATTTGTGTGTGTGGTATGTGGTTATATCCCCCTCTGTACAGGGTTGATTTCACTTTGGAGTGGTGCTCATCCCTGTAGGGGCTGCTTGTAGAATGAGATATGGCAGGAGGTGCTTTGGAGGGATGCCTGGTGAGTAGGGCAGGTTGGATAAGCAGATTCATAGAAGGCAAGGGAGGGGTATGTGGTGTTATCAAAAGAGGTGGAGAGTGTTCATGCTGGTTTCTGAAGTTGTCTGGGTATCTAAGCTCTATTGTCCTTGGGAAAGTCTCTTAAAGACCCCTGCCCCCTCCAGCACATGTTCTAGGATTATTAAATAAATCTTCATGTATACCCTAGATGCTTTTCAAACGGCTGTTTCTATGCTGTATCTCAGTGGAGTTGTTAGACTTGCTCTTTAAGGTCAGGGACTCTATTTCTAGCCATCCTCTAGCTCTGCCAGATCTAGGTCCACTGATTTTTAAGTACCTGGAGTTAAGCCCCACTGATGGTAAAACTCATGAAGGTAAGCCCCACTGATTTTCAAAACCTAATGTTATGGGGAGTCATCTTCGCAATGCTGGGATGCCTGGTATGGGGTCTGCTGCCTTCCTTATTCAGGCTTGTTGTGTCCTTCCCTTTTCTTAGTCTCACAGGTTACTTTGGTTTCTGACTGCATCTCCACCCCTCCTACCCTCTTTGGTGTGGCTCTTCTCTAGTATTAACTGTGGAAAGTCTCTTCTGCCACTCTTTCGTCATTTTCTGAGTTAGTTGCACTGATACAGCTGTTACCTAGTTGTGTTCATGGGATAGGGTGAGCTTAGGATCCTATTACTCCACCATCTTCTCGTTGAATTTTTTTAACAGTTATTTTGAATTCTTCATCTGTTAGATTGCAATATTCTGTGTCTTTGAGTTTGGTTGCTGGAGAATTATCCTTTTATGATTGTGATACTATATTTCCTTGTTTTTTTTTTTATATTATTTGTAGGTATGCACTTCTGTTTTTGCATTTGAAGCAGCCGATACATCCTTATCCAAGCTTTTATATTTTCCGTGATTCTTAGAATTTACCTATCAGAAACTTTTCTTTCGTATTCCAGAGGGTAGTAATAGAGCTCAATTTTGTTTTCAGTCCCTTGTCCAACCTTGGTCTCTTTTGTGAGCTTGATCTGTGGATGCTTTCATAGATTCCCTAGAGAGCATACACAGGAAGCCAGTAGCAGAGTATAGGGTGGTATGGGTTTAGCATTTGGGGTTTTGATGGTACCTGCAGGCCTGGAGGGAAGATCCTGGATTTAGGGTACCTCCAGGAGCTTATAAGCAGACTTTCTGGTGAAGCCTTGAAGCAGACTACAGGAAATGCATTCCCTGAATACCTTTTGATAATTTATTTGCTTCCTTCTCTTTTCCTCTCTCTCCCCAGTGATAGAGGTCCATCCTCAGATATCTAAGTGTTGCTGGAGAGATCAGGTTTCTCCAGCCACAACCCACATTGGTGGGAGAGCATAGTAGTCACTCACTACTTACAGTTCCTGCCTCCTCTGTGGAAGAGGCTGCCACTGTTATGGCTATTACACAGTTTAGCCCTAGCTTCCCCCACCCCTGGGAGTAGGCAGCTCTGTTGAGTTTCACTGTTCTGCCATGAGATTTGTCTCTATTCCACTCCCATGGTGTGCTGGAATGTTTCCTCAGCAGGTGGGACTTCTGCAAATTCCTTCTCCTCCATGGGTTTCTGTGCAGATTTATTTCTGTCCATTTGTTCCCTCTGATTGCATAGAGTGAGGGTGAGCATATTTGTTAAATCCATTGACTCTATGGTGCTTACTGAAGTTTTGTTTATTTTTGGGTGCTCACGTGGGCTAGAATCCTCCTAGGTTTTTTTGGTATAAGGTGCAGAGGCACTTTTGTTCAGTTATGGATGTTTAATTAAGTTTAAAAAAGGAGAGAGGGGGCGCCTCACTCAGTCAATTGAACATCTGACTTTGGCTCACATCATGATCTCAAGGTTTGTGAGATCAAGCCCCACATCAGGCTCTGTACTGAAAGCATGGATCCTGCTTGGGATTCTTTTTCCATCTCTCTCTGCCCCTCCCTTACCCATGCTCTCTCTCTGTCAAAAATAAACATTAAATAATAATAATAATAAAATAATAATAATAATAAAGTATGGGTGTGAGAAAAGAGAAATGAATTGTCACCATGATACTGACATCATTCCTTGCTGACTTATTTTTTAATGTTAAACATTTGAGGATGTGTATACAATAAAGGAAGGACTTAACAGACAGGAAGAAGTTGAGCATAGTTAAGAGAGAAAAAGAGCTGTGGAGAAAAATGGCATAGGGTGAGTAAAGGCAGAAGTGGCACTGTTGATGTTCAGCATCTAATTTTGTCAACATATTTGTATCTTAAAGAGCACATTAGAAGTTCAAGTGTCATCAAGGGGAGGGAAGTAAAAATAATATAAAAAGAGGAAGGAGGACAAAACATAAGAGACTCTCAAATATGGAGAACAAACAGAGGGTTACTGGAGGGGTTGTGGGAGGGGGATGGGCTAAATGGGTAAGGGGCATTAAGAAATCTACTCCTGAAACCATTATTGCACTAGATGCTAACTAACTTGGATGTAAATTAAAAAGATAAAATAAAATTTTAAAAATTTTAAAAAAAGTTCAAATGCCATGCAAAGGAAGCCCCAGCTTTGTTAGAAATGATAAAAGCTACTCTTGTTGCACATTTAACAAGGCACTATTAGTATTTTATATATAATTTACATGCAATTATCTGATTTAATCACATATTAACTAATGTGGTAAGCATATAATAAATCTTGGTGCACAGAGTTTAATTACTTTTAATAATTATGCAGCCAGAATTTGAATCCAGACACATAGTTCCAGCACTTGAACCCCAAATGGCTTTCATTAATGTCTCTCAAAAAGGTAAGAGCTTCTGTGGAAACCAGGGGTGGGCAGAGTGTCGGGGGGGGGACCCTACTGTGAACCTAACAAACTAGTTGAAGTCAGTTGGGTCATGATAAAAGAGATGAGAAACTTCCCAGAGGTAAAATCAAGTTAAGGAAATTAATAGTTAATAAAAGGACAAGTATTTATTAATTTCTGACTATCCCCTATAATAGATTTTTTATATAAGGTATCTATTTTCATGTTTATCAATGTGTTGAGATAGTTATTTTAACTCTTTTCTTATTTTAAGAGAAGAAACTTGAGGCTAAAAAGGAAAAACAACTTGCCCACATTCACAAATTAAAATACTAGAGTTGAGATTTGAACCCAGGCCTATCTGATTTCATTGTTGACATATTTTTCTTTTTTACCTAATTCTATAATTCTGTCATGTATTTTGACAAAATGGTATATGACAAAATGGTAATAAGCAATAGCAACATACCTCCACTCACTCTTAGAATATAAATTTGCCATTATTCTATCAATGGCATAGAAAGTTGGTTATAATTTTAATGTAATTCTATAATAATCCTGACTTTTGGATCCTAATGTGAATTATTTGTTTTGTGCCTGACATGTTGCATAGCTTCACAGTCTAAAATCACAAGCCTTACTTTGTTGATTATATTTCATGGATTCATCTTTATACATTTTGGTTCCTAGAGTCATATAAACCCCTAAATCCCATGAGTGATTGCCCTGTAAGGTGTGTGATAGCTAAATTCTCAGGGATTGAGTATTAGTATGTACAATTACAATGAACCCAATTCTTTCTTCCAAGAAACATCTGTTCACTTTTACTCACAGATACATGCAGAATATACAGCATTCTATGTTATCACTGTTGTAATTTAATACTTATTTTCTTGATAGATTCTGAATGTAAGTTTCTCCAAATATTTTATTGTGCTTACTGCAATAAACCATCCTACATTGAAAATAACCCATTAAATGCCAAATTAGTGAAACTTCTACATTTTCTGAAAGACCACTGAATCGATAGATTTTCTTTTGTGTGACACTTGGATATAAGACTCTCCTTCAATGGATTAAATAAAAGCAACAGTTATAAAACAGTGTGTTAACATATTCTCAGAAATATGTGGAACGGTTGACAAGTAGGATGGCCTGGTTGAAGTTTAGATACCATTGTAATAAAATTGAAAAGTCAAGGTTTTGATATACTATAAATTTATTTTTTTATTATCTGCAGTGTTTATAACATGGATTTATTTTGAGCTATAAATGATGAAAAGTTAATATTTTCTTACAATTCACACTAGTATATTAAAATTCAACATTAAAAAGCTTGGTAGTAGAAGATCTTAATTGCTGACCTCAAAAATTGGAACGATCCAATACTAAGGTTAAAATTGGTGGGTAAACCCATCTTTTATGTCTTTTGTACTGGGATCCATGATTCCATAAACAAGAAACAAATTGTCTCCAATATGCTAAAACAAATAAACATATTTCATAGAGGCTTTCCCTATTGGAATACTCTCCAAAATACTATGTATACTTTTTATATAAAAATGTATATGTAAATTGGGACAGAAGGTGAGTTCTAGCTGTAGCATTCAGAAAATTCTTCTCCCAGACAACAATATAAAACTATATTAGAGTAGTGTTAAAACAATTAACTTGGATATAGCTTTTTATAGCTCTTTGGGGACTATGACCTCCATTTCATGTTTAATACTCTTGGTGTTAAATACTAGCTGTGATTCTGCCCAAGCATGGATTGTTGAACATATCTTACAGTGTTACTTACCTAAGTAGGATAATATTTAATAAAATGAATAAAATTGTTGAAGTATAACATAGGATTTTGAAATACAGTTTATAGATTGAAATGCCTAGTTCCGCTTATATTTTGAAAGCATCTAACACTGCCAGAAAAAAAAAAAGAGAACAAGTCATCTTAATTAATGAAATACACTTGTTATTTTTAGTTATTGTGGGTTGAAAATAAGTCTTAAGTAAGAAATGTGACTAGTGGAACACCCAGGGAAGATTTTTAAAATAATGTATCAAAATGGCATTAAGACATCTATGTTAAGTGAAATAAGTAAGAGAAAGACAAATACTGTATGATCTCTCTTATATGTGGAGTCTCAAAACAAAACAAACAAAAAAACAGCTAAAGCTCACAGATACTGAGAACAGGTTGATAGTTGCCAGAGGAGGTGCAAAACGGTGAAAGAAACCAATTAACTGTTTTGTTTTGTTTTTTTTTTTTTAGTTTACATAAATTGAATAATGAAAAAAAAAAAGCAAAAAACACTTAGATGTTTCAAACAGTCTACTTGCAAGCTGAATACAACAGTGTTATTTCAGTGAATGGAAGTGACACATGTTCTGTAGTGCATGTAGTGAAAGGTTAAAAAACAATTGCAGTAAAGGTATATGTAACAAATGTACTTACAAGCTGTGTTCCACACTGTGCTTTCAGTGAATGGAAGTGTTAATCATTCTATAATGCATGTGGTGAAGTGTCCAACAGCAATTGTTACAATGTTTCTAGTGAGACACACTCCCTGGCACACTCACACATACACACACACAGAAAACGGATTTCTTTTATCACATTTTTGGAAGTTATGGACTTGCATTGATGGAATATATGGAGAAGCCTTTTCAGATGACACATTGTATCATCATATCATGAATTGGCAAATATCATTACCCAATAGGCTGCTTTGGCAAATGTGTAAGAACCAGAATAAGAGCTTAGAAGAAAAATGAATGAAGATGCAATTATGTTAATGCATCACTTGATTTCTAAGCTTGTAATAATATAATATAATATAATATAATATAATATAATATAATATAATATAATATATAATGTACAATACAACACAATATAATATATAATTTATAATTAATATATAAATAATTTTAAATACTTGAGTATTGATTAAATGATGTCTATTAGTTTTCGTATTTAGTAATGAAGTAGTTCTTGCCAGTATAATATGGAAATGGAAGGACTCTGTTCCCCCAGTGAAAATTTTTTCATACCCCTAAATATAGGATAATTAAATTTCCGTAACATCGGTAGTATACTTGGATAACAATTTCCTGAGCCTTAATAGGACAACCAACTTGACCAGAGTCTGTTAGCAAACAGATGTATCAATTTCCTGTTGTCTGGTCTAACATATACAGAACAATAGATTGTCCAAAGTATATTTTGACTATCCATAAATTCTAGACCAATGCAACTTTTATTATGGGAGATATTACTCTTATCAACAATGAAATATATTAATCATGAGGACAGAAAACCAGTGTCTCTTTTATTTAATGCTATTTTTCCTCTTTTAGTCCAGGGAGAAGGAATACTTCAACAGTGCAATAAATTATCAGGAAGAAAACTTTTCTTTTTGTCTTATAAAATACCCTTGAAAAACCTTCGTAAAATATATAAAAATCTAGCCCTTTGAGATAAGCAATTGGCACCTTATAAACTTCCCTTTAATATGGTGACACTTTCCGATTATTTTTAAAGCATAGTGGCTAAAACTGGAAAATTTAATAGTTGTATATCAGATTATAAATTTGGCCAAATCTGGATTAAAAAAATGAAATTAAACTGTGCATTTCAAATCCAATTGCTTGAAGAAATATAAAAGAGGGGGCCACCTGGGTGGCCCAGTCGGTTAAGCCTCTGACTCTTGACTTCGGCTCAGGCCATGATCTTGTGGTTCATGGGTTCAGACCCCCATGCCAAGCTCTACACTGACAGTGCGTAGCCTGCTTGGGATTCTTTCTTTCTATCTCTCTTTGCCCCTCCCCTGCTAGCTGTCTATCTCTCTCAAAATAAATACAATTTTAAAAATTTATAAAAAATAAAAATAAATTTAAAAAAGAAATATAAAAGAATGTCTTAAACATATACAGCGAAATGTCTCCAACTGATTATTTGGGGAAAAATACGTTGGAGCAAAACTAATGAGTTTTTAAATAAGGGGTCGCTTTTTATTGTATCTGCATGTTTGCTGTTTAGTTGTCATCCTAGATTTGAAAAATAAATGTTCTCCGGAAAAGCATGCCAGACCAACTATTACTCTTTTTCTTGACACAGAATGAAGGCAAGCTTTGTAATTTCTATTCTACTTGTGTAAACTTTTTCAATTTTCTATTTGTTAAACTTGAGGTTAATTCTCCATGTAGACTTCCATCTTGGCTTGTCAGTTGTGACCACTTCTTGCTTACTAAAGTAGATAACTCTTATCTTTTCCAAGCCCATTTATTTTATCTTTATTACTGTAGAGCAAGGCTCTCAGGGTTTCTTACACTTATTTTATTACAGTTTTCTTATTACTAGGTTTTTCTCATACAAGTGATAGATTGCCACTGCCCTTTTGTCTTTCAATTCTATCATAATAAAAAGAAAAATACCTCTAAAAAAGTCACATTGGAGAGTGTTCAGGAAGAAGATTAAGTCACAGTTTATAATCCTGCACCTTTATTTCTCTGAGTGAAATAATACCACACAGTCTCATGTTTATTAAAAGAAATTGGTCAGAAATGAACTTCAGAGATCTTCAAATAAATTATAAAGACATAAAACAATTCTATAACAAAAAAAGCTGTTTTTGAAATAGTTGTTTCTATATAAAAAAATTTGTTTCTGAAAGTGTCACTAGTTTATATACTGATATATTGTCTTGTGATATTTATGACCAACTCGGAAACTTGATTCTGCCTCCCGCCATGAATTTCAATATTCTTGTCCTATGCACAATTCTTTCTAAGAAGCAAAAAATGTGGAATTATTAATTAAAAATAATCTCAGATGCTGTAGTAATACTTTCTGTGATGTAGACTGGAAAGTAATGAAATGAAACCAGGGTCAGAGATTGATAATGATAGATTATCCATAATTCTAAATATGATCAGCATTCTGCGTCTGAGGAAAGTACTTGTTATAATGATTCTATGAAAAAAATGTCAAAACCACTACCCCCAGTATCTATAGATGTCTCCATTGCAACAAATATGGTAAAAACAATGCTATTTGTCATATACTAGTAACGAAAAGTTTATTTAAAATGTTCTCAAAACTACATTTATAATGTATAATAGTGTGTGTGTATATATATATATATATATATATATATACACATATATACTCACATGTGCTTGTAGGTACTATATGTATATGTGTGTGTGTATACATATATATGTATAGACATATATATGTATACACACATGTATATGTATACACATATCCATGTATACACACATATGTATATGTATACATATATGTGTATATATATATATATATATATATATACATATATATACACACACACACACACACACACACACACACACACATATAGTACCTACAAGCACATGTGAGTATATACTTACATTGGTTTCTATTACTGCCATTTGAAAACTATCACAAATTTAGGTAATAAATTTGTGCTGTTTTAAATGGCTAACAGTTGTGTAGGTCAGCGGCCTTATATACATCTCAGAAATCTGATAGCTAGGTTTTGGCAGGGCTCTGTTTCTTTTTGGAGGCTCTAGGGGGAGAATCTGTTTCCTTGCAGTTCAAATTGTTTGCAGTCAATACCATGTGGTTGTAGGACTGAGGTCCTGTTTTCTTGCTGGCTGTCAACTGATGACTGTGTTCAGCTTCCAGAGACCACTCACACTGGTTGACTCATGATTTGTTTTCTCTGTGTTCAAAGCAAGAAAAAAGGAGTCTAGTTCCTCTCACACTTTGAATGTTTCCTGCTACTTTTTCCATTTTCACATATTTTATGCCTTCTGTTCTTTCATTTTTTACAGACTGTGTCATTATATTGAGTTTATCTGATAATCCAGGATAATCTATTTTAACATTACAACCGTAATTCTATCTGCAGAGTTCCTTTTGCCGTGTAAGGTAACCTACTCCCTGACTCCAGGGAGTAGGGTGTAGACATTTTGGGGGACTCTGTATTCTGCCCTTTTCAGTTCACCCTCTTGTCTCCAAAGATTCACATCCATAGCATATGCAAAATAGATTCACCCCAACCCAGGTCCCTAAAGGTTTGATCCTATTACAGCATGAAGTCAAAGTACAAAACCTTAACTAAATATTATAGGATTTAAACTCCCAAATTTTACTATCTAAATCCTCTAAATTAGGTATGGGTGAAGCTCTGGGTATTCTGAGACTAATTCCTCTCCATCTTTTGATCCATGCAAGAAACTAAAGGAGCATGTTATTTGTTCCATAAATGCCATGGCAGGGCAGGCGAAGAAAACCACTGGTGGACATTCTGGTTCAAAAAGGGATACAATGGAAGGAAAAAGAACGTCATTGGTTTCAAGCAATTTTGAAATCCACCTGTGAAAACCCCATTTGGTTTTAAGGCCTGGAGATAATTCTCTCTGGTTACTGATTCCACCCTCAGAGTACAGTGCTACATCTTCTTAGTCATCCTTCTTTTCCATGAAAGAGGAGAGCAGGTTGTTGTAGTTGAAGAGTTACATCATTCCATTTCCTGCAGGTAGAATTTCTGGAGTCCAAAGACCTTTCATTTTGTACTGTGTCCCTTTCAGTACACACTGGCAGTGTTTCTGCTGCTATGTAATTCTCAGTCACTTCGTGCATCTCCTTATATGTCATGGGGATTCGGGCCATTAAACATAACGTCTTTACTAGGCAATACTATTTCTATTTGGCTGCTACTGAGATGGCTAAAAAAAGAAAATTCCCCCAAGTGTCCTCAAGACCACTGGTTAGTTTCAGAGGTTAAACTTGAGATGCTCACATTTCCTCAAAGAACCTTTTAAATAATATAATACCCTATACTTTTAATCTTAGCAAAATGTGGTATGGTCATATCTTTGACTTTTCCTCTGGAAATGGTTTCCTGACCCTCAATTTCTTAATTTTAGTGTCTTTTGGCCATGCCAGTAGGTTGAATTCTCACAATCATTGTTTTAGTTATGTTTTATTTAAAGTTTTATTTTCTTAATCTTAGCATTCCCCTCAGGCATTTTTATAAGGATTCATTTGCTTTGTTCAACAAAAGGGGAACATGAGTCTTACTCTCAGATTGATGCACTTAAAAAACCCAGTGAAATTTTTATGTTCCTTTCTTTTTTCGCAGTGAGTGTTGAGAAATTAATGTCATAAATGGGTGAAGCTTTATCAACTTGGGACCCTACCACCTTTGTGTGAGAATTAAACTATTGCTAATTTAAGCTACTGAGTATTCAGGATTATTTTTTTACTGCAGCATAATGTAGCCTGTGCTGACTATCACGTGAGGAATTTCAATGGATTTCTGTTTATTAATGATGGACTACAGAGGTGAACTGAAAGGAGTGTTAAGGAAGTCTCTGTAGAGAGAAGGACATTTTTTTAGAAGCATGGATACAAGGAAAAGAAAATAAATAGGCTGTAAGTAGGCTGATCAAAGGCTACTTAAATATGGGTAACTTTTTATACTAAGTAAGCAGGGAATAAATAATGATTTTTAATAAGGAAAGTATAATAAGGTACAATATTTGTAGACACATGAAAGAGAACAGCATGTAAAAGAAAAGAGTGATTTATATTAAATAGCAGAGTAATTTGGTCTTGTAAGTAGATTTAAAACTGACTTTTTTTTTTTTTTTTAGGCTGGGTTGCGCCAATTATTTCATGGCAAAGAAATCTTGTCTTGATATTTTCACAGAGCCAGAAATGAGAATGGTAGTATAACCATCTTTATGATTTTCACCTCCCTGCTCATCTACTTATTTATTCTTTTTCAAAACAGAAGAACACTGAACAGAAAAATAAATAAAAGACCAAACATGTTATCAAATATTTGATTTCCATCTAAGATTTTCTTTAAGTTATCAATTCAAGTTGAAATGAAATATATTTGATGGGATGAATTTGTAATGCTACTGTCCTTTAAAGTACCTATTAAGTATTCAGTATAATACAAGGCGTTGTGAAAACACCATTGGAAATCCTTCACAGTTAATGTGGTTTTTAATTTGTAAATGAAAAGGAATAATGGCTATTAATCTGCAGCTATGAAATTATGAATGGTTATAGAATTACTTTCCGTATTTATTGGACAGTTGATAAAAAAATCTAATATATTTAAAAGTTTAGAATTACTGACGGCAAGGCTCATCTCTGGATATCCAGTGATAGCAAATAATTGAAGCCACAGTATCTCCTTCGTTTTTATTTTAAAGAAGTTTAATTTCTTCTCACCGTTGAGATTTAGTACATATTTCTATTTCCACCTGCTGAAAAGGAATCCGTTTTATAGTTGCATGCTAAGTTCTTTTTTAACTCTGTATCCCTCAGGGAAACCCAATTAATAGTGATGGCGGTTGCAAAATGATTCCTTTATTTAACCTTTGTACTTTCCAAGTATTTTGAACATGTAAGAATGCAGTAAAAAAAACAATTAAAATCCTGCAATTAAAATTAATTTCTTCTTTACTGTCACATACTTAGAAATCATGCTTCTCTTAAGATATTTTTCCAATATGCCTAATCAGGAATAGACTGTACTATAAAACTGAATATTCTAGATGAAATTATTTTTAATAAAAAACAGTTAAGAGTTAAGATTTCTGATTACCTCTGTTATCTAGGAGTAAGGTAAAAAAAATTAAAGTACTAAAAAATTCTAGTCTAGTTCTTCTTTGATAAAAATTTCATGTTAAAACCAGCAACTTTAAGATTTTAATGAGAGTGTTATATGTTAAATAGGGATGTGTATATATACATTTTTTCTTTTTTTCAACTTGAGAGAGAGTGTGAGTAGAATGGGAAGAGAGAGAGGAACAGAGAAAATCCCAAGAAGGCTCCATGCTGTCATAGTGTCATGAGCCTGGGTGATGCCCCAGGATGTTTATTTCTAAAAGCTATGGTAAACCTGCATAAAACAGCTATCAGAAACAGAATTGTTCAACACAGCTGAACCACCCTTTCATTAAACTCCTGGTTTGTGTGAAGCACTTTGCCAAGACCTATACATATAATCACTCATACAATCCTCACAATTGTATAGAGTTGAGTTTACATAGGACAAATTTGGGCTTTAGGTAGGTTAGATAACTTCCCAAGATCACTTGGTTAAGAACTGATAGGATCTAGATTTAAACCTACGTGTGTCTGACTCTAAAACTTGTTGCTTGAGCAAAGGCAAAAACAGCCCTATACCTAGATCAATATTCTCCTGCCTTAGTGGGCATCAGAATCACCTGCAGCTTTTTCTTCAGTGGATCTAGAGTAGGACCCAAGCTTTAGTATTGCAACAATTTTCCAGTTACTGTTGGTCTGAGGACCATACTTGAGTACCACTGCTGGGTAAAAATTGAAAATAATACTATTTGTTATTACTTGTATGCATGAAGAAACATTGGGATTATATTCACACTCTATGTAAGAAAACAAGGAAACATGTAATGCATTTAAGAACTTCCATCAGGAACCTCTGGGTGGCTCAGCTGGTTAGACGTCTGACTTCAGCTCAGGTCATGATCTCACGGTTTGTGAGTTCGAGCCCCATGTTGAGCTCTGTGCTGACAGCTTGAAGCCTGCTTTAGATTCTGTGCCCCCTCTGTCTGTTCCTCTCCCCTGCTCATGGTCTGTCTGTCTGTCTGTCTCTCAGAAAATAAATAAACATTATTTTTTTTAATAAAAAAAAGAACTTCCAAACATATATTGTTCAAAGGATTAACCTGGAAAGATTTCATAAATTGAAAAATATTCTCTAAATTTGTTCAAAAGGGTGTGTTTCTCAGGTAAGAACTGATCGTGTTTTATTTCCAATATTATTCATTTGTGTGCCTTATGATTATGTCGGGACATCCTTGAGCAAGGTCAGTGACATGTATAACTCTAACTACCAATCTGAGAGCCCTAGGAAGTGGAATCAAGATTTCATTGAGTCAGGCTATATTTTCAGACAAATGATAACCCATGCTCCAAACTTCCTTTACCCTCACACATACACCATGTCAGTGTTAACTGGCCTAAGCACGTTCATTCTTTTGAATGATATAAATTATTTTTAACAAAACAGTGAATTGTAAATGATAAATGTAATTAATTCATTGGTAGCTTACTATTGAAATTACAGGTATTTTGACTCAAAGTCTACAGTCCTGTATGGGTATATCAAGCTGTCACTTTGCTAAGAAATTGATTTGGCAATGTATCACCAGCCTTCTAGAAAAATCTCTCAGTGTCCTGTGTAGGGTAAAGATGAAAATTGAGATGCAGTGGAATTGTATTTCCTTATCTCAGAATGGAATGATGCAACAGCAGAAGCCACATATACATAATTTATATTTAGAGACAAGATGGGAACAATTATCCCAATAATGGTGATCAGAGTTTTGATATACAAAAGTCTCTGGTGATATTTAGTTGATTATAAGACCCCTAGAAATGAAATAGCTGGGCACTCTGTTAAGGTGCTTATTTGATGTTTATAGGCAAGAAAATTTCAGCTTTGGTGGATGAAACCTGTCTTTGAGGTAGCATGTTGTAGTGGAAATTCAGTGTTCAATCCAAACGAGTTGGCAGACTCTAAGCTCTTTAAATGGTGTGTGTGTGTGTGTGTGTGTGTGTGTGTGTGTGTGTGTGTCAGGGTGGGGGTTTTCTATCTCTTTGAAACCATACACTGCAATGAATCCACAAGTGTATATGCATGAATATTCCTGCAAGCCATATTCAAAGGCATCAGTAGCCACTTGTTTAGGTTGAATGTGCCTTCAGAAAAGAAAAATTCTCATGCCTTCTGTAGGTTATTTGATTTGGGCCCTGAAGTGATGGTAATCCTTGGAGACTAAATTCACCATAGTGGTCCAATTTGAAGATAAAGCTTAAAGGAGTTTAGGCAATGGATGAAGTCTTGGCTCTAGTTGATGACCTATTGCTCTAGTGAGACTGTAGCTGCATTTTGGCTCTTTGACCAATTTCAAAATATATGTTGTGACCGGGAGAATCCCCACATGAATCTCTGAACTGGGTTTTATGGTAGGGTTTTATGATAGGAAGGGCAAATGGAAACTACTGAAACTCCCAACTCTTACAACGTGGTTTACATTTGGAAGTATTGTTTTGTTCCACCAGCAAGACTTGAAAGATGCAGGGTGGTAACTGCTCCCACAGCCTATATTCCCTCACCCGATGGTCATAGAAAATGGCAGTAGGTCATTGTGAATGTAACCAGATGGTGATACTCACTAAACCTGTGATTACAGGTATACATATTTAATAGGGGAATCCACAATCTCTGATACTGGCATAAAGTTTTTGGCCAGGAAAATAGTTTTATGTTTCTACCCCAGTCAGTAGAGAAACTGAGCAGAAGAATCAGAAGCTTATTTACCCTTGATATGAATACAGGGAACTTTAGTCTTTGCCATAAATTAGCCTAGACACCTTGGTTAGTTTCACGTAGTGCACGGTACCGAGCTGATCTATAATAGTATGCTAATTGGGCCTGGAAAGAATGAAGTTGCAAATATCCTATGTGATTTGGTAAGATATGTGCCAGAGTGTAGAAGATATACCTCATGGATGTTTGGCTAAAACTATCAATTGAGCTTTTAAGGTCTGAGACATGTTGGGATATATTTTCTAAAGGGAGAGACGAGGTGCAGGCCTCTTGTTATTTTTGGCTATAAATAACCTATTAGGGCAAGCTGCTTCAGTCATTTACTTGGCAATTTGTATGACTACCGATTTTTAAAGAGGCCCAGATAAATGGTGTGTATTGCTCAATTGGACCACTTATTCTATCAAATGCATTGGTAGTGGAGGTGGCTAGGATAGAGAGATGTGCTTTATGGACCCTCTGACAACCTCAGTAGAAAAATACTATGCAGACTTTGGGTTTTGGAAGAGAGCCAATCCCTCTGTTCCCTGCTAGTCATTTCTGTGTCAAAAACAACTCCTGGCTTGCTACTGGACCATAGTAAATCTAAATGGCTGACCATGGGGTCCCATGTAATTATGCAACCAATACTTCCATCATTAATTTGGATTTTTATAACTCCTCAAACCATAAAATTGTGTGTAATGACATTTCATTATAAAATTGAAATGGTACATAAATAACAGGCTAAAACTGGCACAGCGCACAACTAGGTGGTTTACTTATGTGATATCTAGTTCTACTGATTTGCTATATCTCTCTTAATCAGACCCCTGGCCTCTAAATAGTTCATGGGAGGACAGTAATAGCTCTAGTTTAAAGATAGATCTGTACATGATGCCATCTCTAACCGGAACTGAGTGGCTACTTTCCTACAGCACCATCCATAGGTGGCTCTGAAAAATAGTGGTAAAGTGAAATTCTCCCAGTGAGAAAAATTTTCAGATGATACAACTGGTCATTTGCTTTGTACAAAGGTAAACTAGAAACAGAAGGGGAAAAAATGGTGACAAGTCCTTTGGATAGCAGGCATGTAACTGGAGCTCCTGTAATGAACACATAGTGAGAAAATACTCAATACGTTTATGTGATGCATCTGTTGCAGAGGGAGTGATTGGCTTCTCTGTTTTCCTTACATTTTCTGTTTTTCCTAAATGAAATACACTTCCTAAATGAACCTCTTTCTTACAATGTGAAAGAACTCATGTATAAATGGATATTTCTAGCTCTTCATCAAAGAATCCTAGTTATGTTAATTTTGTCCACAATCCTTTAGAGTACTGTCTGAAAAAATATATATACAGACTGTAGTGTGTAAGTATGACTGATTTGTTGGAAGACTGGGAATATAATCAAAAGGCTTTCATCTAAAAATTAACTTCAAGAATTCTCATAATTTAGTACTTTTGTTTAGCAAAATCATCCTAGTGACATGATTTTGGGAAACGGTACTATTACACGTGGTAAGTAACAAGGCCAGCTCAAACACTGTGCAGAATCATCATGAGCAAGAAACTCCAAATCCAGAATGTCTGCAATCCAGAGAAAATCATGATACTGGTCTCTGAGCAAAGAGAAAGCTGGACGAAAATCAGACATATTGGCTACATCAGCCATTATATTATATCAGCCATAGCAGGCATATTTTTCATTTTATTAATTGGCCTTCAACACATGTGAAATTGCTAAAGTGAATTTATCGATTAGAATGCAAGACAATACTTTTCAGTATTTTTCCGATTGCAAATTATATTTTGAGCAAAACACATACCCTCTTGAAGAAAAAGGAAAGAAATATAATGATGGCTTATAATGTGATATTTAGAAGTAATGAAAAATAATGGATACCAAAAGAATAAAGTCTAGTAGTTCATTCTTTTCTGGTGTTTAATGGATTACCATTCACTCTTTTATTTAAAAATAACATTCCATTGCATCTCCAGTTTTTCAATGGATGTATTTTGCTATTTCTCTCACAAGGCCATTGATCACAAAATTTTAACTCAATGATAAATGAAAGAGTGTTAGCAAGATCTGCCTTTCAATTCATATTTATTGATATAGCTTTTATTTGAGTGAATTACAGTAGAAATATATCAAACAGATACTTTTCGCACCGTAGATTAGGAAGGGGCAGAGTAAATGTTATTTATTATCCATTTTAATCTTATTTTGTACTTAATTAGGACAGCTTCATTCAGGAGTAGTTATCTGACATTAATCTTGTTTTCTGAATATAGATGAAATATGAGCTTCATAAAAATTCTGCAACTTATCATCTTTAATTCAAACAAGATTTCTAACCCCTTATAAAGCTTTAGCTTTTCCCAGCAGCGTGGTAATGTCAGTTATCATTTGTCTCTGTAAAGAAATTTGAGAACATAAGGATTTTTTTTTTTTTGCATAAAACTATATTTGAAAAGTTTCATCTATTTTCTGGCTTAGCCAGAAAGCTTCACATAAAATGTTACATATGAGCATTTTAAATGTGTTATGTACACATAAAAAAGGACATTGAGAAATTATTTTAATTTTTGTGGGCAAAGAAAAATACAATATGGAGAATAATGTGATTTTTGACTTAAGTTTTTCAAATGATTTTTATTAAATTGATATTCTTAATTATGGAGACATTTTCTTATTTTATAACAGCTACAAGGAGTGTTCTTTATATGGACTGTTAACGGGTAAATGTTGGCTATAGAATGTTTATTCCATTTGTCCAAATTTTGTTTCTCACAATAAAAGTGTCTAGTTGGATTAAGGGAGGGATAAGGTTTATTTTTCATTTACTCACACCACAGAATATGTACTTATTCAACATGCATAGATTCTTGAATTATTTTTCCTGAAACTCAAGTCATGTTTCTGTTTCAAATTGAAGAACAAAAAGGTGGAATTACTTTAGTACCATCTCTGTGTTGTGATGTCTACAACCTAAAATGACCCACCCTTCAGTCTTTTAAATAAGGAAAAGCTCTGACTTATGGGTGTGTCCTTAGATTGTTTTTGGTGTGTTATCACTAGTAAGATCACTTTCCTCCAGACTTTTACAGAGAAAATGTACTATTTTTCCCCTTGTAAAAAATATTATAGAGTTGTCAAAAATGAATATTGGTGTGTTTTCTAAATAAAAATATTGGCTTATTTCATTATACTCATTATACTAAATATTTAACAGCTATGCTCAAAGAAGACTTGTATATATCAGTTCTAGAAATGTGGTAGAGATTTTTGGAGTAATAGAAGACGAGATATTCTTTATAGAAGAACGTGGAGTTTATAATCAGAAGTTAGCTTTTATGTTAGCTTAGTTTTTTTTGTGTTTAATAAAAAACTGTAGATTGAAGAAGAAAACTACTAGAGGTTCTATAAATGGTGTAAATTGAAGTGTGATGTTTTATTTAAAACTTGTTTTTTTTTAAATTTTGTTCTTTCTCCCTTTGGATGGGATATTTTCTGCATTTCAACATACGTAGAATTCAGACAACTTATGTGATAATTTAAACTTTTACCTGGTCCTTTTTTGAAATCTGTTTTGTGTGTAGACTCTTGTCCACTTGATTCCAGCCAGCTGAGATGTAAACTCACCTAGTTATTTTTCAAATATATTCTAGCCAGACAGAGCAGTTCACTTTTCAGAAATGGTTCAAATAGCTTCTGATTTAAAACAGTATATGATGTTTATCAATAAAAGAACTATTCTATTTTAGGGGCGCCTGGGTGGCTTAGTCGGTTAAGTGTCCGACTTCAGCTCAGGTCATGATCTCACGGTTTGTGAGTTCAAGCCCGGCATCAGGCTCTGTGCTGACAGCTCAGAGCCTGGAGCCTGCTTTGGATTCTGTGTCTCCTTCTCTCTCTGCCCCTCCCCAACTTGTGCTCTGTCTCTCAAAATATAAATAAGTGTAGAAAAATCTTTTTTAAAAATCTATTCTCCTTTAAAATAATACATATGCTAAAAGCATTGGACTTTTACCCAGATTAAAAGTCTTCCTCTTTTTTTTGGATTAAAAAAAATTCATCCAATTATCAAGCAAAACTAAAATCATAAAGAATAAAACTGCCTCAGAAACCTTCCACTCAAAGTTATTCCTTTTAACACTTCTTTTTCAATGTTTCAAATTTTTATTTAATTGTAGTTAGTTAACATACAGTGTAATATTAATTTCAGGAGTAGAATTTAGTAATTCTTCACCTACATACAACACCCAGTGTCGATCACAGCAAGTGCCCTCAATACTCATCACCCATTTAACCCATGCCCCACATCCACCTCTCCTCCATCAACCCTCCATTTGTTCCCTAGAGTAAGAGTCTGTTTCCTACTTTGCCTTTCTCTTTTTTTTTTCTTTTCCCTGTGTTCATCTGTTTTGTTTCTTAAATTCCATATATGAGTGAAGTCATATGCTATTTGTCTTTTTCTGACTGACTTATTTCAGTTAGCACAATACTCACTAGCTCTATCTGTGTCATTGCAATGGCAAGATTCTTTTTTTTGTGGCTATGTGATATTCCATTTTGTATTTACACTCCTAAGTACACACATACATACACACACATACACACACACATATACGCATACATACATATACATATGCATGCCACCTCTCCTTTATCCATACATCAGTTCGTGGACATTTGGGCTCTTTCCATAATTTGGCTGTTGCTGATAATGCTGCTATAAACATCGGGGTGCATGTGCCCCTTTGAATCAGTATTTTTGTGTCGTTTGGGCAAATACCTAGTAGTTGCTGAATGGTAGAGTAGTTATATTTTTAACTTTTGAGGAACCTATATACTGTTTTCCACAGTGGCTTCACCAGTTGGCATTCCCATCAACAGTGTAAGATGGTTGCCCTTTCTCCACATCCTTGCCAACATCTGTTTATTCCTGTGTTGTTAATGTTAACATTTTGATGAGCATCCTCTGAAACATTATGGGTTCATACACTTGACAAGCCCACATAGAGAATAATGGTACGTATATAGTACTGATTATTATTGTAAAATATGCTTTTGTTTACCTAATATTATGCTATGAGCAATTTCCTGTATTTCTGATCATAGATATATGTATATCATCCTTATAAAGTTTTCTATAAAATGTGATGTAATGTTTGCACTCTAGTTTATTTGCCAATCTATTTATGGTACTTAATTACAATTTTATTCCACAAATTGAATTTTCTGTATCATATCATAAAGGATGAAAACTAATTTCCTTACCATTTGATTTAACATGTAAATAGCATATAATTCTATTCTATTCCATTTATTTATTTGTTCTTAGTCCACTATACCCCAATGTTGATTATTATAGCCATAGGATTGGTAAAATCTGGCACTGAAAGTCTTCAAACGTTGTTAATTCTTTTTTATTTAATTAAAAATTTTTTTTACATTTATTTATTTTTGAGAGAGTGAGGCAGAGTATAAGCAGGGGAGGGACAGAGAGAGAAAGAGACACAGAATCTGAAGCAGGCTCCAGGCTCTAAGCTATCAGCACAGAACCTGATGCAGGACTCAAACCCACAAACTGTGAGATCATGACATGAGCCAAAGTCGGATGCTCAACTGACTGAGCCACCCAGGTGCTCCACAACATTGTTGTAAGTCTTCAGATTATTTTGGCATTTTTAGGATCACTACATTTACATATTCCTAAGGGTCTTGGAGTCCAGAAAAAAAAGCCACATACTATTAATGTTACAACACAGATCTTTAGAATCTTTCTCTTTGCATATACGTATGTGCACATACATACATACACACATGTGTGTATATATGTGTATGTATTCATGGTAGGAGAATAATGTCCCCCTAAAGATTTCCACATCCTAATGTGGAAATGTATTTGTATGTATACATTGAATGTATTGATGACATAAAAATGTATATACAAATATATGTCCACACTTGTGTTTGTATGTGTGTATACAAATATTTCATTCTTACTCTTGAATTTTTAGCTATATGTGTTTTTATATTTTTACTGATGTGGAAAATATATTATGTATATCTTCCCTGATTTATCTTCAAATATATGATGTTATGAACAACATGAGAAATTTACAATACTGTTATTTTTTTACTGTTTATTTTTGAGAGAGAGAGAGATCGATCATGAGCAGGTGAGGGACAGAGAGGAGACAGAGAATCCCAAACAGGCTTCACACTGTTGGCACAGAGCCCAACACGGGGCTCAAACCCATGAATCTCGAGATTCATGACCTGAGCTGAAACCAAGAGTTGGATGCTTAACCAACTGAGCCACCCTGGTACCCCTATAATAGTGTAATTTTTACTTGTCTCCCACATTTTGTGAGAATGTTGATGTTCTGTATTTTACATGTTAAAAAGACATACTACTTTTGCACTAAACAATCAAATGTATTTTAAGCAAATGGAATAAACAGATTATAAATGGCCATTTTTATAACCCTTTTGGTTCTCTTTATTCGTCTTGCAGATCTAGGGTACAAGCAGCTAATACTTTGCCTCAGTCTGAGAAACATTTAACCATTTTTCATATTGCTAGTCTAATGGAAGCAAATGCTCAAAAACAAACCCCAATACACCCAGCACTCAGTATTTTAAATTCGAGGCTAAATCTTCTGGCTACAGCTCTATACATTGTACCTGTGTGTTTTATTTGTTAGTTGAATCATTTTTAGTTAGAATTGCTTCTCCAGTTTCTTAAAATAATGGTTAATCATTGACAAGTGAAAGAAATATACTAGGTTGTTCATAAGTTTTGAGGAAACTGTTTCTGAACCCCAAATCAATGGCTAAGAGATATTCACTTCAAACATCGTAAAGTGCCAGCCAATTACAAGATAGACAACACAAAGGTTTGGGTGAGTGAATAGTTTCCCAGTTTGTTGTACTTAATGAACCAGAGAAAATCGCTTGTCCTCTGTCTCCCTGTTCTCAGGCCCATTAAAATGAGTAGTAATGCAGTCATTCTCTTTAGAGTCGTTGTAAAGAAAGTCTTTATGTAAAATTTTAAAGCCATTAGAAAATGTAAATATTCAATCAGTTAATGAACTGTTGACTAGGGGTTGGTGTGTGTGTTGGTTGGTTTTCTTGCTGACAATTAAAAATTGTTTTACATTTAGAATAGCAGTGAAATTATGTCAGAATAATCATAGTACTTTATCTTAAATTTGAATTTTTTTTCTTTTTTCTTTTTTAAATTTTAAAAAGTATTTATTTTTGAGAGAGAGAGTGCAAGCATGGGGCGGGTGGGGCAGAGAGAGAGGGGGACACAGAATCTGAAGGAGACTGCAAGCTCTGAGCTGTCACCACAGAGCCCAATGCAGGGCACAAACTTAAAAATTGCGAGATCATGACCTGAGCCGAAGTCAGACACTCAACCAAGTGAGCCACCCAGGCTCCCCTTAAACTTGAATTTCTTAAGCAGAATGTGATATGAAGACAATTATGAATTCTTCTATTTGAAAGAAACTTTTATTCAACACAAAATTAACCCTCTACATGCATTTTTATATAATATGGTGTTCCTCCCTAATAGAAGACCTTACAAAAGTTGTGTTCAGTTTTATTGGTGTATTACAATTGTTCAATGTACAGCTCATCATTAGCATAGTGTATTCCGGTCTATTTAGGATTTGCATAACATTTTCAATGATAATTTAATAAACACCACTATAGCCTCAGCAAATCTTGTTAAGATTTAATTGGATTGTAAAATAATTTTATCTAGTTTTCATTTTATTAAGTGTTCCTGCAGTGTATTTGGTTTTAATTGAAGGAGTTAATTTGTAATCATTAGTGTTTACCTTTCTGCATTCATTCTCTTTTGAATACATTACCTGGATCATTTCAGTCCTGTAATACTGTTACATCAGTGGATTTGTCAAAATAGGCTTTTTTTTTTCTTTTTTACTAAGTGGACTATAACTAGGAATTCATTGGAAATTGACATCTGTAGGCAGTGGGGTGGTGGGGTAGAGAGGGGGGAAATGTGGAAATTGCTGCCTTTAATGTATCATATTAAGAATATTCAAAATTTTTGCTTCATGAAGAGAATTTGGCATTAGCCAAAGTGAATTGAGGCAGATTTCCTATTGTGATATTCTTCATTTCCAAATGACCTGATTTCCTGGTCTGATTGATTTTAACTCCACCTTAAATATAGAATCTTAAGGAATGAGCTTGCCTCACTTAAGAGTTATTACTCCATGCTTTTAGTATGCCTTAAAGAAACTATTTCTCATGCTTGGATTCAGGATGTGATAGTACTTCTAGGATAAAAAGTAATAATGATTGAGTTAGGAACTCACAGAAAGTAAATTAAGAGCAAAGGCACAAATACAATTCTTACACCTCTTTGAAATGAAAGATACTTTAAAAGTATTTTTAAAAAATCTATCCAGAGGCACCTGGGTGGCTCAGTCATTTGTGTCCAACTTCAGCTCAGGTCATGATCTCAGGGTTTGTGGGTTTGAGCCCCACTTATGGCTCTGTGCTGACAACTCAGAGCCTGGAGCCTGCTTCAGATTCTATGTCTCCCTCTCTCTGCCCCCCGCCCCCCCCCCCAGAAAAAAAATCAAGCCTCTGTCTCTCTTTCATTCCAAAGTAAATAAACATTAACAAATTTTTTTTGTATCTATCCAGGAGAGAAAGCTATTATTTAAAGGAATCTTGCATATTGAATTAATTAACTGGTCTTATGATTATATGTTTGTATATATTGTAAGTCCTTTACATATATTTCTGAAAGTTTTATTACAGTAAATATGAAACATTCATTTTATTAAATACCCATTGTATTATGATTTTTATGTAAAGCAACATATCAGGTATCCATCAGCAAAACACCATTTCTGTGATATATGAGATGACCATTAAAACAATATTTTATGGAATAAAGGCATTTGAGAAATGCTAGGTACAAGAAATGTTGAAAAAGCTCCTTAAAGATGATAGAACTTTAATCATAAAGTATAATTATTCAAAATGCATAAATAAGATACAATACTTTCCTTATATATTTAACCATGAAAATCATTAAGAATAAAACACATGAGGTCTGAATGCACTTGCTGTTTATGGAAAACGATTTGGTAAATATATTTTATATGTATTTGTAATTGTATGCTGGGAAATAAATTATAAACCATATATTTACTCTACCAGCAGTACTTTTATGTTTAAAATTTTCAATTGAAAGTATTTGTGTGACATCCAGCTGAGTAAAAGCCCTACATTTGAAAAGCAGATGATTAAATTTAATATGCTGTTTTAGGCACAGTTTGTCTAGCGTTGCTATTTAATATGTTATTAAAGTGAAGTTAGGGTTAGGACCAGTGAGTTTCAAACACACAATTTTATGAAGAGATTTCAGGAAATGCATTTTTAAGGTCCTACTCTTTAAAACTCCTCAGGAATGTTTACAGACAAGAAAAATAGGAAGACCTTGATCTTAATGATCGCACTCTAGTAGAGAAACAGACCTGTATTTACATGCGAAAATAAGTGAAGATCCACAAATAGAGGATTAATAGAAAAAACAGAGTGTTATCTTGGTAAAGAGGAAGTCGTGTAGTTTCCTCAGTTTAGATAATGATTAAAAAATCAGTGACTTTTGTGAAGGAAAAGGGCCAACAATAAAACAAACAAGTCAACATTTAGAACAGGGAAGTGGAGATGATAGTCATCGAAGGATATAAAAGAAACAATAAGAAAATAATGATGATGTTCAAGATAAAAATATTTTCTAGAAAAGGGGGATGGAACAGACGTTGCTAAACAGATTTTTAGGAAGATGAAGCCTATGGAAAGGCCATTGCACGTTTTCAATTCCAGGAATGGTAATGCTTTAAAGGAAACTTTCAGTGAGTAAGTAGTGGGGGGATGGGGAAGCATTTTAAGTCGTTCAACAATGAGTGATGAGGAAGTTGAGTAGTGATTGTAGACTTCTTTTAATGAAATTTACTTATTAAAATTTTACAAAAGAACAGCAATGATGCTAACTTTAAGTTAAATATTATTTTGGAAGATCTGAGATTTTTACCTAAACAGAAAGTTTAGGGAAAGAGTGACGATGTGAAAAAATCTTTGATGAATTAAGCTTCTCGAGAGATTATAGGGAGATAGAGTTAATGCACACTAGAAGACTTAGCCCTGAAAAGAATACTTCTTTTCCCTGAACAAAGACAATGTGCCAGTGGGTTAAATATGAAGAGAATGAGATGCAGAGAAAAGTGAAGTCAAAGAATTTGCAGTAAATGGCACTTCACTATTTTGTAACACCACAAGTGAGGTTTCTGTTAAAAATGAGGGTAGACAAATGGATTTGGTGCTTGAGGATAGAAGCATTTCCAAAGAACATATGATAACACAGGTTTTGAACTGTACAAGTCCATATATAAGTGGAATCTTTTTCAAGCACTACTGTAAATTCATTTTCTCTTATGGTTTTCTTAATATTTTCTCTAGATTTATTATAAAAATACAGTATATAAAACACAGAGCATACAAAATATGTATTAATAGACTGCTATCGCTAAGGCAACAGTAGACTCTTAATAGTTAGGTTTTGGGGGAGTCAGATGTTATATGCAGATTTTCACTTGCATGGAGAGTCAATGACCATAACCCCTGTGTTGTTCAAGGGCCAATTGTAGGAATAAATTTTATACCTATGAATATTATTTCATTAATATTCAGGTAGTAAGGCTTTATGATTCTAATGATCTATCATGTGAAAATAATTTTAAAGAATATAAACTTAAAATAATAAGGATATTTAAGAAAACGATGCATATGTGCTAAAAATGAATTCGCCAATAAAGTTAGAGACCGAGCAAACTGGGCGAGGATGCTGGCAATACATAAACAGCTGAACACGCCTAAATGTTGACAGGAAAATTCTGGTTGTGACAAAGGAAAGCATTCTGGAAATTGTTACTATCGACAAAGTATTTGTTTTAAATTATGTTGACTACAAAGATATTTTGATTGTTCCCTGTGTGCACATACTTAGAAATCAGGAAAAATCTAATGCATCATGAATTTATAATTCCTAAAAGAAAATTCCAACTCCTACTGGATCTCAAGGGGGAAAAAATAACTGCTGGAGCATTCTGTGTGGTCAACATTAAGTGAATATTATTTTATATTAATAAAACGGCTGTTCTCTTTGATTCTAGAAGTTTTTGGTTTTGATTTTTAGATTACGTATTGATAGTAAAGGCGAGTTATCAGTGGAAGAATATAGGAGGAAGGTATTTTTATTTTTATCCTTTCTGAAACTTAGTAGAAAACTTTAGAAAACTAATTGCCAAGGGGGAATCCGAACTACTTTTTCTTTGCCCTAAAGTTGTATATAAGAGCATAAGTAATATTCAGGATAAGACACATTTATCTCTTCAATTATTTGCTGAGCCACTACCACAACTATATCATATAAATGAAGTTGAATGAAAGCAAAAGCCAAAAAATATGCTTCAATATTTATGTAAAAATATAAAGCATTTAAAACGTACAGTTTAGGGGCACCCAAGTGGCTCATTAAGTTGAGCAGCCTTGATTTCAATTCAGATCATGATCTCGTGGTTGTGAGATCAAGCCCTGCATGAGACTCCACGCTGAGCATGGAGCCTTCTTGGGATTGCCTCTCTCCCTCTCTCTCTGCCCCTCCATGCTTTGTTCTCTCAAAAATAAACAAACATTTAAAAAATAAAATTTATAGTTTATTTGATAGATAATTTAGTACATTTCTAGTGGTAACCATAGATGTCTTTTTTTAACATGACTGTGATTATTGTAGATTGAGGAATAGTGGAGTAAATTTATTTCATATGAAGCATGCCAACAAGAGAATTTGGGAAACTTTAGTAACTTATTGACGACCCTCAGTGGATTAAGTAAGAGGTGGAATGTATCTGCATTCTTAAATATTTTCTCTTAGACACATTGCTTGAAGTCTGATTCCTAATATATTCTAGACAACAGTAACCCTAATATTTAATCTTACTGTCAAGGAAATTCAGTCTTTCAACTCATTTAGCCAGATAATCCATATGGAATCAAATGATTATTTAAAAATATATCTATGCTAATAACTAAAGTCCAGTGAAAATCATTCTTGTTATTTTGAAGCTATTAATGTCAGAAGTTTTCTCATTCTTTCAAAATGTATAGAAAATATTTATTTTCCCCTTCTGTATTCATATAGAAAGTTTTAAAGAAAAACAATCTATGAACAACAGGCTTGGTTTTCTTTTAATTTTCCCCTTCTGTATTCATATAGAAAGTTTTAAAGAAAAACAATCTATGAACAACAGGCTTGGTTTTCTTTTCTCATAGCATTTAGAATGTGCAATTGCAACTCAGTCTATGCAAAATAATATTGTTGATAGCCCTCAATACCTTTTCTCCTACTTTCTTTTTTAAATATGAAATTTATTGTCAAGTTGGTTTCCATACCACACCCAGTGCTCACCCCAACAGATGCCCTCCTCAATACCCATCACCCACCCTCCCCTCCCTCCCACCCCCATCAACCCTCAGTTTGTTCTCAGTTTTTAAATGTCTCTTATGGTTTGGCTTCCTCCCTCTCTAACCCTTTTTTTTTTCCCTTCCCCTCCCCCATGGCTTTCTGTTAAGTTTCTCAGGATCCACATAAGAGTGAAAACATATGGTATCTGTCTTTTTCTCTAGGACTTATTTCACTTAGCATAACACTCTCCAATTCCATCCACATTGTTACAAAAGGCCATATTTCATTCTTTCTCATTGCCACATAGTATTCCATTGTGTATATAAACCACAATTTCTTTACCCATTCATCAGTTGATGGACATTTAGGCTCTTTCCATAATTTTGCTATGTTGAAAGTGCTGCTATAAACATTGAGGTACAAGAGCCCCTATGCCTCAGCGCTCCTGTATCCCTTGGGTAAATTCCTAGCAGTGCTACTGCTGGGTCATAGGGGAAGTCTATTTTTAATTTTTTGAGGAACCTCCACACTGTTTTCCAGAGAGGCTGCACCAGTTTGCATTCCCACCAACAGTGCAAGAGGGTTCCCGTTTCTCCACATCCTCTCCAGCATCTATAGTCTCCTGATTTGTTCATTTAGCCACTCTGACTGGCGTGAGGTGATATCTGAGTGTGGTTTTGATTTGTATTTCCCTGATAAGGAGCGACGTGGAGCATCTTTTCATGTGCCTGTTGGCCATCTGGATGTCTTCTTCAGAGAAGCGTCTATTCATGTTTTCTGCCCATTTCTTCACTGGGTTATTTGTTTTTTGGTTGTGGAGTTTGGTGAGTTCTTTATAGATTTTGGATACTAGCCCTTAATCCAATATGTCATTTGCAAATATCTTTTCCCATTCTGTTGGTTGCCTTTTAGTTTTGTTGATTGTTTCCTTTGCTGTGCAGAAGCTTTTTATCTTCATGAGGTCCCAATAGTTCATTTTTGCTTTTAATTCCCTTGCCTGTGGGGATGTGTCAAGTAAGAAATTGCTCCGGCTGAGGTCAGAGAGGTTTTTCCCTGCTTTCTCCTTTAGGGTTTTGATGGTTCCCTGTCTCACATTGAGGTCCTTTATCCATTTTGAGTTTATTTTTGTGAATGGTGTAACAAAGTGGTCTAGTTATATTCTTCTGCATGTTGTTGTCCAGTTCTCCAGCACCATTTGTTAAAGAGACTGTCTTTTTTCCATGGGATATTCTTTCCTGCTTTGTCAAAGATTAGTTGGCCATACTTTTGTGGGTCTAGTTCTGGGGTTTCTATTCTATTCCATTGGTCTATGTGTCTGTTTTTGTGCCAATACCATGCTGTCTTGATGATTACAGCTTTGTAGTAGAGTCTCAAGTCTGGGATTGTGATGCCTCCCACTTTGGTCTTCTTCTTCAAAATTACTTTCACTATCGGGGTTTTTTGTGGTTCCATACAAATCTTAGGATTGCTAGTTCTAGCTTCAAGACTGCTGGTGCAATTTTGATTGGGATTGCTTTGAATGTGTAGATTGCTTTGGGTAGTATTGACATTTTAATGATATTTATTCTTCCAATCCATGAGCATGGAATGTTTTTCCATTTCTTTACATCTTCTTCAATTTCCTTCATAAGCTTTCTATAGTTTTCAGCATACAGATCTTTTACATATTTGGCTAGGTTTATTCCTAGGTATTTTATGCTTCTCGGTGTAATTGTGAATGGGACCAGTTTCTTTCTTTGTCTTTCTGTTGCTTCATTATTAGTGTATAAGAATGCAACTGACTTCTGTACATTGATTTTGTATCCTGCGACTTTGCTGAATTCATGTATCAGTTCTAGCAGACTTTTGGTGGAGTCTATAGGGTTTTCTATGTATGATATGTCATCTGCAAAAAGTGAAAGCTTGACTTCCTCTTTGCCAATTTTGATGCCTTTGATTTCCTTTTGTTGTCTGATTGCAGATGCTAGAACTTCCAACACTATATTAAACAACAGCGTCGGGAGTGGACATCCCTGTCGTGTTTCTGATCTCAGGGGGAAAGCGTTCAGTTTTTCCCCATTGAGGATGATATTAGCTGTGGGCTTTTCATAAATAGCTTTTATGATGTGTAAGTATGTTCCTTCTATCCTGACTTTCTCGAAGGTTTTTATTAAGAAAGGATGCTGAATTTTGTCAAATGCTTTTTCTGCATCAATTGACAGGATCATATGGTGCTTTTCTTTACTTTTATTAATGTGATGTATCACATTGATTGATCTGCAAATGTTGAACCAGCCCTGCAGCCCAGGAATGAATCCCACTTGATTGTAGTGAATAATCTTTTTATATGCTGTTGAATTCAATTTGCTACTATTTTATTGAGGATTTTTGCATCCATATTCATCAGGGATATTGACCTGTAGTTTTCTTTTTTTTTTTTTTTTGTGCTGGATCTCTGGTTAGGAATCAAAGTAATGCTGGCTTCATAGAATGAGTCTGGAAGTTTTCTTCCCTTTCTATATTTTGGAACAGCTTGAGAAGGATAGGCATTATCTCTGCTTTAAATGTCTGGTAGAATTCCCCTGGAAAGCCATCTGGTCCTGGACTCTTATCTGTTGGGAGATTTTTGATAACTGATTCAATTTTTTTGCTGGTTATGGGTCTGTTCAAGTTTTCTATTTCTTCCTGTTTGAGTTTTGGAAGTGTGTGGGTGCTTAGGAATTTGTCCATCTTCCAGGTTGTCCAGTTTGTTGGCATACGATTTTTCATAGTATTTCCTGATAATTGCTTGTATTTCTGAGGGATTGGTTGTAATAATTCCATTTTCATTCATTATTTTATCTATTTGGGTCATCTCCCTTTTCTTTTTGAGAAGCTTGGCTAGAGGTTTATCAAGTTTGTTGATTTTTTCAAAAAACCAACTCTTGGTTTTATTGATCTGCTCTACAGTTTTTTTTTAGATTCCATATTGTTTATTTCTGCTCTGATCTTTATTATTTCTCTTCTTCTGCTGGGTTTGGGGTGTCTTTGCTGTTCTGCTTCCAGTTCCTTTAGGTGTGCTGTTAGATTTTGTATTTGGGATTTTTCTTGTTTCTTGAGATAGGCCTGGATTGCAATGTATTTTCCTCTCAGGACTGCCTTCCCTGCATCCCAAAGCATTTGGATTGTTGTATTTTCAGTTTCATTTGTTTCCATCTATTTTTTAAATTTCTTCTCTAATTGCCTAGTTGACCCATTCATTCTTTGTAGGGTGTTCTTTAACCTCCATGCTATTGGAGGTTTTCGAGATTTTTTCCTGTGGTTGATTTCAAGCTTCGTATCTTTGTGGTCTGAAACTGTGCATGGTATGATCTCAATTCTTGTATACTTATGAAGGGCTGTTTTGTGACCCAGTATGTGATCTATCTTGGAGAATGTTCCATGTGCACTCGAGGAGAAAGTATATTCCATTGCTTTGGGATGCAGAGTTCTAAATATATCTGTCAAGTCCCCCTTTCCAATGTATCATTTAGGGCCCTTGTTTCTTTATTGATTCTGTGTCTAGATGATCTGTCCATTGTTGTAAGTGGGGTATTAAAGTCCCCAGCAATTACCACATTCTTATCTATAAGGATGCTTATGTTTGTGATTAATTGTTTTATATATATGGGAGCTTCCGTATTCGGTGCATAGACATTTATCATTGTTAGCTCTTCCTAATGGATAGACCCTGTAATTATTACATAATGCCCTTCTTCAATCTTGTTACAGCCTTTAATTTAAAGTCTAGTTTGTCTGATATAAGTATGGCTACTCCAGCTTTCTTTTGACTTCTAGTAGCATGATAGATAGTTCTCCATCCCCTCACTTTCAATCTGAAGGTGTCCTCAGGTCTAAAATGAGTCTCTTGTAGACAGCAAATGGATGGGTCTTGTTTTTGTATCCATTCTGATACCTTCTGTCTTTTGGTTGGAGCATTTAGTCCATTTACATTCAGTGTTATTATAGAAAGATATAGGTTTAGAGTCATTGCGATGTCTATAGGTTTCATGCTTGTAGTGGTGTCTCTGTTACTTTGTGGTCCTTGCAACATTTCACTCACAGAATCCCCCTCAGGATCTCTTGTAGGGCTGGTTTAGTAGTGATGAATTCCTTCAGTTTTCATTTATTTGGGAAGACCTTTATCTCACCTTCTATTCTGAATGACAGACTTGCTGGATAAAGGATTCTCAGCTGCATATTTTTTCTGTTCATCACATTGAAAATTTCCTGCCATTCCTTTCTGGCCTGCCAAGTTTCAGTAGATAGGTCTGTCGCTAGTCTTATCAGTCTCCCTTTATATTTTAGAATGTGTTTATCCCTAGCTGCTTTCAGAACTTTCTCTTTATCCTTGTATTTTGCCAGTTTCACTATGATATTTCATGCAGAAGATGAATTCAAGTTACGTCTGAAGGGAGTTCTCTGTGCCTCTTGAATTTCAATGCCTTTTTCCTTCCCCAGTTCAGGGAAGTTCTCAGGTATGATATGTTCATGTACACCTTCAGCCCCTTTCTTTCCCTCTTCCTCTTCTGGAATTCCTATTACACGGATATTGTTGCATTTGACAGAATCTCAGCAATAGATTCTCTGCTGTCCTCCATACTTCTTTGAAGCCCAGTGATTGATTTTATGACTGTTATTCTAAAATTCATGTCCTGTTATATTGCTTAAATAGTTTTTGATCAATTTGTTAGCTGTCTCTACTTCCTGGAGTTTCTTTTGAGAAGAATTCTTCCGTTTCGTTATTTTGGATAGTCCCTGTGGTGGTGTGGAATTGCAGGGCACTTCCTCTGTGCTGTCTGGCATAACTTGTATTGGTGAGCGTGACTGCAGTCAGACCTGATGTCTGTCCCCAGCCCACCACTGGGGCCACAGTCAGACTGGTGTGTACCTTATCTTCCCCTCTCCCAGAGGCAGGAGTCACTGTGGAGTGTCGTGGCCCCTGTCTGGGCTACTTGCACACTGCCAGGCTTGTGGTGCTACTTTAATGGGATCTGGCATATTCGAGGGGGTGGATCTGCAAGGTGCACATGGGTGTGAAGGGCAGGCTCAGCTCAGTCGGTGGTCCCCTGCAGGAAGGGCCCTCCAGCACCTGGAGGGAGGCTGACCCATCAGAGGGATGGATCCACAGAAGCACAGCATTGGGTGTTTGCACGGTGTAAGCAAGTTCCGTGACGAGAACTGGTTCCCTTTGGAATTTCAGCTGGGGGATGGGAGAGGGAGATGGTGCTTGCCAGTGCCTTTGTTCCCCGCCGAGCTGTGCTCTGTCTTTCAGGGCTCAACACATTTCCCTCCCAGTGTCCTCTCACCCTCCTGTTCTCCAAGCAGAGCTGTTGACTTGTAACATTCCAGATTTTAAGTCCCACTGGCTGTCAGAACTCACAGAGTCTGGCCCCTCTGCTTTTGCAAGCCAGATTTCAGGGGCTCTGCTTTGCCCAGTGGGCTGCCCGTTCACCACCCCGGCTCCCTCCTGCCAGTCCGTGTAGCCCGCACTGCCTCTCTGTCCTTCCTACCCTCTTCCCTGGGCTTCTCGTCTGTGCTTGGCTCCAGAGAGTCTGTTCTGCTGGTCTTCTAGCGGTTTTCTGGGTTATTTAGGCAGATGTGGGTGGAATCTAAGTGAGCCCAGCGTCCTTTTATGCCGCCATCTTCTCCAGTAATCCACAGTTTCTCCTACTTTTAACTAATTTTCTTCAGATCATTCATGCATTATCACCCCGTAAATAATTATTATGGTTATATAGGATTTATTAATATAGAGGAAGAATAAAATGGTAAGGTAAAGGAAAATACCTAAGAAATGCAAAATGGAAAACTGAAAAAAATTATTAGGATTGGTTACTTCCTATTAGAGAAAAAAATATTTTCATTAAAAAGATCTTTTCTGTAGAAGGGAAAACTCAGGTAGAGCTTGAGATATGAAAATTAAGTTAGAGTGAAACTGTAAAATAGCTCTAAGCCCTTAGCCTTCATGCTTCAAATTCGACAGAAATTATGTATAATACAGTGATCTTTTCGTTTATGTGATATTATTTTATAAGTTCACAAATACAAAGGGATAGAATTATTTAAGGCCACATCAGAACATTGATTATGCCACCTATTTGCTCTTAATCTTTCCTTTTCATGACCTACAGAGGAAGAAAATTCACTTAAAAACATTCCAAAACCTAGTCTTCAGGTATTTTATAATCTAACCCTAATCTACGTCTCTCTTTTCACCTTTTGTTGCTCCCCAGATCCATCACCCTGAATGTAAATTTCTTCTATTTACTTTTTCAAAATTACAAATTCTTCTGTGACTATTCAGAAAACTGTCAAACTTTTTGTCTCAGTGCTAATGACACCTCTATAATCTAATAGCATATAGTTATCTTATGATAGCATTTACAATTTAGATTATGATTCTTTACACACTTGTCTCCATTAAAAGGACAATATCATTAATCTTTATATCACAAGTGCCTGTGTGCTACCTGACAATACATGATAAGTAAATATCTCTTGGATGAGTAAATTAAATAACACCACATTCTTCTTCATGTTTCCTTATAACTTGTTTTTTTTTTTTCTGTTACTTTTGAGCTTCATCACCCAAATAAGAGGTATAAAAAACCTCAAAACCCATTATATGTCTTTGAAAATTGCAGAAGTCTTTGTTTTATTACTCTACACTTTAGTCTTTCTTTTTAATAAATTCAAGTACAAAGGCCAATTACATTGATGTCTGGATACTCATCACTATCATAAAAATGTCACCTTGATAGTACTTGTTAATCATAGAATCTTTTTCTTCTTTTTAGTTCTAGAAGATAAGTGATAATTGTGTATCCCTTTTGTGCTGTGCCCTGCTCTTTTACATGAAGTAATTTCTCATCCTCTCAGGATTTAGGTGATTATATAGCAAGATTAATTATGTGCAAGAATTCCTATTTCCAGTTGTGTAATAACTATGTATCTCTTTGCAGAGTACTTGACTTTTCTTTATGAGGCTGTGACTGTGATATAGGTCACTCATTTAGATTCACAACTACTAGGAATCATCTTGTCTTTATATAGAAGAGGAAGTTACTTACTAGCTATGAACAGAATAATGTGTTTGGAAAAATATTCACTTAAAGAATTTAAGAATATAAATGCTCTTTTCTCAAAGAAATAAAAGCTATTTATCCCTTATTTTAATGAGCAACATTTTAGCTATTCCTTTTTTTTTTTGTCCCTACCTTTTCTTCTCAAGTTGTTGAGCAACTACTCTTATTACCACTTTGATAAATATTAATTGAACAAATTAAAAAGGAAGAAATTCTTGAAGATCTGTTTTTGAAAGATTGAAAAGAAAACCATGGGGTAAGTGCATTAGTAATATGTATTAGAGTTTCAAATTAGATGTTGGCAAAGTTGAATTCCAAAATAGAACTATTCTTTAGTCAGGACGTGAAAGTATCTTTCTCCTTAAATTAGTAAATAGGTTATATATTTACTGATTATGTATTTCAGTTTCTTTTGAGTTTGATGGGTTAGCAACATACATGATGTCAATTTGGGGAGTTCTTACGTATTTTTAAAAGTTCCTCAGTAATAGGGTTATTGCAAGAAATGGTTGTTATTGTCAGAGAAGTAACTAAAGAGAGTTTTAATGAAGTGTTATAAGTAGAGATGAGAGAGCCAATCAGGTTTGATGATGCATCCAGGGCTTAGTAAAAATATAAAGTCATAACCACCCCTGTCCCAACACAGCAAAAAAAGGCAACTTCAGGAGTAAAGGAACTTCAGAGCACTGAAATCATAGGGACTTTCAAACAGAGCTGTAGTGTTTGACAGTCATAAGACAACCACTGCCAAAAGATTGTTGGCTGTAGAGAAGGTTTCTGAAGGAATATATAACAACACCTCTCTCTGCCACCTTCAAATCTTCAGCTGAAGCCTCCTGTCAGCCAAACTCTACTTGAAAATATTCCATACAGGTCATTCTCCTGAGACCCAGAGGGAGGGGAAGGATGGGGTGCTGAATTAAAGGACCTCACAGAGGTTAGCGAGCACCCACAGTTACTTTGCAACAAAGAGCACATTTCTTTTTTTTTTTTTTAATTTTTTTTTTTAACGTTTATTTATTTTTGAGACAGAGAGAGACAGAGCATGAACGGGGGAGGGTCAGAGAGAGGGAGACACAGAATCCGAAACAGGCTCCAGACCCTGAGCTGTCAGCACAGAGCCCGACGTGGGGCCCTGAGCTGTCAGCACAGAGCCCAACGCGGGGCTTGAACCCACGGAACCGCGAGATCATGACCTGAGCCGAAGTCAGCCGCTTAACCGACTGAGCCACCCAGGCGCCCCAAAGAGCACATTTCTAATGTGGAAGATGTTCATGATTTTCAGGTTTGATTTCCACACATTTGGATACTTGTTTACATGGTAGATCAGTGATGAAAGGTGAATAAGGACTGCTTAACTATAAACCCTGAAATCAACTTTTAAAAGTACCCTTTCACATTTGAAAAGTGTAGGCACTGGACTTTGGCAAGGAAGGAATATGTGTCTATAAGACCGTCCTTGGATACAAATGATAATAAGTTTTGAACAATTTTTCTTCAGAGATATGTTAGACCAGGGGATTAGAAGAGCTAACACATGTAAGATGGAGTTCTTAGATAACTGAAGGTAGAGTTGAATTTATTCCGATCTACTCATACCCAGGGAAATTCTTGGTGTACTTTAAGTTTTTAGTATCAGTTGCATTGAACATTACAAAATATTTTGGTTTTCAGGACTGTCACTAGCTCTCTTAGTAGGCTTAGGTAAGTCATCTACTCAGCATCATTGTCTTTGTCTATTAAGTGGGATCAGTACTTACGTAAGGTTTCTCAAGCATTACTTAAGAGTATAAATTGACTTGCATAATTCCACCATTATTTTAGATCACAAAGATCAAATATCATGATTTCTTGTGGCTCAACCTAGTTCAGTGTAATCTCCTTTGTTGCTTCTAATGTAGAACATTGAAGGAATTAAAAATTTAACAGGGGCTTTCATTTCATTTTCAGGCTTGTCAAATAATCTTAGATATTAAGACTTCAGATGCTTAAAAGAAGATCTCAGTTTTTTTTATTCTTGTATTAATAAAAGCTACTAATCATTAACATGAATTAAATGTTGTTCATGTGCTCTACCCCTTGCTAAAGACCTAGGTCTCTTTGTTTTAGTTTTTTCCATGATGCAAGAAATTTAAGTTTAGGAGAATGTTTTCCTTACAAATCAATAGAGGATTTTACAGTTGAGTAGAAAAAAGTAAATCACAGCAGTCTAATCATTTCCCTTGAACTTCATACAGGAAAATGTTGCCCCCTTGATCACTAACCATCCCCTTTCTGCTAACATTTAGATCTCTAAACTGTATGTTTCAATTGATTAGGCTTTTACTCTCTAAAATATAATTGCATACAGTTGTGTTTTCCTGAGATTACAATTTAATTGGGGTAGGTGTTTTTGAACTATTCAGCAACAAACTTACAGAAATATCTAATTTTGCTCTCATGGAAAGATATTCATATTAACTATGATTAGATCAATGAGGTTAGCTTTGAGAGAGAATTCTTACTTTCTCATGACTTTCAGTAATCCTTTTGGCATCATCAGTGTGCTGTAAATGCATGGGCAAAGTGCTATGAGAGCATTATAGTAGCAACCAAGTTTTCCTGGTTAAATTAGAATGTGATATGGCAATATTTATAAAGTTTGCTTTCTGGGGAAAGAAAACTCATCTCATTCTTGATAGTAGTATATTCTTTTTTTTAAAGGTTTTTTTTTTTTTAATGTTTGTTTTTGAGAGAGAGAGAGAGAGAGAGAGAGCGAGCGCATTAGTGGGGGAGGAAAAGAGAAAAGGAGACACAGAATCTGACAAAGGCTCCAGTCTCCAAGCGTCAGCACAGAGCTCAATGCGGGGCTCAAATTCATGAACCATAAGACCATGACCTGAGCCCAAATTGTATGCTAAACTGACTAAGCCACCCAGGCACCCCAGTAGTAGGGTATTTTTAATAGTATTGTTTCTAATTTATAGAATTAGTAGAACCAAAAGGGCCTTGTAAAAGTGTCTTCATGTTTAGCTGCTGTTGATTATTTAAAGTAGGGGTTTTATAACTATAGTCCATAGGCCAGATAATGTCCACAGCTACCTATATTTGTAAATAAAAATTTACTGGAACACAGCCACATATTATCTTACATATTGTCTTTATCTGCTTTCACACTATAATGGCAGAATTGAATAGTTGTGACATGGTATAGCCCACAAAGCCTAAAATAGTTACAATTTGGCTGTTTATTTTTTTTAACATTTATTCATTTTTTGAGAGACAGAAACAGTGCATGAGTGGGAGACGGGAAGATAGGGAGGGAGACACAGAATCCAAAGCAAGCTCCAGTCTCTGAACTGACAGCACACAGCCCGACGTGGGGCTCAAACTCACAAACCGTGAGATCATGACCTGAGCTGAAGTTGGACCCTTAACCGACTCAGCCACCCAGGTGCCCCACTATTTTCCTGTTTAAAAAAATAGAAAAGAAAAACTGTCTTGAAGTGGTGGGTTCAATGATACAGAGGAGTAAAGACTTGGACAGTTGTAGAGCTGTCTTAGAAGCTTTATTACACCCAGATCACATTCAGAATTCTGATTTAAATTTTGAACAGCAAAATACTTGCTGATCTACAAAAATCTCCTGCATTGAGAGCCATTTTACAATTGCTATGAATCCTGGTGGGTCAAATAAAGTGTCATTAAATACTTCATGAATTACACGGTGCCTCTTAAATGTATGACATTTACTAATAACTCCTTCTTGAGTTCACATTTGAGTGCATATATGTACTAAGTACTGGATATATCCATGAAGAAAACACACACAACTCCATCCCTCAGTATGTTCACTGCTTTGGAGAGATGGACAAATAAAAAGTTGAAAGCTGTGATTGTAATTATCTTCATTGTAATATTTAAAGAGCTGTATAGCCCCGTAGTGAACCTAACTCCATATGCTTGAGGATGGTGAGGCATGGTGGGAAATGATAGCAAGTGTGCTTATCTGCCTTCAAAGCGGATGGATTTTAAATTTGTTTTGGTCTTTCTTTAGTATATGAATATAAGTTTTAAGAACACATATAATTCTTTAGTACAAAGCCATTGGTGGGATCTGATACCAGAAATATTTCCTATTCCATAGTCTGCCGAAATTCTAGTATTATGCACTCCTTTTCCACCTTTAGCTTTTGGGCAGTATAATGGTCACCTTAATGTGTCTATACAAACACTTGGTCAAAAATTATTCTTGTTATCTGTGAGAGTTTTGGGGATAAGTTTAATATTTAAATTGATAAATTGAGCAACACAGGTTGGATGAGGCTGACACATATTAAGAAAAGCAGTCATTTGAAGCATGAACCAAAGGCTGCCTTCCCCTGAGCAAGAGGAAACTCTTCTGAGTACCTTCAAATTTACAAGAATAATCTATTTACAGAGAAATAAACAGTTATCTGTCTATCCATCTATCTATCATCTGTCTACCTGTCTATCATCTATGCAGATCTTCTAGTGTTTGTTTTCTGGAGAACCCTGATTGGTACAGTTACAACTTCCTATTGGTTCCTTTAATATGTTAGATCTGAGCAGTAATCTGCCATAAATCATGTTTCAAAATGTAAATATTATGAGGGAAAGAAGAGAGGAAATTACAACAAATGTCAAACTTCCCTTTTTAGGAAAAATCAACATTAGTGACATGTGTTCCCCATGATGAATGTGGAACACAAGTAGAAAAAATCAAAGGACTGGTTGTAACCAACTCCTTCCATAGTATTACAGAATTTGTGCTGTAGTTGAGTTTATTCCTTAAGTACATTTAGACAGATTTATTTAGCTAAAACTCCATATCCTTGAGGTCTGTGTCAGTTATGTCCACATGATACAATATTCTGAGTTTGCTAAAAACAGATAGCAGAGCACATACATGGGAATAGGTGGGACAACTGAGGTAATTTAATGTAATTTATCATTGCAATAAACTTAGTATAACAAAACTGTATATCTTATATTAGTAAGAAAATTAGGGCAGATTTTACTAATTATTTCATAACTTACAGTTTTTTTGAACATATAAAAATAGGCATACCCCAAGAATACAGAAATCTGTTTTTTTACAGCATTATTCCATATGTGAAAATATTTGATTTTCTATGACTTTGTATATAGCTAATATTTATTGGCTTTTATTGTAAGTACTAAAATGATTAATAATCAGCCTAACAGGGCAACTGGCAAATGGGTGTATGTGTGCTAATTTGTACTTTCTCCATTTTGCATTAGCAGATAATAATTGTGAATAAATTAATCCCTTTAAATGAGATAAATTGTTGGGGCGCCTGGGTGGCTCAGTTGGTTAAGTGTCTGACTTCAGCTCAAGTCATGATCTCCTGGTTTGTGAGTTCAAGTCCCTTGTTGGGCTCTGTGCTGACAGCTCAGAGCCTGGAGCCTGCTTCAGATTCTGTGTCTCCCTTTTTCTCTGCCCCTCCCTGAGTTGCATGTGCATGCTCTGTCTCAAAAATAAATAAACATTAAAAAATAAACAAATTGTTTAGTTTTTATTTTTTTAATGTTTATTTATTTTTTTGAAGGAGAGACAGAGTGTGAGGCGGGGGACGAGGTGGAGGGGCAGAGAGAGAGGGAGACACCGAATCCAAAGCAGTCTCCAGGCTCTGAGCTGTCAGCACAGAGCCCGGTGCGAGGCTCGAAGTCACAGACCACAAGATCATGACCTGAGCCAAAGTCAGAGGCTCAACCAACTGAGCCACCCAGGTGCCCCTTGTTTAGTTTTTTGGGGACTAATATTATACTGGCAAAACTTAGTTTCTCTCTTGTTTTATTTTTGATTCCATGACATTGAAAGCTCTGGTCTAAAATCTCTGGGCTCCAATTTCTCAGCTATAAAATAAGGGGGATGGGGCATCTGGGTGTCTCAGTCTGTTAGGAATCCGACTTCGCCTCAGGTCATGATCTCGCGGTTTGTGAGTTCGATCCCCACGTTGGGCTCTGTGCTGACAGCTCAGAGTCTGGAGCTTGCTTCAGATTCTGTGTCTCCCTCTCTCTCTGCCCCTCCCCTGCTCATGCTCTGTCTTTCTCTGTCTCAAAAATAAATAAAAAAAAAATTAATTTAAAATAAGGGGGATGGATTAGATTATTTCTAGAGCTTCAACCTAAAATTCTGCTGCTTTAGTAAAGTATTTTTATGTCTAATTTGTTCAGTTTTTCTCTGCATTAATCAAAATTTTCAGATAATGATCAAATATTAGTATTTTTGAAACTTAAATACATTTTTGTGCATGCATACAGATGATTCAGTACAGAATAGTCTCAATTATTTGAAAGTTTCTTTGAAAATGATGTATTCCCATGCAAAATTAGTGTTCGAACAGGTGCTTTATTACTCAATTTTGCTCAAAGTAGCCACTTCTTAAAATTTATGTTCTGTTGGTTTCTTATATGTAGATGAATGCACAAGACAAAAGGATTGCTGCAGCCTTGGTTCTATATAAATAGTCATTTTTTTTTTCATTTTAAAGTCACAATAATTCATTTGGCACCTTGTAGTTATATACCTTACTGAAATATGTGTCTCATGCCTTGATTTTTTTTTTTTTTTCATTCTTGCTGTTCTGTTAGTTCCAACTTTCTTGGTGCAAAAACAAACTAGACTTAGTCCCCAATTTGTGGTGGTTTGAGTTAACAATTGTTTAACTTTATGAGAGTGGTCAAGTGACATGCATTCAGAAAAGAACTGTACCTCACGTTTTGAATTTGGTGTTTTTCAGGCTAGCTATAGAAGTATAATACTCCCTTGTGATGCTAGGAAGTAGGGAACCCCAGCTCCCAGTCAGCCATTTGATCATGAGTATAAACAGCAAATACACTTAAAATCATTTTAAATCCATATAACCATTCTGTTTTTACTTTCAGTATACAGTAAGTTGGATGAAATATTCATGATTTTCTTATAAAACCAGATTTGCGTTAGATGGTTTTGCCCTACCATAGGTTAATGTGCTCTGAGCATGTTTAAGTTAGGCTAGAGAATGCTATGATGTTCAGTAGGTATATTAAATATGTTTTAAACTTAAAATATTTTCAACTTACAAGGAGTTTATCAAGACATAACCCCATCATACATCAAGGAAGATCTTATGTAGTTATGTTAATCTTGAAAATCTGCCAAAGTAACAAGAAGCAATAAAACTAGCATAAAGGAAATAAACAACAAATTATTGGGAGAAGAAAATTTGACAACAGAAGCTAAACTAAGCACCACTTACAGATGCAGTGCATAAAATAATCACTTTTATCCTTTTTATGAATTCTTATTTTTTAATACCCTATGAAAGTTATTTCATTGATAAATTCTGATTTCCCTTAAATATATTCTCTACTGTGTGTGTAGGCAGGGAAAATTAAAACGCAAGTTACCTTGATTGGCAAAATGATATCCACAAACAACCTCTCTCTCTCAACACATACGCGTGCGCGCGCGCGCGCACACACACACACACACACACACACACACACACACACACTCGTAACTTCCCTAATCCTTTCAGACTGTAGTTATTTTAGTATCATGCAAAGAAACAGACCACTTATGGGGTGACTGGGTGACTCAGCTGGTTAAGCGTCTGACTTCGCTCAGGTCATGATCTCACAGTTTGTGAGTTCGAGCCCCGCGTGGGGCTCTGTGCGGACAGCTTGGAGCCTGGAGCCTGCTTCGGATTCTGTGTCTCCCTCTCTCTGCTCCTCACCCGCTCACACTCTGTCTCTCTCCATCTCTCAAAAATAAATAAACATTAAAAAAATTTTTAAAAAAGAAACAGACCACTTATGAAATACTGCAAAGATATAATGCTTCTTTTCAATACTTGCAAGAGTTTTAAGTTTTCTGGAAAGCCTTGTGATGGTCACTCTCATAGCATCGTGTACTTTTTAATACGTTCATAAAAATTAGAATTTTACATTTATTATTGAAATCATATTTATCTTCCCTACACCTACCCTATAAGTTTCATTTGAGCATGGAGTGTTATTTGTGTGTTCATCATTGCATTCTCTTAATCGAAGTACGTGGAAGAGGAACTCAATGACTGTCAAATGAATAAAGGATGTGTGGTTCCAATGTTAGGGTTTAGTAAAAACAGATGGAATTAAAAGATAATCAGGTATTCTATCAGTACAAAGATTTTATGATATTTATAAATATCAGGCAAGAGATATCATTATCTTCCTGTCAAACTTGGAGAATGGTCTCATAATGGATGGAAGATTGCCAAGATATCTTCTAAAATTGCTTCTAGGTTAAGATTGTATCCAACAAAAGGGCATATTTAGTGAGTTACTGGATCAAATGGTGTACATGACTTATAATAGTTTATATTACCTATATACTTTAAGTATGAATGTATTTGATTTTTGATAATAGTCATCCTAACAGGTGTGAGATGACATCTCAATATACTTTTGATTGCCTTTGCCTAATGACTAGTAAAGTTGAGCACCTTTCCATATACCTGTTGGCCATTTATCTATCTTTGAAGAAATGTCTACAAAGGTCTCATGCTCATTTTTAATTGAGTTATTTGTGGGTTTGTGGGGCTTTTTTGGTTTGTTTTTTGTTTTTTGTTTCTTTTTTTGTCGTTGCAGCAGAGATGTATGAATTCTTTGTATACTTTATTTATCCTTTATCAGGTATATGGTTTACAAATATTTTTTTACCAAACTGTAGGTTGCCTTTTCATTCTGTTGACTATTTACTTTGCTGGGCAGAAGCTTTTTAGTTTGATGTAATCCCATTTGTCTGTTTGTCGTTTCATTGTTTGTTACTTTTGGCGTTATAGCTAAGAAATCATCACCAAGGCCACTGTCAAGAAAATGTTTTCCTATGTTTTCTTCTTGGAGTTGTACAGTTTCAGGTCTTAGGTTAGAGGTTTTTTTGTTTGTTTTGTTTTTTGTTTGTTTTTATCCATTCTGAGGTGAATTTTGCATATGGTATAAGTTAAGGGTCCAATTTCAGTATTTTGCAAATGGATATCTAGTTTTCTCAGAACCATTTTTCAAAGGAATGGTCCAATCCCCATTGTGTATTTTTGGCTCCCAAGTCAGTTAATTTTACATGTGTGGATTGATTTCTGAGCTCTCTGTTCTCTTCCACTGGTCTAAATGTCTATTTTTATACCATTACCAAACTGTTTTGATGGCTACTGCTTTGAAATATGTTTTAACACTTTTAAAATGTTTATTTATTTATTTTTTTGAGAGAGACAGGGAGATACAGAATCTGAAACAGGCTGCAAGCTCTGAGCTGTCAGCACTGAGCCCAATGCAGGGCTCGAACCCACAAACGGTGAGATCATGACCTGAGTTGAAGTTGGACGCTTAACCTACTAAGCCAACCAGGTGCCCCTGTAATATGTTTTGAAAAGAGGAAATGGAATGACTCCATCTTCTTGTTCTTACTCAGAATTGGTTTTGGCTATTTGGTGTCTTTTATGCTTCTAATAATTTTAGAATTTTTTTTATTATGTCTGTAAAATGACACTGTATTTTCATAATATTGCATTAAATTTGAAGATGGCTTTGGGTACTATGGACATTTTAAAAATAGGAATTCTTTTAAATCATGAACACAAGATACCTTTCCATTTATTTGTATTTTAAATTTTCTTTTATATTTTATGGTGTTCAGTGTACCAGTTTTTCACCTCATTGGCTAAAGTTATTCCTAAATGTTTAATTCTTTTTGTTGCTATTATAAGTAGAATTGTTTTCTTGATTTCATCTTCAAATAGCTCATTGTCAGTGTATAGAAAGGATGGTCTACCACACACAAAACAATCAATGTGATACACATTAAGATAATGCAAGTTAAAAATCTCATGATCTGATATGGGCAGAAGACATGAACAGACATTTTTAAATATAAGACATCCAGATACCTAACAGATACATAAAAAGATGTTCAGCATCACTCATCGTTAGGGAAATACAAGTCAAAATCATGATAAGATACCACCTCACACCTGTCAGAATGGCTAAAATTAACACAGGAAACAACAGATGTTGGCGAGGATGTGGAGAGAGGGGAACCCTCTTGCACTATTTATGGGAATACAAATTGATGCAGCCACCCTGGAAAATAGTATAGAGGTTCCTCAAAAAGTTAAAAACATAACTAGCCTATGACCCAACAGTTGCACTACTAGATATTTAACAAAGGAAACAAAAATACTGAACCAAAGGAGTATATGTAGCCAAATTATGGAAAGAGCCCAAATGTCCATCAACTGATGAATGATTAAAGAAGAGGTGGTGGTGTCTACATATATATACACACATATACAGACACACATGCATGCATCACATATACAAAAAGGAATATTAGCCATCAAAAAGAATTAAATGTTGCCATTGTCAATGATATGGATGGAGCTAGAGTATACTATGCTAAGTGAAATTAGGCAGTTAGAGAAAAACAAATATATTATTTCACTCATATGTGGCATTTAAAAAACAAAACAGATGAACATAGAGTAAGAGAAAAAAAGAGACGCAAACCATAAGAGACTCTAACTATAAAGAGCAAACTGAGTGTTGCTGGAGGGGAGGTGGGCAGGGGGATGAACTAGATGGCTGATGAGTATTAAGGAGGGCACTTGTGATAAGCACTGGGTGTTACATCTAAGTGATTAATTACCAAATTTTACTCCTGAAACCAATACTATACTATATGTTAACTAACAAGAAGTCAAATGAAAATTTGAAAATAAAAATCACATCATCTCAATAGATGCATGTAAAGCATTTGACAAAATTTAACACACTTTTATAATAGAAACTATCAATAAATTAGGTATAGAAAGAACTTAGCACAGTAAAATCTGTCTATGAAAACCCCAAAAACTGAAAGATTTTCAAGAATTAGAAAATAAGCAAAGATGCTCACTCCCACTGCTTCTGTTCAACAGAATACTGGAAGTCTTAGTCAGAGTTTTTAGGAATCAGAAAAAGAAATAAAACACTAAAATCACAAGTACAATAATTTCTGTTTGCAGATAACATGTTTATATATTTATACCATACATCCAAAAACCTAAAGGCTCCATCACAAAGCTGTTATAACTAATAAATGAATTTAATAATGTGTCAGGTTTATAATCAACATACAGTAATTGTCTTTAAAAGAATCATATTGGTTACTCTTCACTTACCTATTTATATTTTGGAACATATCAAGTCTCTGATTGCATGGAATCACCATTACCAGGAATCCTTTTTTTGTTTGTTTTTCTAAGACTTTAACATTTTAGAGCAGTTTAAAGTTTACAACAAACTTTAGAGGAAGATGCCAAGATTCCCCACCTTCTTCTTGTCTCCACACATGGACAGCTTCATTCCTATCAACAATACTCATCAAAATGGTGCATTTATTTACCTATGATGAACCCACTTTGACACATTATAATCATTCAGAGTTCATAGTTTACCTTAGGGTTCATTCTTGGTCTTACACTTTCTATGGTTTTGGACAGATATATAATGATATGTATCCATTATTATAATACCACACAGTATTTTCACTGAGTAAAAATATTCTGTGCTCTGCCTATTCACCTCTCCCACCTCTGGCAACCACTCATCTTTTTATTATCTCTACAGTTTTGCCTTTCCCAGAACGTCATGTCATTGAAATTGCATACTATATAGCCTTCTCAGATTGGATATTTTCATTTAGTAATACAAATTTAAATTTACTCCATATCTTTTGATGGCTTAATACTTCATTTCTTTTTAATGCTGAATAATCTTTCATTGTCTGGATATACCACAGTTTATCCATTTAAAACTTAAAGGTATCTTGTTTGCTTCCAAGTTTGGGCAGTTATGACTAAAGCTGCTATAAACATCTGCGTGCAGATTTTTGTCTGGACATATGTTTTCATATCCTTTGGGTAGATCCCAAGGACTGTGACTGCTGCATTATATGGTAAGAATATATTTAATTTTTTAAGAAACCACCAAACTGTTTTCCAAAGCTACTGTAGTATTTTCATTCCCATCGGCAGTGTATGAGAGTTCCTGTTGTTATACACCTCACTATCATTTGTTGTCAGTATTCTCAACTTTGGCCATTCCAAAATATCTGTAGTGGTTTCTCATTGTTGTTTTAATTTTCATTTCCCTGATAATAAATGATTTGGAGGTTCTTTTGATATGATATTTAGCCATCTGTATATCTTATTTGGTAAGATGTGTGTTAAATTTTTTAGCCCATTTTATTTATTTATTTATTTATTTATTTATTATTATTTTTTAATATGAAATTTATTGTCAAATTGGTTTCCATACAACACCCAGTGCTCATCCCAACAGGTGCCCTCCTCAATACCCATCACCCACCCTCCCCACCCTCCCACCCCCCATAAACCCTCAGTTGTCAGTTTTTAGGAGTCTCTTATGGTTTGGCTTCCTCCCTCTCTAACCTTTTTTTTTTCCTTCCCCTCCCCCATGGTCTTCTGTTAAGTTTCTCAGGATCCACAAAAGAGTGAAAACATATGGAATCTGTCCTTCTCTGTATGACTTATTTCACTTCGCATAACACTTTCCAGTTCCATCCACATTGTTACAAAAGGCCATATTTCATTCTTTCTCATTGTCAAGTAGTATTCCATTGTGTATATAAACCATAATTTCTTTACCTATTCATCAGTTGATGGACATTTAGGCTCTTTCAATAATTTAGCTATTGTTGAGAGTGCTGCTATAAACATTGGGGTACAAGTGCCCCTATGCATCAGTACTCCTGTATCCCTTGGGTAAATTCCTAGCAGTGCTACTGCTGGGTCATAGGGTAGGTCTATTTTTAATTTTTTGAGGAACCTCCACACTGTTTTCCAGAGAGGCTGCACCAGTTTGCATTCCCACCAACAGTGCAAGAGAGTTCCTGTTTCTCCACATCCTCTCCAGCATCTATAGTCTCCTGTTTTGTTCATTTTAGCCACTCTGACTGGCGAGAGGTGATATCTGAGTGTGGTTTTGATTTGTATTTCCCTGATGAGGAGCGACATTGATCATCTTCATGTGCCTGTTGGCCATCTGGATGTCTTCTTCAGAGAAGTGTCTATTCATGTTTTCTGCCCATTTCTTCACTGGATTATTTGTTTTTTGGGTGTGGAATTTGGTGAGCTCTTTATAGATTTTGGATACTAGCCCTTTGTCCGATATGTCACTTGCAAATATCTTTTCCCATTCCATTGGTTGCCTTTTAGTTTTGTTGATTGTTTCCTTTGCTGTGCAGAAGCTTTTTATCTTCATGAGGTCCCAATAGTTCATTTTTGCTTTTAATTCCCTTGCCTGTGGGGATGTGTCAAGTAAGAAATTGCTCCGGCTGAGGTCAGAGAGGTTTTTCCCTGCTTTCTCCTCTAGGGTTTTGATGGTTTCCTGTCTCACATTCAGGTCCTTTATCCATTTTGAGTTTATTTTTGTGAATGGTGTAACAAAGTGGTCTAGTTGTATTCTTCTGCATGTTGTTGTCCAGTTCTCCCAGCACCATTTGTTAAAGAGACGGTCTTTTTTCCATTGGATATTCTTTCCTGCTTTGTCAAAGATTACTTGGCCATACTTTTGTGAGTCTACTTTTGGAGTTTCTATTCTATTCCATTGGTCTATGTGTCTGTTTTGTGCCAATACCATACTATATAGAATCTAGCCCATTTTAAACATGATTATTTTCTTATTGTGTTTTAAGAGGTTTTTGTATTTTCTGGAATAATAACCCCTTATGAAAGAGGTCTTGAAAATATTTTCTCCCAGTCTGTGGCTTGCCTTTTAATTCTCTTGATACTGTCTTTTGAGTAGCAGAAGTTATCAATTAAATGGACTCCAGGTTATCAATTATTTTTTCATGACTTGTCTGGTGTTATATCTAAAAAGTCAACCTTACACTCAGTGTCATCTAAATTTTCTTGTATGTTGTCTTCTAGGAGTATTAGAGTTTTGAATTTTATATTTAGGCCTGTTGTCCACTGAGTTAATTTATGTGAAGAGCATAAGGTCTGTCTCTAGATTCATCATTTTGCATGTAGATGTCCAGTTCTTCTAGTACCATTTATTGAAGAAACTATCTTTGCCCCATTGCATTCCCTTTGCTTTCTTGTTAAAAAGTCAATTGACTAAATTTTTCATGTCTATTTCAGGACTTTCTATTTTGTTCCATTTATTTATTCTGTCACCAATAACACACTCTTGATTACTGTAGCTTTCTAGTAAGCTCTGAGGTCAATTAGTGTCAGTCCTCCAACTTTTCTCTTCATCAATATTATGTTATTCTGAGTCTTTTCCTTCTCCCTATAAACTATGGAACCAGTTTATCAATATTGATGAAAAAACTTGAGATACATTATGACTGGGATTACATTAAATTTGTATTAAATTGGGAAAAATTGACATCTTGGCAATATTGAATCTTCCTCTCCATGAACATGGTTATGCATACAATTATTAGCTTTTCCTTTGATTTTATTCATCATACTTTTGTAGTTTTCTTCAGCTAGATCTTTCATATTTTTGTTAGACTTATACCTAAGTGTTTCATTTTTGGAGTATTTATGTAAATACTGCATATTTATTTTCAAATCCCACCTGTTCATTGCTGGTATGTAGGAAATCAATTGATTTTGTATATTAACCTTATGCCATATAGTATATATGATAACTATCATTTTCTGAGAATGGAAACAGTTTTATATTCACCTTTCCAATCTGTATGTATTTTTATTTCCTTTTCTTAGCCTTACTGCCTTAGCAAGAATTTCCAGTACAATGTTGAAAAGAAGTGATGAGAGGTATATTCTTGACTTCTACCTGATCTTAGTGGAAAAGTTTTGAATTTCTCATCTTTGAGTATAATGTTAGCTGTAGGATTTTTGTAAATAGCATCTGTCAAGTTGGGAAATTTCCCTCTATTCTTAATTTGCTCAGAGTCTGTCACGATTCATAAGTTGTTTTTCTGCATCTATTGATAAAATCATGCGATTTTTTTGTTTCAGCTTGTTGATATAGTCAACAAGCTGAACAAGGATGAATTGATTTTCAAATGTTGAACCAACCTTGCAAACCCAGAATAAATCCCACTTGATTGTGGCATATAATTATTTTTATGCTTTATCAGGTTCAATTTGCTAATATTTTGTTGAGTATTTTTGCATCTATGTTCATGAGAGAAATTAGTTTGTAGTTTTCTTCTAATGTGTTTGCTTTTGGTACTAGGGTAATGCTGGTTTCATATAAATAACTGAAAAGTATTCCCCCTGCTCTATACTTTGAAAGAGATTATACTTTGAAAGAGAATTGGTGTAATTTCTTCCCTAAATGTTTGGTTTTATTCATCAGTGAACCCATCTGGACCTTGTGTTTTCTGTTTTATAAGACTGATTATTCAATTTATTTGATACATACAGTCCTGTTCAGATAATCTATTTCCTCTTGTTTTTTTTTTTTTTTCACCTTGCACCTTTCAAAGAATTGGTCCATTTTATCTGTTACCAAATTTGTAGGCCTAAACGTGTTCATAGTATTCCTTTATTATCCTTTTAATTTCCATGGTGTTTGTAGTGATGTCCCTTCTTTCATTTTTTTTTTTTATTTTATTTTAGAGAGAGAGCAGGCAGGGGAGAGAGCGGGAGGGAGGGAGGGAGAGAGAGAGAGAGAGAGAGAGAGAGAGACGGAGACTGAAAATCTTAAGCACACTTCACGCTCAGTGCAGAGCCCAACATGGGGTCCAGCACATGTCTGGGATCATGACATGAGCTGGTATCAAGAGTCGGATGCTCAACTGACTGAGCCATCCAGGCATCCCTCACTCTATATATTAGTAATTTGTGTCCTCTCCTCTTCTTGGTTTGCTTGGCTAGAGGTTTGGTGTTTTTTTGTTTTTTTTTTTATTATTATCTTTAAAAAAAAAAACAAAAACCTTTGTTTTTCATTGATGTTATATATTGCTTTTCTGCTTAGAATGTTTTTGATTGTTGCTCTAATTATTATTTTTATTCTGTTTATTTGAATTTAATTTGCTCTTCTTTATTGTGGTTTCCTAGGGTGGAAACTTAAATTTTCAGTTATATATCTTCTTTTCTAATATATATGCTCAATGGTATAAATTTCCCTCTAAGTACTACCTTCACTACATTTTACAAATTTTGGTTAGTTAGTTGTGTTTTTATTCTCATTTAGTTTCTTTTGATATTTCTTTGACTTGTGTGTTGTGTAGAAGCGTGTTGTTTCAAGGATGCCTGGGTGGCTCAGAGGGTTAAGCATCTGACTCGTGATTTCAACCAGATGATGATTTCCAAGTCCTGAGATCGAGTCCTGCCTTGGCCTCCATGCTGAGCTTAGAGCCTGTTTGGTATTCTTTCTCTCCCTCTTCCTCTGCCACTCCCCCACTCGTTATCTCTCTCTCTCTCTCTCAAATATGTTTTTAAAGTGTGTTGTTTAATCTCTATAAATTGAAGTATTGTCCAGTTATCTTTCCATTAATTCTAATTTTTTTCCATTGTGGCTTGAAAGTCTAAATTAATTCTATTTTTTACATCTGTTAATGTGTGTTTTATGGCTTGGAATGTGGTCTGTTGTGTTGAATGCTCCATGTTAGCCTGACGAAAATGTCACTTCAGCTTTCGTTGGATGAAGGAGTCTAGAAAAGTCAATTTTATCCAGTTGGTTGGTGGTGGTATTCAGTTCGGCTATGTCTTTGTTGATTTACTCCTTGTAATTCTATCAGTTTTTGTGTCAAGTAGTTTAATAATCTGTTGTTAGGTGCCTACCCATGAAATCATTTGCTGCTCTGTTGTTAGGTGCATATGCATCAGGAGATGTTTTCTTGGACATTTGATCATTTTGTCATTATGCCATGTCTTTATTGCAAATAGTTTTCCTTACTTTAAGGTTTGCTCTGAAATTGACATAGCTACTCATGCTTTTTTGTGATTATTGTTACATAGTATATTTTTCTCTATCCACTTACATTAAATTTATATATGTCTTTATGTTTAAATTTTTAAAAAAATACTTTATTTCTTGAGAAACAGAGACACTGTGAGTGGGAGAGGGGCAGAGAGAAAGGGAGAGAGACACAGAATCCAAAGCAGGCTTCAGACTGTAAGCAGTCAGCAGAAACCCCGACATGGGACTCGAACTCAGAAACCACAAAATCATGACCTCAGCCAAATTTGGATACTTAATTGACTGAGTCACCCAGGTGCCCCATATGTGTCTTTATATTTAAAGAGGGTTTCTTGTACTCTACTTAGAGACTACTCACACTTTTTTAACTACTCTGAGAAGCTGTCTTTTACTTGGTGCATTTAGACCACTGACATTCAAAGTGATAATTGATGTAGTTGGATTGATATTTACCATATTTATTACTGTTTTCTATTTGTTGCCTCTATTCTTTGTTCTTATATTTCTTTTTTTCTGCCTTTTTTTAAAGTCTATTTATTTATTTTGAGAGAGTGAGAGAGCAAGAGAGCAAGTGGGCAGCAAAGAGAGAGAGAATCCCAAGCAGACTCCATGCTGTCAGCACAGAGCCTGACCTGGCGCTCAAACCCACAAACTGTGTGACCATGACCTGAGCCAAAACCAAGAGTTGGATACTCAACCAACTGAGCTACCCAGGTGCCCCTGCCTTTTGTGGTTTTAATTAGCATTTTGATTCCATTTATCTCCTTTCTTAGCATATCAGTTACAGTTCTTTTTTTTTCTTTTATTTTTCTTAGTGCGTGTCCTAGAATTTGCAATAGACATGTAAAACTAATCCAAGTCCATTCTCTAGCAACATTAAATCTCTTTACAAAAGGTATGAGTACTTTAAAATAACAAAATAATCCTACTATCTGCCTCTATCTCTTGTATCATTCTCTTTCACTCTACTTAAATATAACCATACATGCACATATGAATTGAATGAATTGCTATTATTTTGAACAAATTTATGTGTTCGACCAACTAAGAAAAAAATTTATTTTAAATTCATGTTTTCCTGCATTGATATTCTTCATTTCTTTGTAGATTTTGATTTTCTGACTGATTTAGGGATCCCAGACACAGTTCCAACATGGCAGGCAGTTCTCTCACACGGCATATCAAACAGTTCTCAGACATGAGCAGCGTGTCTAAGAATTCAGCTCAGTTCATACACTATCCATACAGATTCCACAGGGTAAGGGTTCTGGTCTACAAGACTGCTTCCCACTCTTCACTTCCACTGCCATTAGCAAGCCCAAGATTGCTACCTGTGTTTCTGACCACCAGTCACAGATTGGTGATTCCAGTGACCTCCTCCTTGACTTTGATTAATTTGCTAGAATGGCTCACAGAACCCTGGCAAATATTTTATGTCTATCACTTAATTTGTATCATTTATCACATCTTTTAATAAACAGCCAGATGTGATAAATAATATGAATTAACAACCAGATGAAAGAACACTCCTAAACAAAGGAGTGTCTGACCTCTTGGAGCATCGGGCCCAGTCCAGTGGCATATGGTGAGAGGTAGAACTGAACGTTGTAACCTTATAACCACATGGTTGGTCCTTCTGGCAATCCATCTCTTTCCTTAGTAAGATCCAGAAGTCACCTTCATTAATAACAGGTCACCCTTTTTACGTTCATGGACCAAAGCATTTTCAGGAGCTGTTGATGAAGACCAAATTTGTTGCTACTAGAACTTGCTTTACAAGAATATAAGAAATTTATTTTAAACAAAACAAAAATAAGTCAGTATGATATAATGATTTATAAGAAATACATATTTGATCATTCCAGATCATTTTCTCAGATATTACACTGACCTATTACTTTGTTTAAAGACCTTCTTAACATTTTTTGTAAAGAAAGGTCTGGTACCAATAAATTCAATTTTTGCTTGAGAAAGTCTCGATTTCTCCTTTACTTTTTAAAAATGAGACCTGGGGCGTCTGGGTGGCTCAGTCGGTTAAGCCGCCGACTTCGGCTCAGGTCATGATCTCGCGGTCCGTGAGTTCAAGCCCCGCGTCGGGCTCTGTGCTGACAGCTCAGAGCCTGGAGCCTGTTTCAGATTCTGTGTCTCCCTCTCTCTGACCCTCCCCCATTCATGCTCTGTCTCTCTCTGTCTCAAAAATAAATAAACGTTAAAAAAAAATTTAAAAATGAGACCTAATTGACATATAACACTGTATTAGTTTCAGGTGTACAACATGATTTTGATATTTGTGTATATTGTAAAATGATCGCCACAATAATTCTAGTTAACATCTCTTACCATATATAGTTTCAAATTGTTTTCTTGTCGGAAGAACTTTTAGATTTACTCTTAGCAATTTTCAGATACGCAGTATAGAATTAACTATAGTCACCATGCTGTACGTTATATCCCAGTGACTTATTTTATAAGTGGAGGTTTGTACCTTTTTACTCCCTTCAGTGCTTCCAGGCTTCACCATCCCCCACCTCTGGCAACTACCAGTCTGTTCTTTGTATATGAACTGGGTGGAGTTTTTCTGTTTGTTTATTTAAATATTTTTTTAATGTTTATTTGTTTTTGAGAGAGAGATGGATAAGTGGGGAAGGACAGAGAGAGGGAGACAGAATCCGAAGCAGGCTCTAGGTTCTGAGCTGTCAACACAGAACCTGATGCAGGGCTCGAACCCATCAACTTTGAGATCATGACCCAAGCCAATGTCAGGTGCTTAACCGACTGAGCCATCCAGGCAACTCTGTTTGGTTTTTTTTTAATTGTTTTAGATTCACGTAGAACTGATATCATATGGCATTTGTTTCTATCTTATTTCACTTAGCATAGTGGTTTCAAAGTACATCCATGTTGTAGCAAACTGCAAGATACCCTTGGTTTTAATGGCTGGGTAATATTTCATTGTGTATATATACAACATTTTCTTTATCCATTCATCCATCCATAGGCACTTAGGTTACTTTCATATCTTGGCTATTGTAAATAATGCTGCACTAAGTATGGGGATGTGTATGTCTTTTCAAGTTAGTGTTTTCATTTTCTTTGCATGTTTACCCAGAAGTGGAATTGGTGGGTCATATGGTAGTTCTCTTTTTAATCTTTTTGAGGAAGCTCCATACGGTTGTCCATAGTGGCTGCACCAATTTACATTGCTACCAACAGTGCATGAAGATTTCCTTTACATTCTCACCAACAGTTGTTATTTATTGTCTTTTTGACTATAGTTACTTTAACACGTGTGAGGTGATAACCCATCTTCCTTTTTATTTGCATTTGCCTGATGTGTAATCATGTTTAATAAACTTTTCGTTTACCTCTTGGCCATGTGTGTCTGTTTTGGAAAAATGTCAGATCTTCTACTCATCTTTTAATCAGCTTTTTTTTTCTATTGAGTTGTATAAGTTCTTTATACATTTATATACTCCTGACCTTTTTTTTTAAAAAGGTTTGTTTGTTTGTTTGCTTATTTATTTTTTAGTAAAGTTTATTGTCATATTGGCTAACATACAGTGTGTACAGTGTGCTCTTGTTTTTGGGGGTAGATTGCCATGGTTCAACGCTTACATATAACACAGAGTGCTCATCTGAACAGGTGCCTTCCTCAATGCCCATCACCCATTCTCCCCTGCCCCCATCCCCCCCATCTACCCTCAGTTTTCTCTCTGTATTTAAGAGTCTCTTATGGTTAGCCTCCCTCCCTCTCTGTTTGTAACTATTTTTTTTTCCATTCCTTTCCCCCATGGTCTTCTGTTAAGTTTTTCCAGTTCCATATATGAGTGAAAACATATGATATAGGTCTTTTTCTGACTGACTTATTCCACTTAGCATAGTACCTTCCATTTCCTTCCATGTTGCTGCAAATGGCATGATTTCATTCTTTCTCATTGCCAAGTAGTATTCCATCGTAAGTATAAACCATATCTTCTTTATCCATTTGTCAATTGATAGACATTTAGGCTCTTTCCATAATTTGGCTATTGTTGAAAGTGCTGCTATAAACATTGAGGTATATGTGCCCCTATGAATCAGCACTCCTGTATCTTTGGATAAATTCCCAGTAGTGCTGTTGCTGGTTTGTAGGGTAGTTCTAGTTTTAATTTTTTGAGGAACCTCCACACTGTTTTCCAGAGTGGCTGCACCAACTTGCATTCCCACCAACCGTGCAAAAGGGTTCCCATTTCTGCACATCCTCTCCA